>NW_026997351.1:312500-910000 GCF_035044405.1 Drosophila montana | reverse complement strand
TGATAAACAAATGAGTTTTTCCTGCAGGAACCTACTTTTCGAACAACTATGTGATATAGTGCACCGATCCTGCCTGCAACAGAAAAAGTTTCTATACAATTGCTTTTAAATCTTCATCTCACTCTTCTTCAAAGACAATATAAACATATAACTGTTGTTCACATTTAGTCAGGCATTTTGCAACACCTAAAGCTGTCAAAACAATTCTGCGGAGACTGTTAACACTAGAATTTATTGTCAAGTAATTAGTTCGTGTAATTATGTCACGAAAGTAGGTGGAAAAAGATTCTAAAGGTAAATAAATAAAATTGAAATAATAAATTATCTGGCCAGGGTATTTATTCTAGCTGATATGTTAATATTTGTTTTATTTATATTAGCTTAATAGCTGCTAATAAGTAGCTATCAGCTTTCATAAACACTTTTATTGTTATCATCAATATTTTAAAATTGTATAACACTGATTACAAAGATTGCGTTCGGTTTTCGCCACAGTTCGAAGGTTGTTTCTGTTGACACCTTTTTTTTTCTTTTTTTTTTTCTCACTTTTTTTGGGGGTTTTTTTTTTTCGTGCCTTCTCTCTTGTGCTTTTGCTTTGTGTTTATCTTCGTCTTGCGCGCAATTGCTTCACTCAGCCGGCTGCCACAGTACTACTGACAAGAGTTTGCGAAAAACGGCCTTGGCATTGGTTTTGTCGGTTTGTGACGTCATCGCGTCATCGACTCGTTTGCATAATTGACAAAACAAATCGGTGTTGTCTTGTTTTCGAGTTGCGAGTTGCGACTGCAACGGACCTTAATTAACATGCGCTTAAATAGTCGTTCCAGTCATTCGCTGACATCAATAATTCCCATTAATTTAATTGCAATGCGACAGCTTAGACCAGTTTGTGCGTGACACCGTGCCCCCTTGCCCCCTTGCCCCCTTGCTCCCGTGCCCCCTTGTGATACCAGCCGTCGCAGCGGTCTTTGTTTAAAATATTAAATTGCATTTGCAAGTGACAATTGCATTGGCCATGTCAAAAAACATTTATCTAATTAGCTCAAAACTTTCCAGAAATTGATTCATTGACAAAACCAAATCAAGCACATTAATCAATTATTCATTCTCCATACGCATTTTTATATTTCTTGACAAATACTTGAACTTATTATTATAAGGGCTTCTATTTTGACTGCATAGGTTGAAAGTTCCTTTGAATTCCGAAAAACATGAGAATATGTTGGCGTTTCCACCGCAAAACTATCGATAGTTCTTATAGTCCGATAGTCTCTGATCGATATTTAATTTCTGCTGATTTCGTTATATATCAATGATCTGTCGGGCGCAAATATATGTAAGTTTTATCTATTAAAATTCAGAGTAACTTAGCAAAATCCCTAAAAACCAATTAAATTACAAACAAAAATCGGAATTAATCGCAATTCTCCAAATTCTCGGAATTCTCCAAATATCGAAAAGTTAAGCGCATTACACAGAAAATATTTGATATATACATTATAAAACTTATCCAAAGCAATAAAATCTGTTAAAAATTTAAACAGCAAATATTATTAATTATTACAAATAGCTTATGAAACAAATTTATTTTAATATAATCAAATCTTTGATCTCTCTTACGCCTGATTTGTATTAAAAAATACATGAGTTAATGTATAATATATGCATATGCCTATTTACATGTAATTGAAATCTTTGGTCTGCCATTATTTTTTTGGAAAAATAATAAAAAGGCACAGGAAGAAAACAAACAACAATAAAATATAATTAGGGGCGACTGCATAATACTCTGTTCATGGTGTTTATGGTAGCTGAAAATAGTTGAAGATGGGTTTTACCCCTACTACTATCTATCTGTCTATTTATCTATCAATCAATCTATCCTTCTATCTATAAATTCAACTATGTATCCATTAATCTATTTATCTATCTTTTTATCTATCTACCTATCCATCTATCTTTCTATCTATCTATCATTCGATCTATTCATCTATCACTCTATCTTTCAATCAATCTATTCATCTATCAATCCATCCATATATCTATCTGTCTATCTATCTATCTATCTATCAATAGATCTATTCATCTATCAATATATATATATATATATATATATATATATATCAATCTATCTATATATATATCCATCTATCTATCTATCTATCTATCTATCTATCTATCTATTTACCTATCTATCTATCTATCCTTCTATCAATCTATCTATCTGTCTATCTGTCTATCAATCGATCTATTCATCAATCAATTTATCTATATATCTATAAATCTATCTTTATATCTATCGATCTATTTATCTATCGATCTATCGATATATCTATCAGTCTGTCTATATGTCTATCTATCCATCTATCTATCTATCTAATAGGAAATAAAGATATTTCATACGTTTGATATATAGATATATGGCAAGCCCCAGAAATGGAAACACTTTATATCATACTCTTGTACATATACAAAGTCTCTAGCTACAGCCAGACCAACAAATGCACAATCCCAATATACTCGTCGGCAATTTGTGAACAGGGTATGAAAACATTTTCAACTGGCTGCACACTCTGCGCCTTGGCATTGAAATGGCTCATTAAATGCGCGCGTTTTGCCTTTGTGTCTTGGCTCAGCTCATTTTCGATTTTATGGTTCTTTTGGCTTGCCGGCTACGCCGGAAACGCTGCCAAAGCGGCCGACAAATGGCCAAACAGCCAAACAGTCGGCCAGTCAATAATTTTTAATCATTTTTTTTTTTTCTGCTGCTGTTTGCAAATAGCTAGCTAATAAGCCAGCTGCCAGCACGCGCTATGCCAGCTTCAAAAATCAATAGATTTACCAGCCAATTGCTCGACTAGGAGTTACCCTTTACCCTGCTCAGCAGCATATACTGCGGCTCTGCTCAGTTATTTTGTCGATACAAATCGATTTGAAGGCCTGCTTTTTTAAGCAAAACTCGAAAAATATAAGAGCTACGTACACCAAACTTTGTCTGTGGGCTCTCGTATAGCACAAATTCAAAATATTTCACTTTTTGAATACCTCTTTTATTCCACAAGATTGTAAGATACTAATTTTTCAAGGTATATACACACATTTGGTATATACACAATTTCTGTCTGCGAGATTAAGCTACTGAAAGTTTCATTAAGATCGAACAATAACCACCGAAGTTAACTAAGAACGTGTTTCCCAAATTGTGGTACTAAGGCAAGAAGAAGGGAAAAAGGGAAGACGAAAAGGTAGCTAGAATGCTTGTAACGGCAGCTTGGCCTTGGGTTCAGGGTATCTCCTAGTCGAGCTCACCCGACTGAAGCACTCTTACTTGCTTTTTTTTCGGTTTATTATCTGATCGATATAAAATTTACAGGACTCAATCTCAATCTCAAAAAGTTGGAAAATAAGGGAGGGAAAAACAGATTCGGACATTTTTATTTATTTATATGATTATAATTTATCTGAAAGTCTGTTCTTGGCAGAGGAGTTGTCTAAGCGATCCATTCATTGGAAAAATGTAGCAGAAAGGACACGGGTTCGAGTCCTCACGATAGTTTGCGGCTGTTGCAATGGCCCAAGTCTAGTTTAGCCAGAGCTATTTTAAATATGTTTGGATGCACTTTACAATTATTATTTGAAATAATGAACAAAGAAATGTTATCTTCGGAACGCCAACGATGAAATAATGTTCAAGGCTTGGAGAGATGTTGTTACTACACAAACTATTTTTACCATTTCCTCCATAGAGCCATATAATATAGTATTCCGATTATGATCTGATTTTGATTATATGTAAAAGGCAATGTAATATATCTTTATATGTAAAACTTTCTTTTCTGACTAATTCACTGGCATCTAAATCTGGCAACATTATTTTTACTGAAAAGTCATGTCAAAATGGGTTCCATATCAAATATTCAATATAGACATGAGTGGAAATTTCTCACCCCCATAACTCGGTCAAATCTCATCCGATTTCCACAAGGTTTGGCTCTTTGTTCATGGCTTGGCCTTTTTATAAATTTGGCATCTAAATCTGAAAACAATTTGCATGGTCAAAATTCATGTGAAAATCGTACCCTTGAATATCCTGTATAGACATAAGTGGAAATTTCTCACCCCCATAGCTCGGTCAAATCTCATCCGTTTTGAATTCATTTTCAAAGATCTTTGAGAGAATTTATTTTATACCTACAGCGGGCAAAGCCGGCTTATGCCCGCTATTATAATATAAAAGCTCCAAGGTGTCGGAGACACATTTCGTGACCAAATTATAGCACCCCTTAGAAGGGTGTAAAATCACTTACACTCATAATAATAATAAAGCAGTTTTATACTTTTACCTTTATTCAAACCAAAACTGAAAGCACAAAGCCTAAAGAGCGTGGTGGTGGGAGATGTAGGGCGGGTAAAGGGTGCTAAGAACGTGTGTCTTTCTATGCGGAAATGACAAACTTATAGAAATAACTAACCTGCTCGCTTGAATAGTGTTTTTTGTATCTGAAAGATGCTTTTGCAGTTTTTATTTTTAGTAGTTTTTCGATTGTTCCATTCTATCAGATGGAATTGTTCCATCTGAAAGATCCTTCTGCGGTTTTTTGATTTTTGTGTTTGAAATACACTTTCCATTTTTGGATTTTTGTGTCTGAAAGATACTTTTCTATCTGAAAGATACTTTCACAGTTTTTTTATCTTCGTATCTTTGTTTGATTCTTTTATCTGCAAGATACGTTTGCATTTTTTAATGTTGAATTTTTGGTTTTTGTATCTGAAAGATACTTGAAATTTTTTTGTATCTGAAAGATACTTGAAAATTTTTTTGTATCTGAACGATAATTTTAATTTATTTTGATTTTTGCATCTGATAGATACTTTTGCTGTTGTCTGATTTTTGTATCTGAAAGATACTTTCGCAAATGAAGCGCATTTTTGGCTTAACGCATGGGCTTCACAGGCGGGCAGGGGCACAGATTGCTGGCCGCCACACAATGTCGCCCGCAAAAATCGCTGACCCCATTTAAAAAAAAACAAAACAAGTGAAAGAATAAAAAATGCTTGCTTTATATCTCAGTGTTGCTGCTAATTGAATTAGCAGCGAAAAATCACCTGGCGGCCTTTCCGAAGCCCCACAACAAGTCAATTGGCTGCTTTGGCCGCTTGCTGCCAACTGGGGACGCACTCGCAGCGGCAATTGCAGTTTTGAATGCGTTCGGTGCAAGTCTCCAGCTGTGGCAGTGTCAGTGTCTCTGTCTGTTCGAGTATCGTGCTGGGATTGAATTGATCCATTATTGATTGTCTCGCTCCGGACCAAAACGTGTCAACAAATACTTCTTGTGCTTTTTTTTCTTGTTAACGATCAAGTGTTCTGTGTGTGTGTGTGTGTGCGCAAGCGTAAGCAAAGTTAAAGCTAGCCAAAGATATTAACCATGCCGGAGCGCAGCATTAGCCAACGTGATATGGACGAGATTGAGATCGAAAGCGACGAGGAGGACGAGGAGCTGGAACAGGGTGTCGGCCTGCCAGTACAATCGATACGCAGACGCGCTGCCGTCTCCCCTGATGATAATGCCAGACGCCGCATGGCCGCTGCTGGCCATGGTGGGCGTGGCAGCAACAGCAACGTCAGCCATATGAACGGTCCACAAAGCCGCGAGCGTAGCCGCGAGCGCTTCAACAGCGGCAATGCCGCCCAGGAGTCCAATTTCTATGACGACGATGATGTCGATGCTGATGGGCGACGGGATGGCGACGTCGGTGGCAGCGACGATGAGGATGAAATTGAAATGGTGGATTAGTAAGTTCTGGCCTGACGCATGTTTCGATACATTTTTAATTTAATTAGCCGCAGCGCGTGTGTGCGGGTGTGTGGTTGTGCGGGTGTGGTTGTGCGTGTGTGTGCAACAATTCTATGGCCCATTTCGCGTTTTTTTTTCTCAGTTTTTTCTGTCGCAATTTTTATGATTTGCACTATTTTTGTTGTTGTTTTTAGTGCTTGTGCTTCTTCTTCTCGTGTTGCTCCAATTTGCTTATTCGCTAGTTTTGCAGCAACCCAAAGCCACGCCCACGCCCTCACCCACCCGCCGCCCCCCTACCTTCCCTATTTGCCTTTGCACGTTCTTTCCCTCTGGCCTTCTGTACGGCATTTTCATGGCTTTTTTGTGTCTGCACCGCGCGCGCATTTCAATTAAAAAAATTTTCTTAAATGGATTTTCTTAATTCCAGAAGCGCGAAGGTTTTATTTTTTTTCCCCATTTTTTTTTTATTTATATATATATAGTATATGTGTATTTTTTTTTTATGTTTCTTTATCGCAACTGCGCTTAGTTTAAGGTTTTAAATTTCAAACGCTGGAGATTAGTGGGATTTGTTAGTTCTTTGAGGTCGCTTCTGCTGATTTTTGTGGCTTATGCCAACTATTTGCAATCTAAATTTTCTTTTCATTCAATTCACTTAAGTTTCATTTAATCACTCTCTCTCTCTCTGAGGCCTCCTAGGTTTATAAGCATTGCTCAAGGCATTTGAGACTTTTTTTAAACTATTTTTTGACAGTTTAACTGAAAACCGTTGCATAATGAAAATGAAATGAAGAAAAACGAATGCGAACTAGTCTGTACCCGGTTCTTTCTTGCCATTCTATGGAAAATGCATTTTTCAATAACTTCATTCATATATTCAAATGCAAAGCTGAAAAATAGTCTAAAAATCAGAATTTTTATTGTGTTAGTTTTAAGGTGAACGCAGCTCGGTGCTATCCGTAAAGAGAAATGTTCTCAGGCTGTGTACACTCTATATGAATCTGCAAACCCAATTCGATAGTTCTAGCTTCTATTTTCTTCGAGAAATCGATATTTATCGATATACGAATATGATGGGGCATATATGTAGATACGAAAAGGTTAAATTTTCTCTGCACATGATAAACGAGAAAATGTTTTTTCGTATTTCTCTAAACAAACCCACGTCTGACTTAGTGATAATGGAATACCCTACATTTCCTATCCCTGGCTTCGCCTGTCAATTTCTACTCTCATACAGAA
This sequence comes from Drosophila montana, assembly GCF_035044405.1. NCBI lineage: Eukaryota > Metazoa > Arthropoda > Insecta > Diptera > Drosophilidae > Drosophila > Drosophila montana. Next base: position 902,963 of record NW_026997351.1, on the reverse strand, counting down.
GGATTAGACTAGATGGGAATCTTCATAACAAATTCGATGACCCTAACTCCTATTATCTTCGATATATGCGTAACAACTTTGTTTCAAAATCGATATTTATCGATATTTGGATATGGTGATTATGGAATACCCTACCTTTCTTTTCAATGGCCTCTTTATTCAGCTTCTGCCCACAAGCTCTGATAGCTCTTTATGCACATATACATATGCGAACAATTTTCCTTCAATTTCAGTTTACGTTGTCTTTCTCCATGCCCCTCCATGCCCTTCCTTGCTCCTCCGTGCTCCTCCATGCTCCTGAATGCCGTTCCATGCTCCTCCATGGTAACTTATTTACCAGTTACACTTTAATACTTGTTGGTCTGCATGAGGTTCTGTGGCCAGCGCATTCAGAGTTCCGCTTTTGATCCACATGATGAGTCCAGGGGAAGCTAAGCGCAACCCGACCCCCATCCCCCCAGCCCACAAGCCCAGTTCGCCTCGAACGCATAGAAACGCGGCAAACTTAAACCATTTCGTAGCCAAATTGAAATGTTCCAAGTTTTGCGGTCGCGTTGCGCCAAAAAGTTAAGCGAATGACATGAGATCTACATAGATGTTTATTTATGTAGATGGTAATGCTTCCCACGACATGTATATTTATAAGGCGCTGCCTTAAACTAAAAATCAGCTACGTTTCTCCAACTAGGCAGTGAGCCAGAGACCGGGACAGGAGAGAGAGAGAGAGAGAGAGAGAGAGAGAGAGGGAGAAAAACAGTCGCGAGATGAGCGCCAAAAGGCATGAGACGTTTATTTATTATTCCTTGGAAAATCTCAAGGTTAGCCAAAAAAATGGCAGCTGGAAAATGGCGAATGTTAAAAAGCAAAAAGCTTAAAAGCCAGCGACTAATTTGTCACTTTCGCTGGCACCCAGCAAAAATGTTTGCCTACTTTAAGGCGCGCCCAGAGATGCGCTCGTGATTGCCATTGGCAATATGCTTAGATAACTTGGATAACTTTTTAATAGAAAGCTAATAAAAAATTTGTACGTAGATATTTTAATATTTACTCACAATACAAATTTCATATTGAAATGAAATAAAAACTTCTCCAGAAACAGAATTGTCAGACTCGAGATATACCTATAATGTATTTTATTAGAAATTAGACAAAAAAGTAAAAATTATTTAAGTAAAAATAAATTATTATTATTTTCTTTAAAATATTTGAGGAATAATAATAAATAATTTTTTTTTTTTTTTGTTATTTTATCTTATTTTTCTTTATATAATGTAGACTGTCCTCCTTAAGTGATATTCCATGTATTTTATTAATTTTGAATAATTTTCATTTAATTTTATTGCTTTTCAATTTTTTTTTCCTTTTTTGGTAATCTCTTAAATTTTTTTTTACTTTTTGCCCCCCCCCGTTTCTTTACGACAGACCTCTTTGGGCGACAAACGGGACGCGAAACACATTTCAGCATGATGCCAGAGTCACCAGTTGCCAGAGTCACCCGTCACCAGTTACCAGTTACCAGTTACCAGTCACCATTTAGCAGGCGGCAATGGTACAAAAGGTGGATTTTACGGCCTACCTCACATTTTGGGGTTCACTTTTTGTCATGCTGTGGGCGCTTAATTAAAATTAATGAAGTACGTTGGCTTTTTATCCTTTTGCCAGGCCGAAAGCTACAGTCACACCAGCATACCACCCACCACCCAGCCCCGACCCCGGTCCATCCGTTACACATTCTCCATTTACCCTAGCCAAGTATATGCCATTCTCCAGATGATGCCGTTGTAAATATTTGTGACTGACTTTATTTTAAGTCTGTTAATTGAGCGGCAGCTGTCGCGTTGGACTCTGTGTGTGTTGTGTGTGTGTGCGTGCTGTGTGTGTGCGCCTGACATCTCGATAATGTAGTGCTTTTTGCAGTTAAGATGGACAAGCTTAATAAGGATTAAGCAAAAGAAAGATTGACCAACTTGCTGATTGATTCGGTTAAATTGACCGATTAAAAGACAAAATGTTAGATTGACTAAATATAACTATAAATAGACTGAACAGAGTAATAGACAGAATGATTGACGAGCTGATTGGCAGATTGACTGACTGACAGACAGACTGATTGACGAACCAATTGATCTCTTAGGTAACTGACTTACTGGTTGATAGATGAGTTACATGACTAATAATTTGACTGATTGAATAAAGTTGATTGATTGACTGATTGATTGACTTATTGATTGACTGACTGATTGATAAATGAACTGCATGACTGATAATTTAACTTACGTGATAAACTTGACTGATTGACTGATTGATTGTCCGATAGATTGCGTGATTGTTTGACTGATTGACTGATTGATTGTCCGATAGATTGCGTGATTGTTTGACTGATTGATTGAATGACAGATAGATTCACTCATAGATTGACTTATTGATTTACTGACTAACAAATTGATTAATAAATTGAATGACCAACTGACGGACTGAATAATAAATTGATTGACTGACTTAATGATTGACAAAAACACAGATTGAGCGTGTTAGATAGAACTAGCAGTCACTGTTTTTTCAATATATCTTTCTTAACCTATTTCAGCTTCATTTCACTTTAAGCAATTTATCATAATTTAAAAGAAATTTAATTTCTTGTGCCATTTTTATTGCGCTTTACTGTTTTCACCATCCAAATGGGCCGTACCCAGCTGCAAAAGAAAACAAAACAAAATCTGTCTGCTCTCGTTTTACACCACGAATAAACTGAACGTTGAAATTGACCCAAAAACGCATTCCATATGCACACACGTGCGGTTCCACGTGTGTACTTGTGTGTGCGAGTAAATGTGTACTTGTGTGTGTGAGTAAGTGTGTACGTGAGTGTGTGAGTAAGTGTGTACTTGTGTGTGTGTATGTGTGTGTGTAGTCTCTTATCTTACTGTCGCAGTGATAACATATGAAATATGCATAACATTGTAGCTACACACAATTCATGCATCTTGGGCCAAGTTAAGTGCCCCGAGTGCTGGTAAACGAAATAAAGTTAAAAATACTTAAATTGATAAAACCTGTTGGATATGTTATGTTAAGGGAGTTGTTGTATCTTAATGAAATTAATAATAGATAATTATATAACAAATCAGCTCGATATGTTGTATCGGAATGTATATATATTAATATATATATATAGGCTGGACTGATTGGAGGGTCATCAACGCATAGCCCAAGTTGTAAGGCCAAAAGGCTTAAATTAATAGATGCTATGGGCTCGCTTAGGCGAGTTTTGAACATTTCCATCAAAAACTGTGGAAAATTGGTGGAAATCGGTTGTCTGAAACTTTTTTGTTGAACGCTCGGCTTCAAACTTTTTCTCAGAGAGTTTCATTGAAATTCATTCGAGACGTGATTCATGCTTTTCGATAATTCCACGTCTCTCGAATGGAAAAAGCGAGTGAAAGTGCAATTGTTTAAGATTGAACAAGGCTTTTAGAAGTCCACCCCATTGATGTCAAATGAACGGAAGACTTTGATTGCACTATTTATTTTTTATCCGATTGACTTTAAATTCATTCTCAAATATCTATGTTAGCTATATGAAAAGCTGAAAAAGTATTTTCTAAAATTTAATGAAAAACAATTTGAGCCTGGCAAGCCGGGCAATATCTGCTGCTGGTATATACTCTATAAAGATGGCAATTTAAGTGTTCAATATTCACAGCCAATGCTTATCCCTGGCTTCTATTCAATCTGCTTAGCCCATTGTTAACTATGAGAATATAACTGAAAAGCTCGTGAAAAATTATGATTAATTGAATCAAATTAATTGCAGGCAAAATTTGAAGCTCAACAAAGGGCTACACAATTATACGAATGGCAAAGTCTCAAAATAGAATATAAAACAGATATTTGTCATAATATATAATGCCAAAAACTGCTGCACAATATTAAAAGTGAAATGCTGAAGTTAGTATGCAGCAATTGTGCCTAAGAACTCTATCCTTGGCCAGATGCTTGCGTCACACATATGTATATACAAGCCAAAGGGTCACTGCCGCATTTAGTTGCAGCCAGCCGAAATGTATGCAACAAGGGGCACCTTTAAATATGCAAAATGCAGCCCGTTGGCCAAACCAAAAACTTTAAAATAAATGCCAGCAACAGTAACAAAAGTAAGAAATACCATTTTGCAATATTGCTGCATCAACTGCAACAGCAGCAACAACAACGACAACAGTAACAAAACTGTAGCTTGCTACAAAAATTTGAAGTAAATATGCGCTTAGAAATTGTTGCCAAACAAAGCCGAGAGCGTCAAATACTTTGCTGCATCTTTTCTTTGACTTCTGTGTGTGAGTGTGTGTGCGTGTGTGTGCGTGTGTGCGCGTGTGTGCGCGTGTGTGCGCGTGTGTGCGCGTGTGTGTGTGGGTATGTGTGGGTGTTGTGCTGTGCTGTGTGTGCTTACTGGCCTTTGCACATGCCTCGCACATTTCTGGCGCCTGGAAAAATATTTGATGCCTGCAGCAAGCACGCTTTAGCCTTCAGCTCTCCGTAGATACAATTTTCTTTCTTTTTGATTTTTCTTTGCTTGCCTCACCTTATAAAGTTGTGCTAATGCATTTGAAATCAAGACTGCAAACCGGGCTTTAATCGAACCGAAACGGAACAGGATATATAGAAAAAACAGCCATAACTATTTACCATATAATAGCTTGGTTCAAATAAAACTGTTTTGAATTATTTTTACTTTGCTTCAACATTATTTTCAGGACTCTGTATATGGAAAGTATTAGTTAGCTTTGCCCACAATTGATAAACAATATATTAATAAATGTTAACTGAAATCTAGTATACAAATGTGACAAGGAAAAGCCTGTTCAGGAGCGTGAAAAGCTAGACTCACAACCGAACCTTAAGTCCTGGCTTTGTTTTGAACTCTGAACTCTGAACCGAGCCAATCAAAAATTTAGTTTGCCCTGCAGACACTTTATATGATACAATATCTAAGAATACATCTGCTGATGTTTTCTGCTGATGACATACTTAATGATTTAAAAGCAGGCATCAAATTTAAGTCCAAGCTTATGACATTTTTTATTATACCCCGGCCCCTTTAAAAAGGGGTAATGGAAACGTATGCGACAGGCAGAAGGAACCCATAAAGAATATATATTCTTGATCAGCATCAAAGAATATATATTCTTGACCAGCATCAATCGCCGAGTCGATCTAATCATGTCCGTCTGTTCATCTGTCCCTCCGTCTGTCCGTCCGTATGTCTCTCCGTCTGTCCGCCCGTGTGTCCATCCGTGTGCATGTGTCTAGAATATTATAAGCAGCTCAGGTGTCTTTCATTTTATAGTCGTGCACTCCCGATTAGAGCTCGCTCTTTCTTGTTTTGATTTGAACTTTAGGCTAATGTGTGCATCAATTATATTTATATATAAATAAACACACTCAATGCCAAACACAAATACAAATGTGTGCTGGAGTATTTTCTCGTCAAGCTTTGCAGCAAAGCGTATTTTTGACTTGACTACACACACACACACACACACACACACACGGACATTCATAACAAACGAAACTTTAAGTGAAATTGGCGTGTAAAAAACTTTGGCACGTTGACAACTTAATGCACAATTCTAAAATTATCCTTTAACAGACAACAATATTTCAATCGCACATAAAATTTTGGTGTGGCGCCATCTAGCGGTGGTGCATTTGCATATTTACATGCATAAAATAGACTTTATTTACTTATTTAGTTAATTAGCTAAAAGCAAAATTTTATTTATATATTCTCTTAATGCTTTGCAATTAATTTGGCCTGTCACTCCTCAGTGCGGCTGCATAAACGCCTCGATAAATATCGATTTTAAACAAAAGTTAATTTAAGCTAATATCATTTTTACACCAACATTTGATATGTTGGAATGTTTTTTAGGAACTTTTATCAGCGTGTGGATCAGCGGGGGTTCATAGTATACAACAGCTTTGGTTTCAGGTAGCTTAATTTAGATATTTACAGTTATTAGCTGGTTAATGCATATGTTTATTTTGTTTGGACTAGACTATTTTGTTAAGGGTCTGCATGCTACACCAAAGGTTAGGTCCTTTTAAACCTCCTTCTTCTTCGCCTCCTTAGCAGGTTCCTTGCCAGGGCGTTAGGGTGGTTGCGGAGCTTAATCGGGTAGCTCTCTGGAACCTGGAGCCCCTATCGCCACGCAGGGGCAAGGATTACCTTGTAGATAAGCACCTTGTTAAGGAGCGAGAGACGTGAGTGTCCGTCTAAATGATGCCCCGAATCCAGCGCCGAGTTGAGGCTGTGCTTCTTCTGCCCTTGGCCACACACCATAAGAATAGCCTCGGTGATTATAGTCCGATCATTTTGAAATACATCGCCTCCATTTTCCATTTGAAATAAACGATAATGTAAGGATATCCCTAATACGCCGAAGATTTAATACTCTTGTAGACATTTTCCTTTGAAATGCTGATTTTGATGAAATCATCTTGGAAAATAGAATATTTTGCCATGCAAGAACTTACTTTTCGATTTGTATATATATTTTTTATATTTATATATATATATATATATATATATGTATATTATTTAAATGTATCTAATATTCTTTTTTCTTGTTTCATTTCAGCGACACGTGAGTAGCTCCAGAATATTTTGCCAAATATGTAATTAAATTAGAATTAGAATATTGAACTTAATACCAGGTATTTCCATTTTAAGCTAATTAAAATGCCAACCAACGAATTTGCGGTCTGTTTAATAAATACAATATGTCCGTGAGGCCGGCCCGCAAATAATTGTATTTACTAAAAGCATATGGCTAATAACCGACAACGATTTTAATACGAATTTAATAATTAGCATTATAATTAATTAAGCATTGTGCAAACAAGCTTAATGAAAAATTCAAGCGTTTTATCCGAATAAAAGCTTACCTTCGCGGGCTCTTAACGCACTCATTTTGGCCGGAAAAATAAAGTGCTTAATTCTTGATGATTAGAAAAGTTTTTACTTAACAAATCTTTGGTCTGGTTTAATCTGTGATGGTTTCTTTATTTGTTTGTCTTATATCTAATACGTTTCTCATGCGAACAGAGACAATTTACATTTTATGAGCATCGACAAGTATCGACAAGTATAATCCGATCAAAGAGGAGTATAATCAACTACATTTATTATATCTTGTATCAAACATATTTTCATGCGAAAAGAGAAAATTTGCATTTTATGAGCCTTGGCAAGTATATACTTATACTTAAAAATTATAATAAAAATTACTGCTAAAATGATTCATCGATTTTCCCGTTTATAAAAACTATGATTTGGATATGTAAATCGAGAAAATAGTTTAAAGCTCTTTCAGCATTCTATGCTGAATAAATTTCGCAAGAAAAGTAAAATATTTGCCATAAGGGTAAGGGAAAAGAATAGCTGTTGCATAAAGCAGCTATAAATTTGATATAAATATACATGTGTGTACGAATTTATTTATGCATATGTATACGATATATATTTACAAATTAAAAACAATAATATATATATTTAGAAATTTTAATGCCGCATTAACTATATGTGTATGTACTTGTACACATATGCATGCGTATGAAGTCACGCCCGCACACAACGTGCAGTCCACCTTTTCCTTTTCACCTGGCACGGACGGTGTGTCAACCATTGTAATCATATTTCCCTCCTCACAATACAACAACAACAACAACAACAACAACAACAACAACAATATCAACAACGTGCATAATGTGAAAGCGAAAAAGGCAGCTGGGATTGTGAGCAGAAAGATGTTTTGATTATGGGCTCCGAGTGGGTTTTGGTCATGTGTGATTAGAGGGGGGAGAGATCGGGGGTGCATATGGGGGCTTATGTATGTGCGCCTTATAAAAAATCTATAGAAATTCAGCGGCAAATTGTTTGAAATTCTTTCTTTCCTTTTTTTGCGTTGCATGTGCCACATAGTATAAATGGGTATTAGGTGTATGTGACCGTGTTTGCAATTTATGCAGGTTGATTCTGGCATCAGATTTATTAAATATGAATATAATAAATATCGTATTTTGGGCAACTATTGAACTCTTTGCTAATATAAATGTTGCTACGAATTTTTGACTTCCCAAGTTGTATGCAGCATCAATATTGCTAAGGTATTCAAAGAATTCGAAACATTTTCGGGCTGAACCAAAGAAAAACTTTACTTTAAGCAGAAAATTGTTTTTTTTTTATTTCATTGAATCTATTTAATATCCATGCCTATATCTGGCTATTATAATACCAAAAATTATATTTCTTATAGTGTATGCAAAGTTCGCATTGCCTCGCTCGCGATTTTTCTGGCCTTGGGTTACGCATACGCCGCGTTGTGTTTGCGTCAGTTTTGTACTCTGGTTATATTTTTATTTTTTTCTTTGTTTCGCTTGGCAATGGACAGGCGAAGCGCGTGGCCCGAAGACGCATTAAAGCCAGTAAAATGTGTTACAGCCAATGTCAATAAATTGTTTAGACCAAAAAACGTGAGCCAGTTACGTGGGGGAAATTGATATTATTGTATAAACGCTGTTTGTCATTTCTGCGACCGCACAACATGTTGCAAAACGTGGCTAAATGCGTCAGGAATCTTTTGCCAGGAGTAGTTGTTATATGAGCTGCTGGCATGATACCTTCCAAATATAGAACACACAGATATATGCGCTTCTATAAATTCGAGCGAAAAGGTTTAAATATTCCCACATTAAATTTAAAGCCATGTACAGTAAGAGTGCTCTAGTCGCAGCTGCCAGACTAGGGGATACGCTTAACCCTCTTCTACCGACACACAAATTAGCTATAAAATGAAAGATACTCTACTCTATATACTATTCTCGAAGGTTTGGTGATTCTAGCTCTTAAAACCTAAAAGACTTGCTCAAAGAACAATATTTATCTATCGACTTTTATCGATTGCTTGGAAAGGGTACAAGCTAGACTAAGGGATACGCTTAACCCTCTTTTACCGACACACAAATTAGCTATAAAATGAAAGATACTCTACTCTATATACTATTCTCGAAGGTTAGGTGATTCTAGCTCTTAAAACCTAAGAGACTTGCTCAAAGAACATAATTTCTCTATCGATTTTTATCGATTGCTTGGAAAGGGTACAAGCTAGACTAGGGGATTCGTTTAATCTTCTTCTACCGACACACAAATTAGCTATAAAATGAAAGATACTCTACTCTATATACTATTCTCGAAGGTTAGGTGATTCTAGCTCTTAAAACCTAAGAGACTTGCTCAAAGAACATAATTTCTCTATCGATTTTTATCGATTGCCTGGAAACGCTGCGTGCTATTAATTATCGGACAGAGAAACTCATACTGCGGGGCACTAGAAGGGCCTATGTTCTAGGTTTCAAGTCTGCAGCTCTTATAAGTTCTGAGGCTCGACGTGTTCAGATGGACAGACGAACATGGAATGACTCGGCTATTGATGCTGATCAAGAATATATATACTTTATGGGGTCGGATACCCTTTTTAGCCATTTCCAATGGGCTCAGGCCATAAACGAAACGTAGCCCGTGCAAAGCCGGACAATAGCCGCTAGTGGGCGCACATAGATTAGTATATGACGCACTCTGGTCATATGCAGATTTAATGCTAAAAATCGAAAAGAGGTGGCAGCCGTGCGAGGGAATTTGAAATGTTGCCGGTCGCCGGCACGTGGCACGCATTCGCTGTTGACATTGACTCAGCGAGTTGTTTACCATTGTGTTCCATTTAAATTGCACCCCACCAACAATAACCAGGTTACTGGCGAAAGGCAATCAAAATATGTTCGCTGCCGGGCACTTGTTGTGGTTGTGGTTGTTTTTATACCCTTGCAGAGGGTATTGTAATTTTGTCGTGAAATGTATAATGCATAGAGGGAGACATCTCCGACCCCATGAAGTATATATATTCATGATCAGTATCAACAGCCGAGTCGATATAGCCATGTCCGTCTGTCCGTCTATCCGGCTGTGCGTCTGTCTGTTTCTATGCGAACTAGTCCCTCAGTTTTAAAGCTATCTTTATGAAACTTTGCAGAAGTGTCTCTTTCTATTGCACGCAGAACATATGTCGGAGCCAGCTGGATCGGACCACTATATCATATAGCTGCCATAGGAACGATCGGTCGAAAATTAAGTTATTGTACGGAAAATTTGTTTGTTTTTCAAGATATCTTTACCAAACTCGGCATTTATTAGTTTTACTATGCTCCATCCATTCATGCAAAATCTTATTTACATGAGCATTATGAAAAGGTTAGGTCTGCAAGGGTATTGAATCTTCGGCGTGCCGAAGATAGCCCTTCTTTCTCGTTTTTTCTGTTTTCCATATTTCTTCGCATGTGCCAACAACACTTCACTATTTTCCAGCTCATTTGATTAGTTCCGCATTTTTGTTTTGCATACCCTGAATCCATTGGAAATCGCTAAAAAGGGTAGAATGTGGTGAAAGTGTGGCTAACAATTATTTACCGATATCTTCGCCTATTTTCGTTATATCGATAAATATCGATCTTGCGACATAGTCTTTTTGGCTATCGTATATATATCTGTATATAATAATAATAATTAAAATGTGATTATACTTTGATTAGATATTATGTATAGTTTATTTCTCCTGGATACCTCGTTCCCGCCTCACCATAAATGACAAAAACTCAGTTTTTTAAGAGCCACATTTGTGTGCGATATTAAAGCCCTGTAAAGTTTATATAGATCGGACTTTAAGCACTGTAGTTATTCAAGCATGTGAGAACGCAAAGAGAAGAAGAAGATGTCTCTTTTTATGTATATATGGAAAAGTTTGATAGTACGAATATCTTCCGCAGGCAAGTTCTTTTAGACCCTTGTAGATATTTGCCTTCTGAGTTTGATAAAAATATCTTGGAAAGCAGAATATTTAACCATAAAGGAACCTACTTTTCGACTGATTGTTCCCATGGCAGCTATATGATATAGTGATCCGATGTTGATCAGATTTTGCGTATACGTGCAGAGCATGGTAGTATTTATAAATGCCGAGTTTGGTCAAGATATCTTGATAAACAATAAAGTTTCCACACAAGATCCTGTTTTTCGACCGATCGTTCCTATGGCATAGTTCCTATAATATAGTTGGTTGATCTGCAACAGAAAGACGGACCTATGCAAAGTTTCAAGATAGTTCCAGGTTTAGACAGGGAGACAGCCGGACATGGCTATACCAACTCGCCTGTTGATGCTGATCTATATAGATATATATCAACTTTATGGGGTCGAAGCTGTCTCCTTCAAGGCGTTACACACTTTATGACAAACTTATGATACCCTCTTCAAGGGCTTGCATCGTTAGCTGGCCGCTGCGCGTAGGGTATCCCCCAGTCGAGCATGTCAGCTCTATTACTTGTTTACGACTTGTTTTGTTTTCTTCTTGCTCCTGCTATATGCAATTCTGGCGAAAGTTGAGGTGCTTCTAATGCAATAGTTGAAGGCCACGATGCATTTGTGCATTGCCTTCTCGATAAGCACATGCAACAATGTTAATTAAAGCTTACGAGGGGCACTATATGAAATCATAATGCCTGTTGGCCCATTGATAAGAGACAGTCATTGTTGCAAGACTTTGGCCAGCCCAGCAGCCAACTAAAATTTAATTATAAACTGGACAACGAAAAGTGTACCGAGAGCCACTCAGTTAATTGGTCTCAATCATGCTCAATGCCAATTTTGATAAGCGGCTTAAGACATCAAATATGTGGACATTGAGTTTAATATCAAATATGAATGGCTGTGCAATTTCGGAAAACTGTATAAGTTAAATAAGCGTGTGATTGATTAGCAATTCGAAATTTCAAGTTCACCAAAATTCAACTTGAACCAAACGGGTTCAAGTTCACACACACACGCGCAGTGTGCACATTTATGCTAGTCAAATAATTAAGTTCCATTCGCTGGTAGCCATAGCAATTGATTTGGGCCGTGTAGTTAAGGCTAGGGCTATTTTAGTTCAAGTTCAAGCAGCTTCATCGATTTGAAATTAATATAATTACAGTTCGTTAGCGAATTGAAATCTGATACGAATAATGCCTAAGGCGCCTACGACTCGCACAATATTAATTACGATTCTTATGTCGATGCCGTGAGAACATTTTGCGTGTCTCACGTGCCTGGCGTGCCCAGCATTTCGTATCTTCCACCCATCTGGCACACTCGCCGCCCGTTGAGAGAGAGGTTTTGGGATTGGGCATCAACTTAATCAACCCCATGGCTAACGGGTGCGCATTAAAAATGTAAGCGCCTTAAATATTTAATATTACGCATACGACATGTTGCGTCTGTTTTGTACGCTGCGCTCCTGACATTTAAATGAATTTTCAATAATTTTCCTACGTTTTTCTTACGCTCTTCTTTCTTTTCTCTTTTTCTATACACTTTTAAAGGGTTCCATCATTTTGTCATAAAATGTGCAACGCCTAGAAGGAGACAGCTGCGACCCCATAAAGCATATACATATATTCTGGATCAGCATCAACAGCCGATTTGATATAGTCCAAAGCTTTCGTCATGAAACTTTGCATTGCTTCGTCTTTTTGTTGCGGGCAAATATATTATATAACTAGCTGCCATAGGAACAATCGGTCGAAAGTAGGATCGAAATTGTAGAAAGAACTTGTTTGTTAATCAAGATATCTTGACAGGCTTCACTATGTTCCCTCCATATGTATATGCAAAGGCCTAACAACATCGGACCACTATATATGTATATACATATATATATCAGCTATATGATAAGCTGCCATAGGTGCAATTGGGCGAAAAGTAGGTTTCTTCAGGGCAAAATTTGCTGTTTTCTAAACATTTACGAGCTGCACTATTCTCACATATCTGCAAAGTGCAAATGTCTATAAGGGTATCAAGTCTTCGGCATGCCAAAGATATCCTTTTTGTTTGTATTTTGTGCTGGTCGTGCACAGCAGGCGATAGAGTTGGGCCAAGCACTTAACGCCTGGCAGGCGCCCGGGCGATAAGCGTCGGTAGGCGCTTGGGATAGTAGGGTCCTGACTGGCCCCAAAATGCCATTTGTGTAAATCTAATAAATAACAAACCGCATTAAATTCGACAACAACGACAAGCAGCAGCAGCAGCAAAATGAGCGCCAAAGGGCGCCTGACACGGCAGCTCGCACGTGTCAATGCGACTGGGTCACAAATTTCATTATGAAAAAAAAATTTAAGATAGAAAAACCCCCCAAAAAAAAAAAAACTCTGATCTAGCCGAGAGTGTGCGTTTTGGGGCATACCCTGTACATACACAACTTTCTGCTGCTTTTAACTTTAGCTTTGTAGTTTTGTAAAAATTGACTTCTGAAGAACTTCCTGGCTTACCTTCCGATTGTTGTCAAACCTACGTATTTTAAAGATGTTGCTCTTTAGAGAAGAAGATAGATTGGCAAACAGATCTAAAGATATAAGATACATATATATATATATATAAACATCCTTGGGGTCGTATATCGATTGTCACATACGTTCGCTCATTTGTACAGGGTATGCAATTTGGTGAAGCGTTGGCACATTGAAATCCTGCGCTAACTGGCGAATGTGTTACACGTTTCATCTTGTTGTTGTTGATATTATTATATATATATGTACATATATTTTTTACTGGCAACGGTCGCAGCGTGCAGCGTTGTGTAGTTTAGGCCAAATTAACATATCACACAAGCCGCAGTCGTTGTCGCAATCATTGCTGAGGCCAATCCTCGTGGCATGTCCTTGCTGGGGACGTCGCTCTGGCTTTTTGGCTCTGCTTGACTTGCCACTTTGAGGCAGCGCCAAGGCAACCCAGATTTGCATGCATTTACTGTATATAGGCCTAGGCTTGCTCTCAATGCTTATGCTTTCGCTTCTGGGCCATTGACTGGGCCACAGTCCACAGCCCCGCACAGCCCCCCACAGCCCCCCACAACCCTCCACAATCGGGCCACCACCCATTCAGCGCCGTGCCACGTCATGGCTCATATCACATTTTTGCTGCTTGCTGCTGTCTTATAACATGGAATGTCTTATGAATCTGTTGGGAATGGCAGCCGAAAGTCTTCTTAACGTCAAGTGCTTTTAAAGCAAAGTATCTGTCTACTACATTTTGCATATGACGCTCTTCTATTGCTTCTACAACGAACCAGTAAATGAACCACTTACAAATTTAGCGTATTTTTCATAATTTGTTCACATAATAGCTAAAAGCAAATGCTGTGCATATCAGTTAAATGAACTAGTAAACGAGCGAAAGGTTGAACCATTAAATGAGCCAGTCAGCTGTCGGCAGTCAGAACTTTACTCTCTTAGCGTTATATCTACAATCAATCAGTCATGGAACCAGAGAAAGAACCACATATCATTCTGTTTGTTGGATGTTGCAATATTTCCAAATTGAACCAGCGATTGAACCATTTTTTGCAAAAATTTGGCTCAGTTCAATGTATAAATTTGTATTATTAGTTCACTAAATCACTAAATGAATCACTTAAAACCTTTGACTTAACGAACGAACAGATTCACAAGAATCGTAACGCTTGTTTTTAGGTGACAAAAGCTCGAATTGAACTCAACTAGTTGCACTCACTATTGAAAGCGTTTTCATTAAAGCACTACTAGAAGCAAAGAGCAATGCTCTCAATTGCAGTTTGAATTGTACTCGAGTCGTCAACTGCTTCAGCAAATCAGGCATCAAAGAGCTTGAAGATAAATGCAGACAATTTTCTTTATGTTCTCCATTGGTTCATAAACCGAATCACTGGTTCAATGGCAGCAAAACGACAAATAATTTCTAATCAAATCTTTCCATCTCTGTGCAAAAGTATCCCCCCTCCCCCCCCCCCCCCCTCTCACCCAACGCTCCCACTTAAACTCACTCTCTGCATCTTTTTCTCTCTCTGCATTGTGCTTGTAACAAGGCAATGCATTGCTGGATCGCTCACGCCTTTTTTGCGTTCCTCTCGCTCTCTTTCTCTCACTCGCCCTACGCCAGCGCTTTTTGTTTGTCTATCGGTACGCGTGTGTGTGTGTGCGCCGCACACATGCACACATTACATTTTGACAGTCGCCGATAAGCGCACAACTTTCAGCTCGCACAATTCCTTGGCATTCTTTGTTCTCCGCTGCCTCTGCGCCCGCCCCTGCGACCCTTCTCGTCCTGCTCTATGCTGACACTTGCGCTGTGTACGTTTTATATATGGTTGTGCGTGCTCAGTGGGTGTGTGTTGTGTGTGTGTATGGGTGTGAGTGTGGATATTAGTGTGCATGCCTTTTAACCAAGCAGATTAATGAAAATTGAAATTGCATTTACCGTTGATTGCTCAAAGACATCCAAACACTACACTTGCCATACCCTCCTTGCCCCTCCACCGGCCTGCCCGCTCCTTGGCGAATGTCGCGCCATTTTGCTGCCAATTCCCAGCTCCCACTCCATTTCTACTGCCCACACACACACACACACAAACAAACACACTCGCACGCACGCATACATTTAAAACAAAGACCAAAATGATTCATTGTATTCTATGAATGCAGGTAATATTTTTTCCCTTCTTCTTCGCTGCCCCTCTCCACCTCTCGCCTAGCGCGTTCTGTCTCTTCTGCTCGTACTTCTTGTTTAGTTTGCATGTTGTATCATGTTGATTTGCTTGCGTTTTATACACTTACAAAGGGCCTTACAGCTATGTCAAAAGTTTTGTAATGCATAGAAGTTTATGCATATATATGTATATACAGTCTTAAACAGTTACAAAAGCCGAGTCGATATAAACATAACACCCCATTTGTTTGCATATAAACTGTTTAATTGAAAAGTGTTTTTAACATTGGACTTATATGGTTTGTCAGCAAGGATATTTGATCTTCGGCGTGCCATTGATAGCTCGGTTTCTTTTTTTTTGTTGTTTATTATAATTGTTATCATTTTTGTTGTTGCCATTTGTTGTGGACAGACAATAAAAAGCATTTCATTTGAATAATGTGAAAACATTTTGTTAGACAACGCCGTCGCCTTCGTCGCTGTTGCCGCCACTTCTTGCCACATTTTTAAACTGCTCAACTGACGTCTCCCTCTCTCTCTCTCTCTCTCTCTCTCTCTCTCTATCTCTTCCACTCACTCGCGCGCCTCACTCCCGCATTGATTGCCCATTGATAGCAGGTCGACAAACAGACAGACAGACAGACGAACGGACAGATGGACGGACAGCCACATGGATATTTAAATGACTTGGTCATTTTGCCATTAGCCTAGAGAGTTCTGTGACTGATGAAATTTTTAGGGCCTGTGACCGACAGTGGAGCAGCTTTATGCTGGAAATGAACTAGATCATTTTCAATGCACATAACCTCAGTCTAAAGTAGTATTGAGTATTGAGTATTGAGTATTGAGATTCGGCAAATAATAACAGTAGAAAACTTTTTGTGAACATTCTCATATGTTGGAGACTTCATACGGAGGGTTATTTAAAATAAAAATTTGCTTAAATATAGATTTGGTTTTGATTTGCATATTAGTTTTCAGATCTAGGAGTAGAAAAGAAGATATTTCAAGCTCTTCTTAAAAAAAAGTATAATATTTTGCATTTCCATATTCTTTTTATTCACAAATATTTATGGAAGGACACTTCAAAATCTTTCAAAGTAATTGACAAAGTTTTTGATGGTAAAATTGTATTAAAACCAAAATAATTTTCGAACTAGTTCCATTCTGATCTGGTTTTGGCTGGAGAAGAAACCAAAAGGTTTCCTTTTTTTTTTTATTTGTTCGTTTATTGTATTGAATCAAAAATAGCATACATTTTTATTACAACACAGTTGGCTTAGGTGATATTACGCCAAGCCTGGTTGAGTCCTCAGGCTTTATCGTGGACAAACGTCAAAGGCGGCTTTTTGAGTAAGGCTGCATCGTCACGTAGGTAGTCGGGGGACTCTGGGGCGTCTCCTATGTCGTGGTTGGAGGAGGTCCTTGAACGATCTTCTCTTGAGCCTCCTGACTACACACCTCCCAGCGAGGTCTCTTGCTACCCGGCTGCAGTGTCGCTGCAAGCGTTCATTGCACCGGTTGGCGAATGCTCCGACTTGGCTGTCTGTGGTCTCCATTTCGAGGTCTCTGTGCAAGGTAGAATTTCTGACGTACCAGTCAGCACCCGTAATTCGGCGCAGGGCCAAGTTTTGGAGTGGCCGAATCCGTCTTCGATTTGTCCGAGATGCAATGCCCCAAACCTGAATACCGTATCTAAAAGGTTTCTAACGCCTTTCAAATCGAAAACTGATTGTAGGGATGGAAAATTTTGCACCTGAACATTTCTATGAAACTGTGTTGCATGGCTTTGTGGAGCAAGACAATTTGAATATACATATATATTTTATTAGTCATTTTCGAATTGCTTTCGTTGCCCCCAAAAGTATGTCACAATTTCTGCTTACTTGTGGCTACATAAATAATATGCACCCACGTATGGATATTGTTTTGTATTGTATTGTATTGTACTCGTCAATTGGGAGCGTATATGAATAATTTGTGCCGTGTGGCAGAGTAGGGGGGTAAAGGGGTAGGTAGGTAGGGGGGGCGTGACTAAGCTGGTGCCAGAATAGTCCGTGCAGTAGTTAACCTAAAACAAATAATTACATTATTGTGGCTAGGGATAGGGTAGGCTCTCAATAGTCCTGCAATCGATTAGCTAAATAAATTATCGATAAATGTTATTTAAATGGCACACTACGTGCATTCAAATACCTGCTACAGATACTTGCTAAATTTAAAAGTAGATCAAATTTATGGAGAAATTTGCATAATAAGTGAACAAAAGGCAAACTTGTAAAAGGAAATCAGCAAATTACAATGGCTTTATCGATTATTATCGATAAACATCAGGATCAAATTTCATTAATTATTATTATGCCATTAAAAAGTTAAACATTCGTTTGTTTAAGAAAAATATCATCAAAATATTACATGCCACAAGATCTGAAACGTAAGTCTTAAATGTTTATTAACTTAAGAAAGGTGGCAAGAACAATGGCATCGTATATCGAGAAGTTATCGAAAGCAGACATTATTGGTTTTTAGCGCAAAAGTAATCTTTTCCATTTATTGAAGCTATTGTACTCCATATGAGATTCCCAATAAGTGGTAACAATAACATATGTATGTATATCGATAAGTTATCGATTTATTGAGAGTGCACAAAGCAATCGTACGCCATATGACATCCCCAAATAGTGACAATGACAATGTATATCGATAAGCTATCGATAGCAGCCATTATTGGCTATTTCTCCATATGACATCCTAATTAAGTGGCAAGAACAATGACAATGTATATCGATAAGTTATCGATAGCAGCCATTATTCGCTGCATCTGCAAACTATGAACTAGCAATATTTTGTTGTGAGCACACAAAGCAATCTTTTTCATTTACTAAAGCTATCGTACCCCATATGACATCCGAAATATACCCAAAAATTGTTCACTCAACTAACATAAAGGACGCGACCACAAGATGGGCGATAATCCCAATTTAATGGAGCAGCGCGAACGCATTGACAATGCGCTCATCAATGCCGTCGACGACATGGATCGGGAGCATTTGCGCAAGCTGCAGCTGACGATGCACGGCTGTGCCAAGCGCTGCTGTGCCGATATGGACGCCAGTGCGGATGCGGTGCAGCGTTGCGTAGATCGCTGCCAAATGCCGCTGACGCGCGCCCGCTGCTATGTGCAACAGGAGCTGGCCGAGTTCGAGTCCCAGCTGGAGGATTGTGTGCGCCAGTGCCAGCTGCCCAGCGAAGATGATATTTGTGGCGGGCGTGTCGAGCGCTGCTCCTTGGACTGTGTGGATAAGTATGTGGCGCTATTGCCGGAATTATTGAACGCCATGCGAATGGAACTAGAGAAGGGCCTATAAACGGGGAGGGGGCCAAAACAGACAATAAAACATATCTACGTTATATTCAGGAAATGCAAAAAAGTTAATTAAAATAGTTGTAAATAAATCAAAGCTTATCTAATGCCTGAGCGCTGCCACACATTGACAGCCAGCTAAACTGTCTGTCTGTCTGTCCGTCTGTCTGTCTGTCTTGTCAGTTTTGGCCTATAAGTAGCGACAACTTGGCCGAGAAGAGCACAGAAAGTTTTTTCAACTAAAACTGAATACTGCATCAAAAAATGCGTTGCCTTTTCTTACTGCTGCTTTGCGTCATACTGGCCGCTGGCCAACGCGATCGCTTGGGATTCTCAACTGATGCTGACATCGATGTCGAGCAGAGCAGCGATGTGGTGCTGCTCGACCGGCGTCCGGCTAGGCAGGATGGAGCTGCAGCCCAGACCAGCGATAAGCCGGCGGCTACAAAGCCAACGCCAAATCCAAACAGAAAGTTTGCCAGAAAGGTGCGACGAGTGCTGCGACGTTTGGGACTGCTCAAGGATGGACTGGCCACAACTGTGGTGGATGCGCTAGCAAGGAATACAGTTCAGCTGCTGCGCTTGGATGAGCTGATGCACACTGCGGCGTTGGGGCAGAGGCGTAATGATAATGCTGACCGCTGGCATCGGCTTATCCTATAGGCTATGCTTCTGAGTGTGGGAGTGTGTCTGTTGATGTATGTGTGCAATAAATGCAATAAATGAGCTTGCCATAAAGTGTATGGCAAGCTAGCAAAGCAAGCAACAACAAGTAGCTGCCGTAATGTGCCAACTGTTGAGTTTCCTTCCGCTTCCGCGAGGAGCGCCAGTCGTGCGCTCTCTCGCTGTCCCTCTCCCACACACACTCTCGCAGTGTCATGCTCTCGCTTTCGCTCTCGCAAACATAACACACGACTGTGCCGGCATTATAGCGGCAGCGACGCCGGCAGCGGCAGCAAATAAACCCGAACGCCAACGATGACTGCTTACAGGTGTTTATCGTGCTTCGTGTATTGCGGCTGTGCATTCGTTTGTGCTTTAATGTGTAGGAGGCGTTGCGCTTGCTCCCCTCATTACCCTCAGTCGCCGCAGTCGCCACGTTCGTCTCGTTCGTCTTGTTCGTTTTGTTCGTTTTGTTCGTCTCGGGCGCTCTTCGTTAGTGTGCGTTCGTTTTATAGCGCTCTTGTCGTGGGCGTGCTGGTTGCTTTATATTCCTGCGACTGTTGCGCTATCGCATCAGTTTCATTTGAACGTTATTCAGAGCGAGTTGTGCAGCAGCAGCTGAGCAGAACCAGAACTCTGAACATTCAAAAACTCAACACTTCAAACTTCAATCATATTTTCAAACGCTCACGTTGCTCGCCAACAACAACAACAATCAGCAACTCGCTATCAACACTTTTTTTTATTGTTTTTTTGTATAAGTGCAGTGCTGAAGATCTCATAGCTCATTCAGAACATAAACAAATTTAAAAAAAATTACTTAAAAAATAAAAACACTAGTTCAAAAAAAAAATATAATTTAAAATTTGAGAGGAGAGAAAAGTAAAAAGTCGAAACGATTTGCATTTTTGGCGCTCCAATTTTAGTTTGCACAAAATTTTGTGCTAATTTTGTGTCTTCAATTTGTTTTTTTATTGTTTGCTTAGTTTTTTTTTGGTTTTGTTTTCATTTTATTATTAACACTGCGGTTTAAGTAATTTGTTGATTGCTTACGCACAAAATGTGCACAAAATTCTCACTGGATTCGAACGACTGAAAAGTGTGTCGTTCTCAGGACATTTTTTTCACAGTAAGTACAAAATCATAAATATTCGTTTAATTTTGAAAACTTTTTCAAATATTTATATGATGAATGTGGCGTTTATAGTTTTTGAAAAAACGCTTTCGGGGATTCATATTGTGCGTGTTTGTGTGCGTTTTAAGAAAGTTTCTGAAAAAAATGAGTGAAAAGGTTCTTCTTTTTTCATTTTTTATTTTATTTTTTTATCAGTGGTTTTTTTTATTTATTTTTGTGGCTTGCGTTTCCCAAGCTGGCAAAAGTTCTGTGTCAAAGTTGAAAGCATATTTGCGGTTTATTTCCATTTTCAATCTTTTTTGGCCATTTGATGTCCGAATGTTCAGTTTCAAATAAATATGCAAAACTATTTAATTGAGACTTAAAGAATAACTTTAGTTTCATGGAATGAAAAGTTTGTCTCGTTTTTTTTTTCTTCTTTTGATTTTTTGGCTTTGGCCATTTTTTAACGAATTTTATTTGCAATAAAAATATATTTTTATTTCTTTTTGCGTTTCGCCATGAAGCAAAGCTTTAAAATGCGAATTGCTTTTTGGTTTTAATTGAAATAATCTTCAAAATATTCGATAAACTCTGACGTTTAATTGCTTTTAATCAGCTGTTAATGGAAAAGTTCGAGAATTCTTTTTGAAAACTTGAACAACAAATTTTTGCCAAGTCGCACATCACGTATACGCAAATTGCAAACTGCATGAAAATCGTTAGGAAAATGCAATGCCAACAAAATAACCAAAAAAAAAAAATAGAAAAATATATATAAAAAAATAGAAAAATGTAGAAAAACACAAGAATTACTATGACAATATGAAAGCATATTGCCAGGCACACGATTCTTTTTTGGGGCAGTTCAAAAACTGCTTCAATGTCGCGTATTTTTTTAATATTTTAATGAAAAATTTGTGTAAATTATTTGAAAAGAGAGCGAGTGATTTCATTTTTAATATTATTATATAATATTCTATCAATTCATTTTTTTTTATAACTCGAACGATCAGTTTGCAAGTGAACTTGTTAATGGAAGAGCAAGTATTCAAATTTGCATAAAATACGCATTTTATATATTTATATTTTGCGGCCAATTCTAACGGGTGCTATATATGACTCCATATCGTACTCTATATATATATATATATATATATAAAAGCTGTCTTGGCAAATAGTCTCTTGTAAGAACTGTTAAATTGTTATATAAATATGGACTCTAATTGTTGGCAAATCTTTAGCATATACTCCAGCATATATGTATGCTCCACTGCAAGTGTTAACCGGTTTTGCACGGTCTAAGCATATACTGAAATATTCAAAATCAGTTTTTGGGTTAATTTTATCAAACTCAATTTATAACACGTATTTGTAATTTTTTTCTAAATATATTTAAAGTTGCGTTTGAGTGAATCGTTTGAAAAATAATTTGAAAATAATTGTATGCAATAGTTTTCTGTGCATTTTCCGACCTTAAAGAAGGACCAATAAAACACATTTTCATAAATAATGATGAATTTGCACAAAGAATGAAAGGAAATGTTTTTGATCTTGTGTTGATCCTCAATTGGTCGGTAAGTCGGAAAAAAATCATATAAATATAGATAAGTATATAATAATATATAAATTAATAAATATAAATAAGTAAATAAGTTGAGAATAAAATAAATAAATTAATAAATATAATGAAATAAAAAATATTTGTTAATATGTATAAATCTTGATATGTGGCTGAAAAAGCGTTTGTCTTGAATAATATGATATGATATAATATGATATGATATGATGTGATGTGATATAATATGATATGATATGATATGATATGCTATAATATGATATGATACATGAAATAATATATGAAATGATATGATATGATATGATATATGATATATGATATATGATATGATAGATATGATAGATATGATAGATATCATATGATATGATATGATATACCATATTGATATAGTTATATATTTGAGCCAAGATTTGAAATGATATGATGTGATATGATGTGATATGATATGATATGATATGATATGATATGATATGATATTATATGATATGAGATATTAGATGATATGAGATATTAGATGATATGAGATGATATGTTATGATACGATATGATACGATATGATATGATATGATATGATATGATATGATATGGTATAATATGATATGATATGATATGATATGATATGATATGATATGATATGATATGATATGATATGATATGATATACCATATTGATATTGATATAGCTATATATTTGAGCTTACTTCAAGTTTTTAGCATTCTGTAGGGGTTTTTATTTAGAATCTGTTTGAAGGGACCTCGCAGCCACACGCAAATGGCATTTGGCAGCTTCTCAGGTTTGCCCCTGGTTTTTCTCGTTAACCGTTAAGTTTGCGCGCGTGTATGCGTTTGTGTGAGCGCGTGCCTCGGCGGGGCGTGCTTTTGTGTATTGTTCTGTATGAGCGTGCATCCTGTACGTGTCCTTTTGCTAATCGCTGCGTTCAAAGTGTTGCACGGCAAAGCTGCAGCGACGCTTTTGGCGCGTGACACCCAAAACTCGCGGCAAATAAAGAGAAACAGCGACACGCCGAGAGACAGCGACAGGGAGAGTAAGAGAGAGAGAGAGAGAGAGAGGGTGGGAGACAGTGGGCGGCAGCGAGAATGCGATCTTTGATTTGGCATCAGGCGGCGAAAGTGTGCGGCGCATACGTGCTGCAAGTTTTTATTGCGGGTCGCCACCTTTTGGCAGAAAACTTTTTAAGCTAGCAAACTGCTGCCGCAATTCGTTGCGCTTTTTACATTTGTTGCATTCACAGCAGCTTCTGCTTGTTGCGCGCTGCTGTCATTTGCCACTGCGGTTTGTTTTTTCTCATAAATATATTTGTTCTTTTTCGTTTGTTTTTCTTTCTTTTATTCGCGTGCTCGTTTCGCCCGGCGCGAAAACTTGTTAAGCATCAGAACTCAGCAGTGCGTTAAACTCACCGAAAAAAGCAACATAAGTTCAACAAAATTAATTAACTACAGTTTTGAATACAGAAAACTGTCGCTTGTGCTTTTAAAAATAATATTTACCCATTTTTTATTCACCATAATAATATGAACATAACCAAGACTTCAAATATACATGTTAATGTTAAATGCCGTAACAGCTGTAACATGCAGGTGATAACAACCTATTAAGTAACATGTAGAGAAAGTGTTGAGAAAAATGTTAGCATAAGCGCTTAAACTTGCGATTGCAATAACAGTCTCTTTTAAATAACAGTTGTATAAATGTTGTCAAGAATATTTGCAAAGATATGAGCATAAATAGTTGATTGGAATAACAGTCTGTTAAATAAAATTTTGTAAGATAAATGTTGACAAGAATTAAGCAAAGATATAACCATAAACAGGCGATAATAGTCTGTTAAATAACATGTTGTAGAGTAAATGTTGACAAGAAAGGAAGCAAAGATATGAGCATAACCAGGCGCTAACAGTATGTTTTACAAATGCTTAAAATAATGTTGGCGAAGAAAAACTGTTATAGGTAGTTTTATGTAAATAACATGCATTAATCTTAAAATGAACGTAAGTAAGAACGTATTGTTTCACATAACAGAGAAAAGTTCTCTTAATCGATTAAACACTTATTTAAAACTGAAAAAAATGAAGAATTTGACATGAACCTTCCCAGAAAAAGGTTCAACACGAGCAAATTGAAAAGATAAATATAAACGATTTAATTAACTTCACTTAAACGTATTGACAGCTCATCTAAATTGGCAATAATAGTTCAAATGCCAGCGAAATGGAAACTATTTATTGAGAGCTCTTGTCTTTACTCTTTGCTCAAATGTCACATATCCCAAAATAAATCTTATACTAACAAATGCTACTAAATACAAAGGTAGCAAAAGCAAATGGTTGATGGTCATTTTGATGCCCAATAAAAGTCACGACAGCAAATAAAAATATGCGAAAAATCAAGTCACGTAACCTTTAACAAAATGGTTGTTTAAAAAGCAAAAAAGCTGAGATATTAATAGCTCATACTAATTTAATTAAAGTCGCATTCAATCAGTCGATATGAACAGAAATTGAATCGGTAAACAAAGTCGATTTTCGGGCGCTTTTTTTATATTTGGATGGAAAAAAGCCTTCACTTCTACGCAAAAACAAGCCCATTGATAGATTTTTTTGCAGACCTACGACAATTTGGCCCAGGAATTCCGCATATGTCTTTGGCCTAGCATATATATTTCAACAATTTCAAGTTATTTTATCCAAATTCAATTATAGAAAAAATTGTTAATTAGTTGTTTTGCCGGCGCCAAGCAATTTTTCTATTTATCACACAAAATTGTTGGGCATAAAACTTGAAGCTTCACGTGCTTGGGCAACAAGTTGTGTGTGCTCTGTGAGCCAAGTTCAAGATATGCATATTTTCAGCATATTTCTGCTCTAGTTGTTGTTTTACTTTAATTGTAATTCTTAAGCTTATCGCTCGGTTTAAAAATATGTTTGCGGCATTGCGGGCAGCTGTCAAGTCTTTACAAATGACACTGAGTTGGGCAAACTGTCTGGCAAATTATCAATATTGTGAACATGTGCGCCTAATGGCTGGAACGCGTGCCCAAATATGCCAACAACTAGCTGCGACTTCCACTCTCCGACACTAACCTTTCCTCGGGAAAACACATTGCGGCAGTGCCAACATTTGGCTGCAGCGCCCCAAAAGACACTGCAACGGTTTCTTTAACTGGTCAATAAGTGACACGATATCCAGAGTGTGCACAGCTTGACCCTTTGATGAGCATATACTGTTTCAATCTAGCCCGCACTCAACCTGCTATTAACGGGGCAGTCAATCAACGTCTGCCCAACTCACTCAACCGTTCTCATACCCTCGATCCATTGCAGGGACGCTAAACGGGTATCTTAGTTTTGTGCATACGTTTGCAACAGAAAGAAGAAAACATATACTATACCATAAAGTATATTTATTCCTGAGAAAACGACGAGCTGAGTCGATCAAAGGTTATTTGTTTGTATCGATTTAAATCGATTTTAAGACTTGGTAAACTAGATTAGAGCTAAATGCACATCCATGCACATGGAATGTAGGTATTCGAATAATATAATGTAGGTTTTCGGGTTGTACGTGTTGAATGTTTCACATTTTAGATATCTTCCTTGATTCTTCGCAAAATCTGAATTTCAAAGGGAGAGCCTTGTGCATTGGTATATACACATTTTTTTATGGAATACTTAAGCCTTGACAATTGACTGAAGACTTTAAATACCGAAGTTAATCAAGACGGCATTTCCGAAATACCGATGTTAATCAAGATTGCATTTCCCATATATAGAGCGAGGCGACATTCAAATAAGTCGACTTCAACTTATATATACATATAATTGAACATAACTTTTCTAGACTGAATTTTACATATAGTTTCAAAAAATGTTAGCAGCTTTTAGGCTTTTAAATAAAATGAATATCAGCTTGAATATTAGCTTAAAAATAAATATTGTTCAAATTGGAAATGTTTAATCTTCTTTTTCGATAACGAGGGGAACAATGGGAATATCGATACCAAGAACAATGGGAATATCGATTAACAAGCGCCAGAGACATCAAATTTGCAAATAAGCGTTCAATTAAAAGATATCGATAACTAGGGAAATATGTACATCGATTGAAAAACAATCGAAATATCGATTAGCAAAAGCTTAAGAGTTATAATTTGCAAAACAGTCATTTCCGTTTAGTTGAAGAATATCGATTATTAGGAAAATATCGATTGTTATACAGTCAGAATATCGATAAACAAGCATATTTCACTTTGTAGAAAACCTGCCTGACTCCATTGTACCGACAGCTCGGTACGGTTTACAGGGTATTTGCTAGTCGTGCACACTCCGACTGAAATACGTTTGTTTTTAAGTTGAGTTCTTTGCAAAAATTCACATAAAATATTCAATTTCCATTTTTTACGTCCGCTCTAAAAAACAAAAAAAAAATTCCAATAAAAATACGCGCACACACACACACACACTCACAGACACAGGCACACACACTCACACAAAGAGAATATGAAAAATGAAAATGAAAGAATATTCAAAACAAAACACAACATTTTCGCTTGTTGCGTCCTGTGGGCGCCCGCCCCGAGGCGCAGCCATGACCATGGCGCATGGGGGTGGTTAGTATGACGAAGATAGAGGGGGAGAGGTTCGCAGGGGAGCGAATGGTGTGTGTGTGTGTGTGCACGCGTGTTGTGTGGGCGTGTGAGGGCGTGGCGGGTGTTAACATTAAGATGCGTGGCGAGGCGTAAAAACACATGCAGCGCATTTGATTGCAGATTGTGTTTCGTTGAATATGAAATCTATATACATATATGCATATAGATATTCTGTGTGTGTGTGTGTGTGTGTGTGTGTGTGTGTGTGTGTGTGTGTGTTGTTGCTGCAACATGCATCGTTGCCAAAAGTTTACGTTGCAGAACATCTAAAAAATTTCCTTTTAGTGCACACAAAAAAAACCAATTAATCGAATTGTACAAAAAAAAAAAAACAAAACACCTTTAAAATGCAGCACTCAATTCCTTTAGATAATATCCAGGGTATATGTTTGTGTGTCTTGTTATACCCATAAAACTGGGTAAAATTGGGTATAATAGTTTTTGTGCAAATGCTTGCAACAGGCAGAAGAAAGCATTGCCGAACCCATAAAGTATATATATTTCTGAGCGGCATCAATCCTCCGTCTGTCTGTCCGTCTGTCTGCCCGTCTGTCCGTCCGTCTGTCCGTCCGTCTGTCCGTCCGTCTGTCCGTTTGAATAAACACGTCGATCTCAGAACCTATAGAGCTAGAGACCTAAAACTTTGAACGTAGGTCCTTCTACTGCCCATTAAGAGTTTGTTTGTTTGTTTGATAATCGATAGCTTGCCCGTTTTCAAGCAATCGATAAAAATCGATATCGAAATCCTGTTTTTTGAGCTAATTTCTAAGGTCTCAAGAGCTAGAACCACCAAATTTGGCATGAAGCTTTTAAAATAGTATTAACAGATAAAGTATCTGGAGCAATTGGTGTTGGTAGAAGCAGCTTCAGGGTATGATCTAGTCGGCCACTCCCAACTTTTGCACTCTTAATTTTTTCGATGTTGTTGTTATGTTGTTAATTTTTATTGCCCGACTGCATCAATCAAAATGTGAAACAACGATAAATGGCTTGGGGCTACCCAGCTAGATACATTTTTTGCGCAATATATATATATATTTTTTTTATATAATTTAATATATATTTATATAGGTATATATGTATAGCAGCTCGCGAGCACTAATCGGTCAACCTTATGGCCGTTTAAGTGGAAAACAATGTTTGTTTTTTTTTTTGCTTCCGATTTTGATAACACATCGATGATGCCTCTTGATAATGCTTATGTAATTAACGACTCGACTATCCTCCCCCCCTATACGAAAACTAAAAATAGGAAAAAAAAAATTCGACTGATTTTATGGCTTCCATAACCACTTGCAAATCAATCAAAATAGTCCTAAAGGTAATACAAATATGAATTCCTTTTGTTTCTTTTCCAATTAGTTGGAATTATTTTCGTATTAATTCCAGTGAAAGTTTCGCTTTGTGTGCCAATATTTTTGCATTAATACACTTGCCGAGGGTACTTCAATTATGTGACGAAATGTGTAACGTCTAAATATCGTTTGCTTCCTCTAATAACAAATGGTCAGAAGTAAATCTTTTGTAGAAATTCTCTACTATAAGTGTTTTTAAACTTCGTTTTATCTGTTTTTTATGGCCGATTTCAATTACTCAACAGGAAGTATTGATAAATATTTGATTAAAACAATGCAAAACACAAGGAAAACTATTTGTTTTATGTTTTGGTCTTCAGTGTGACCAGCTTGGCTAATGTAATGAACAAGTTCGTTGTTTATAATCTAAAAAACTAGTTCATATTAGTTTGGGCAACAAATTGCGCCGAGTTCTTTATTGTATTTTTTATATACTTTACTTCCACTTACTATGCTCAACCATGTTGTCTACAAATCGACTGGACATTGTAAATAACTGAGTACAATTGAGAGAACTTGCTCCGTAAGTTTTGTGCGAGCCAACATTTATTTGAGCCGATAGTTAAATAATGTAACGGAACAAGTTCTCGAAACAAAAGTAAATATCCAGGGCATATCTTTGGCTGGCTAGCTAAACTTAGTGCGAAAACTTTTATACAGTGCGGCTGCGGCACAAATTGAATTTGTATCAGAGTCGAGTCGCAAATACTATTAACCTTATCCTCTACAAATATAACTCCATTTTTCATTCATTTCAATCAGTTAAGCCCACGGTCGAGGGTTCTTCATGTTTTGTTGACTCTCGGATTCCAGAGACTGAAGTGTTGAACCAATATAGAGCCAAACTTGGAGAAAAATGTGCCGACTTGCTGTTTTTATTATTATTTATTTCTCTTCTTTTTTTTTTTTTTTGCTTTTTTTTTTGTGCATATTTTGTTGTTTTTGAGCTGAGTTCGGCAGAGGGCAAAGTTAAGTGATTGCTGTTTTGGGGGTTAGTTGTTAGTAGTATTTGGCGTTGTTTTGCTTTCGCTATTTGGCACTGCCATGGCCTATACTTTGGTGCGATGTCAAGACTCGGGCTGGCGGCTGTTTTGTGTATTGTTTTACTCTAGTTAAATATTGCTGTTGTTGCACCCGAACCCGCACACTCTCCTCTTTTGCCACCACAAACGACACTGGGTCGGCTTTTTGGGGGCCTGGGCTTATATTTACGCGCGACAAGCTAAAACATTTGCACCCACATTTTAGTTCCAAGTTCCAAACGTAAGAACCCATTCGCAAGGCTATTTATGCCCATGCCGGTGCACACATGGCGTATGCTTTATGTGCTCAACATTAAAGCGACAAGGACGACAGCAAGCAACAAGCACGACGGCAGGAACATTGGCAACCCAGTTATGAGCCTTTAACAGGCCATAGCAACAGCCAAGCAACCAAGTTGGCCTCCACGTAGCAACCGCTGCCCGTAATAACTAACGTAGTTTGCCTAAGCAATTTGGCACTTGTGTGCGCTCTATGCTGCGGGCTCTGCCACCACCACACTTATCCCTGACAAACTTCAATTTGCCAAGAACCCACCCAAACCATCCAAACGCACAATACCAGGCACTGCTGCTGCTCCTGCCACTGCTCCTGCCACTGCTCCTGCAGCAGACAGTGGGCCAATCCTTTGATATGCATCGATGAAAATTTGGAAATCACAGTTAAGGCAATTACAAAATGCTCCTCAGGCGCTTAAGTGTACAGTGGCACGAATGTCTTCAAATAGAGTTGAAATATATGTGCTTATGACTGGCCTGGTAAAACCCATTTCAGGCCGTACGGAAATTTAAAGCAAATAATATGTAAGCCAGCACAGAAAATGCAGAGAACATTCTCGTGATAAGCTTCAAGTTCTTGACATTATTTTTGCTATCTGACTCAGCACTTTCCCGAGCTCAGCTTCGAAATTGTTATAAAATGTATTAATTTTTTAAAACTTATATTTTCCCATTTTATTGAAAATATTTTCAGCCCTGGGTTGGGTTTCGGTTCAGAGTTTGGTTGTTAATTAAACAGCTTGTAAATAATACAAATATTAACTGTTTTAAATTATAAATACATATATTAACTGCAAATACTTAAACATAACTGTTTTTTGAGGCAACTCTTGCCTCGCATAATGAGCAAGTAAAAACTTTACGAAATATTACTAAATTTTCACTCAACATATTTTATTAATTTTGTTTTTAATTTAAAACTTGTTTGTGTTTAAAATATTTATTATTTAATTTTTGAAAGTCAAATAATAAATCAAAAACTAATTAAATATTTAATTTAATTAAATTTTTTTTAATATTTGCGTCTTTTAATTCGAACGTAAATAATTAATTAATTATTAATTATTAAATTAATTATAATTATTATTAAATTAATTAATTTAATTGTGAAACTTCTTACCAACATTTTTTTAATAAAAATAATTAATATTTGTAACTTCTTATGATCATTTCTTAATTAAAAATAATTAATATTTGCTTCCTTTAATTTGAATGTAAGAAGTCGCAGTTAAGTTAAGTTAATTAGTATTATTTAGTTATTTATTCTGTGTCTTCTCATAGTAATTTTCTATAATTAGTCAGACAAAGTTAAATATGTGGCTTCTCACAGTAATTTTGTAATTAAAAATAATTAATATTGGTATTTCTAAATTCAAATGTAAATAATAAATTAATTGATTTAATTGTCAATTGTTTAATTGTTGTTTATAAAAATTCGAATGTAAATAATTAATTAATTAATTTAAAAACTAATTAATATTTGTTAGAAAATTCGAATGTAAATAATGCTTAGTTTCATACAATATCAACTACTATCTCTACTATTACCTTCCATAATAAGCCTAATTAAGAGTTTCTGATTTATATTTGTGTAAGATTTTTGTTTGGTCCAGTCTCTGCCTACGACTGGGATCAGTGTGTGGCAAGCAAATGACACACATATATTACAAGGGGCATCAGGCAGCTGGCAGCAGAGTGTGCCACATGCAGCCCAACTGCAGATGTTGACATTGAATAGCCTGGGAGTTGGAGGGACGAAATGTTGCCGGGGCAGCGGCTGGCGGTATGGCAATGGATACCGGGCTCCTGAATGATTGACGTACTGATCTATTTGCATGAGAGAGTGTTGTAACAGTAGTCGTTGTAACTGCAGCTGGCCGACCGATAAAAGCAAATGGACAGACCGCGTGCATTACACAAATATTACGTATACGCCACGCAACAACGAACACAATTTGCCAAAAGTTTGCACTGAATAAACTCAACCCAACTGTGCGTAGATGCCGTGTAATTGCTAATCGTTAATCGGCAGTTGCTAAACGTTAATCGTTAATCGTTAATCGTTTATCGTTTATCGCATGCTCCGTGCTCACATTTCGTTCGTTTGCCTCTGTCAAATACACAAAGCACATTTATTCAATAAACATAAACCAAAAGGCGATGACAAATAGAAAAAGACACAAAAAAATAAAATATGAACAGCAACAAATGCACAGACAAATGCTGTTCCAGTTCATTGTGTGTGCTTATGGTTATAGTTGGGTGTGTGTGCTGTTGTTGTGTGGGTGTGTGTTTGATAAGAACAACAACAACAGCAACAACAACAAACGAAACAAGTCTGTGGGGATTCCGTCGCGTGGCCTTTTCATTGTTATAGCTGTGATCAACGCAGCCGAGTAACAGAAATGTGTAACAATACCCTTTTTGAGGCTACATAGAATTTTGTTACAGAATGTGTAACGCATAAGGGACGCTATCTTACAGGCCACAAGAGTCCAGAGACGGCCGCATCGGGCTATTACACCATTTTTTATTATAAAATCTTATCAACATCCAACTACTTGAATTTGTATAATAATAGAGCTTTTTATGTAGAATCGGTTGGATATCGAGATATCTTGAGAAAACTCGCCATTCATATATTATAAAATCTTACTTGAAATGGTATGATAATAAAGCTTTTTAGGAAGAATCGATTGGAAAATGATGTCTGGTTTGTTTTTCAAAATTTCTTCACCAAACTCGACCCTAATTAACTATAAAATCTTATATATTTCTAACCAATTGAAATGCTACGGTAATATAGCTTTATAGGAATAATATAGCTTTAGTATGCGGAACACTTTTTTGTCCAAGATATCTTCACCGAACTCGCCTTTTATTTATGCTGTCGTACAGGAAATCGTAAGACTTTTCTATAAAAGCATACAGCGACTTATTTTCTGTAAGGGTATTTCAACGTCGACGTGCTGTAGCTAGCCATATTTCCGTTGATTTTGTATGCCTTTGTTGACATAGTGCAGCTGCATCCGCTTCCCTCGCCCCGCAGGTTAGTTGTTAATAATAAAGCCTGTTTGTATACTCAGTGCTCATTAAATGGGTAAAAAAAAAAGGTTTAGATTCGTAAGAGGCAGCAGGCAGAATTTCCAATACCCTTAAAGCAGTGTCATTTTGGCGAGTTGTAAAGATTTTTTAAACTATATAAAAATATAAAAAACTTATAAATATATATTACAATTTCTGAAATAAGTACTAAGTATTAATGCTATAAAAATCATATTTATTGCATGCAATTCGAAATTAATCGATCTATTTTATCTGATTATATTAACAAAAACATTCGTGATATATTAATTTATATCATGTATAAAATAAACAATAGTATAAATTTATTTATTGTTTACAAAAAACCTTCAGCTACCGCTACCGACTGGCTGCTAATGGCAGGGGGTGGGGTGTTGGGTGTTGGGTGTTGGGGTGTACTTAAAACCTGTTTTAAGCTTAAATGGTGCACTCATTTTAAATAGATTGACGGACGCTGCTTTTGTTTATTCTGTTTCTGCTGCTGTCGCTGTTAATTAAACTAGAGCCTTAACAAGCAGACAACAAACACTTCAGCTTACTTCTTGGCCAAATTGCAATTGTCTTCAAGTAGTCGGAAAGTTTTGCCTGGCAAACAGACTTTAAGTAGCTGCGAAAACTTTATAAAGCGATAAAAAGCAGCTAATTGAAAGCATCATCTTAAACAATATGAAAATTTAACTTGCATTTGCAGCACGCAAAATATATAAATATACATATATATATTTTTGCATAATATATTATGAATTCATGATGTTATATAGATTTGTTCTTTTTTTTTTGTGCAATAATACTTGGAACTGCAATTCATATTAGACTTTTATAATTTATTATTATGTTAATATAAAATGATAAATTTCCCATTAAAAAATTGATTGAATAGCAGAATTTAGCTTAGTTGCGGCCATAGTTCATCTTTCCTCTTAAACCTGCGAAATCTGTGTGATTCATTTGTGTTAGCTAAGTAGAAATTTGGCATTGAACTGGTTCCTGGAAGCATTTTAATGAAAAAGGATTTCAAAACACGGCTTTGAACTGGTTATTTTGAGCATTGACGCTTTTCGGTCTTCTTTCATTGCAACTTACATTGCCAATTAGCAAACTATACAGAATTCAACTCCGGCTGCTGTGCTGGACTTTGTTGCCAGCCAAGTTCATTTTCAACGGAACGTCAATTGTATTATATGAATGTATGTTGCATATATATTTGTATATGTTGTGTATTTATGTGTGTAAATAGGTTGTTCTTGTTTCGTTGCTTTTTTTTTTGCTCGTTTTTAAGCAGTCTATATGCAAATTTGATGAGCTGCCAACACTGCGATGAGTTGTCTCATATTTAAGCCAAGTTTTTACGAGTGTGGCAGACACACACACACACACACACACATACATAGAGCCAAGGGCCACAGTGGAGATTCTGATAGCCAGAGAAATGGCCTCGGACTTTCTGTAGGCATTACGTGCTGAACACTTTTACTTCAATTATTCATGCGACAGTACAGTGGGGCAGTGGCAAGTACTGTGGAACAGAGGCTGTCGACGGCGGAGGTGAAAGGTCAACTGTGTGCGTATACAAATGTACGCATGCAAGTATGCATCTTGTATGAGACTATGCAATTAAGAAGCAGTGCATGGCATAGACACAAAGTAGCAGACGAAGAAAGAGACACAAAAAGAGACAGAAACAGAGAAAGAGGCTGAGACAGATACAGCGATAGGGACAGAGATTGAGACAGAGTTGTGTGCATATAAATTGCTTTGATGAAGATATGCAAAAATCGACATGGACATCGTAAGTTGTTAACTAGCTGGTACTGAGTGCTGCGCAGGATTTGGCAGTAGGCAAACACACTCACAAACAAACATACAAGCTATGTGCTCATAAAATAAGGTTAAGTTTGCGCTAGTTCAGATACTGTACGACTGGAAGATACCCTGAACGCAGCGTCAAGCTATCGTTACCATCTTTCTTGCTTCATTCTATACATACACAAGAATTCACACACAAACACACGAACAGTCTTCTTCTTCCCTCAGTCCCACTCTATTGGTAATGTGTTCTTGAACAACTATGTTGTTTATGGTCCGATCTTTCTGAATATTTTAGGGCAAAAATATGGCATTGAAATGCAAATAAGAAATCCTATGAATATTCCTCCAAAACTGAGTTTTTACTATTCCCTGAGGCTTACCGAAGGCATCCAAAAGGAGAAATATTCTGAATCTGTGTAGACTAAAATACTTAAATTTCTGCAGTTAGTTTTTAATGCCTTCGAGATATGGTCATAAGGATATGTCATAACGATCAATTATTATCGATAAAGCGATATAGATTATGGAATATGGGCATCAATTGTTATCGATTATGGGAAATGGGTATCAATTGTTATCGATTATGAGAAATGGGCATCAATTGTTATCGATTTAAAGGATTCGAGAAAAGCCCACGTCATTTTAAAGAAATGCGTCTGCACCTGCTAAGTCCTTCCCTACATAAGCTCCAAGCTCTTTAGCACTTCATGTCTCCATGATTGACAAGTTCATAAACAGAGAAAGGCACACACAGCTAGATGGATTCAGCTCTTAAGCTGCTCAAGTACTTATATGCTTTATAAGATGGCAAAAGCCTGCTTCTGCCTGTTACATACATTTGCAAAAAACCGTTATACCCCTTTTTTTCTTAGCCATCTTCAATGGGTTGAGGACATGAAAATTCAACACTCATTTCAGACGCTTGAGCTCGTTTATTTGGCACACACACACACAGACCTCTAGTCATTTATATATAATGTAATATACAGTTGTTGCTCCATTTCAAGTAATAGGCTTCGAATGGAATTTTTATTTTCATCCATTAGTTTATTGATAAACCAAAAAAGACGCAAAGGCCAACGATTTCAATGTCTGTCATCAGCAACTTATTGAACTTGTCAGTGAGTGTGTGTACGCTTCAGTGTGTGTGTGTGTGTGTGTTTGTGTGCCTAAGTGTGTTTGTATGTGTGGCTAAAAAGCAGCATTGAACTCTCGACCTTTTACCCAAACAACGATATGTCAAACGCAAATATGATGCTAGTTAAAAGTATATCAAATAATTACATTTTAAAGAATAAATTTCAATTTATGTCAAAACGTAAATAGTGTGACCTTGCTTTTCTTATTGTGCAATAATAAAAATAAATATATTAGAATAATTTCGACAACAATGAAAGCCTGTTATTCAATTACATTGGAATCAAAAATATTCATATAAAAGACCCGGGAATAGCTCTTTCATTAATCAAAAAATGTGAATTTATTTTCAAATGGCTTTGTAAATATTCGTTTTTGGTAAATATTCGTTTGAAATATATAGAAACGCATATATGTATATCAATACTATTCAACACTAGTAATAGAATGTGACCAAATTTTTATGCGAGTCAAGTCTTCTTTTCCAATAACATAACAGAAAAATGTTATAACTATTTAACAGTGTGACCATATCTTATGCTGCCAGCTACTGAAAAAGGTTTCTCAACAATTTAAATATGGCTGTAAATTCAATTAATGCAACTCAATATGTCGCAAAATTTGACCACTGTTGCAGCCATTCTTCTTCTTTCGTACTTCAAAGGCATTAAATTCGTTTACAATATTTAGTGCCAGGGCCAAAAGGGGCACAAGCGCCCAGGCATAAATATATATATATATATATCTTGAGACATTTTTGTGATTTTCTTGGGCGCTCGCTTTGCTGGGCCGTTGGTTTTCGGGACCTCATTTCAGTAGAATTTCATTTTCGCCGCATTTTGGCCAATTGATGTTTGCTGCAGTTCGTTTAAGTGCCAGATATAAACAGCAGAAACTCAATTTTGTCATCGCTCCTGTTGTTATCCTTGTTGCTGCTGTTGTTATGGCATGGATTGCTGCTGCAGGCTTTGGCCAAAAATTGTTTGGCCAAGTGGTACAAAGCTTAAGTGGTTGCCAGTAAAATGGTTTAGCCATGCGCAACTCTCAAAACTCGGACCCAAAAAGAAGTTAAAGCACATTTTGCCATTGCATGTCTATGCAATATTCAAGCTAAGTGCTTGAATGTTCGTTCCTCTTTAAGCACACGGCATTACAGGTGCTTAACTAACTGATGCATCTACTCCTAGACAATAATCAAGTCTAGATAGTTTTATAGCTGCCGTTCAGCTATCTAAAATTTACATTTTATGACGTCGAGCGCACTTTGAGTCGAAATTTCAATATCGTTTGGGCCCAGTTTTTCTGCTTGTACATTTTGCTGCGTATTGGCTTTATTATTGCTAAAAAATTAATTAGCTGAAAAATTAAAATTAATAATAATGTTTAAGAGTTTCTTAATTAATAAAAATATAATAAAATATTAATATAAAATTTAGACAAATTAAAAATTAAAAACAAAAAAAATATCAAAACAAAATTTTATCCTAATATTAACACAATATGTCTAGAGAAGAATATTTTGTTAAGCTTAACTTAATAATTATTTGATGGGAATTTTGAAAAATTTACAAACATATTGATTTGAGTGTAGAAATGATCTTTTTTTTTCATTTATAAACAGAAGTCTTGATAAAACTCAGTAAACAAAAAACTTGAATATTTTATGTTTTGATAACTTTTTCGGACTCTTAGCCAAATTAAAGCACTATATAAGAAAGTTTTCTGGTTAAAAAGCGGCTTTAAAATAACTTTTATCTAACAAAATTGAGTATTTATAGAAAGTAATATGGTCTATAGGGCGGTAACCAACACTGAATTTTAAAATTTTGTATATAATATGGGCCAGCAGTGCATATATACATGGTATACATTGTATATAGTTGAGCAAACTTCTTATCATTAAGCTGTCATGAACGCGAGTGTATCTCGAATTCGGCTAGCTAAAGTTTTTCGTATTCTTATATGTCTGTTACCGCCATTCGCTCTTTAAGCTATTCAGTTGTTTTGTCTACATTTTGTGGCGAACATCTGGATCTTAGACGTGTATTGGCTTCTGTGTGTGTGTGCGTGTGTGCGCCTGTGTGTATTGCTCTTGATGTATTTGTTTTATCTGACACTATTTGATGGCTTGCTGGCATCACATACAATCGTAAACTCGACTAGATTTACGAGGCGTTGAACTGTGCGAGCGCGATGGCACAGCGTTTGAAGGATTTTGTTTTTCTTTTTTTCGCTTGAGTTTTATTTTTTTTTTCGACTAAAAAATGAACTCAAATGCAATTTATCAAAGTTAGTACAAGGCGAAAGCAGCGAAAACGGCAAATAGGCAAGGGAGTAAAAGTGTACAACTTTGCTAGACTTCGAGATATCTCGCATGTTTGGGGATTTGCTTAGAAAATTACGGTTTTTATGTTTCATCATCAGCATTAGTCATGTTTATTGCTTTAAATATTGTAAATTATTTAATAAAAATAATTATAGTTTAATTATTATTAAGATACGCGGATATCTTTCCTTTTAGGGATTTCTTTATAAAATTAATTTTTTTTTATATTTTATTAATCATCATTGTTGTTGTTATTATAATAAGTATTATAAATGATTATTCATAGTATTATTATCATTAATATTATTATTATTACTATCATAATTATTTTTATTATAATTATAATAACAATAATTATTCTTATAATTATTATAATTCTTTTAATTATTATTATGATTATCATTTATATTATTACTTGTTATTATTTTTATTATTATCACTAATATTGTAATTATTATTATAAACTTTATTATTACAACAATCTCATTGATTTTATTTAGTCTTGGATCATCTTATACAGGTCTTCCATGGTCACTTGCATACCATATAATGAATATTTCCAGACCTTAAATCTATATTTATATTAGTTTGTATTCGTAAATATCCTCCTTCGTAACATAGTTTTTCTCGGTGTTTTATATAGGTGTTCAACAAGTTTTGTTCTTACTTTCAACTTTGTCATTTATAATTGTGTTCACCTAAAATATTCATAGGTTTTCTCTACACTTTCCATACACTTGCCCTAACGCACTTATGAGTCGGTTGTTTCTACTGAAGTTTAGAAACTAACTTATATGTGCCCGCATTGGTCACTTTGGCGCTTAGCTTCTCTTGCTAGCATTGGTCTTTCAATGGAATTGGCCTATTAATGTCTTCTATGGTGTTTACAACAGTTTGCCAAAGTCTCATCAGTCGTTTATACCCTTTTTTTTAATAAAAAATGTCTGACAATGCCAGTTGGGAGTCGTTTTGCCGCTGGCTGTCAACCAAAACGGATTCAAAAAAGGAAAGTGATGCCAAGTTGTGCGCTATTGTTGTTGTTGTTGTTCGGTTTATAGTTGGGAGCAGCGGGCGGGCTGCTTTTAGCTGGCGTCACAAATATGTCCACGCCATTGAATGTCAATGTCAGCAGCAACAAGAACAACAACCAACAACCAACAGGCGACAGCAACAGCTACGCATGATGACAAATGTGTTTTTTATTTAAATGCCTGTAACATTTGGCGGCGCCATTAGCCCTGTGCTCTTCATTATTAACATCATCATCAGCATTGTCATTATCATTATCATTGCCATAGTCATTTTCATTGTCATTAACAT
Source organism: Drosophila montana (assembly GCF_035044405.1). Taxonomy (NCBI): domain Eukaryota; kingdom Metazoa; phylum Arthropoda; class Insecta; order Diptera; family Drosophilidae; genus Drosophila; species Drosophila montana. The sequence goes on along the minus strand of NW_026997351.1, from coordinate 863,626 downwards.
CAGTGCGCATTGACCGCAGCCATGGGTATCGCAAGAATATGTCTTATAACATAACGCATACGCCACGTGTTGCACATAGCAAAAGGTTATGCAAGTGAATAAACGTGAGTCGCAATTTTTAATTCTTTGCCATTTGATAGAAATTGATAATTGATATGATTATTTCTTGATTTACGGTTTTTCTTTGACATTATTTAACATTTATTGCAGATTTCGTTGTGTCACATATATAAATATGATCCATTCCGGGAAACCCGAGCTGTCGCTTTGCCCTGCATTTTGCAATTATGTGTGCATAACGGCCACTTCGATATTACTTTCAGCTGCAGTTAATATAAATGGCAGCGTAATTTTCACCAGAAAGGCAATTTTCAATTTTCCACACCATATTGCCAATTGAAAAGACCACGTTTTTACCTCTGTTGCGTAACTCGTTCGGGTATTTATTGCCAGCACTGTAACATAAAACCTTTATAAATGAATAAGTGCATGAGAGCGTCAGAGCTCGTCTTGCAACATATGCTGCTGACACGTGCCCCGTAAAGATGCGAGCACTCAAAGCATTATCCAAATTTAAGAAAATGGCATTTGTGCAGTTATTTATAATAATACTTAAAGAAGGTATGCCTCTAGCTTTCATTATAAGCTTGTTCTTCTCGTTTCTTTGAAAAGGGATTTGAAAATCATAAAACATGCTACCAAAATGAGTTCCAAGCCAGATCTGGTTTAAGTCCGTCTCAAAACTGTTTTCAAAATATTACAAAATTTGTTAAATCAAGTATTATAAAACTACAACTTAACTCAATTCTTGTATTGTCTGGTAATAATTTCTGGAACATTATAAATTTGACCCCTCGCAGCATAGATGCATAGTTGTTGCAAGTGTGTGTGTGTGTGCACGTATTACTAAATGTTTGTACTAAGTTTATAATGCACCCTCCCCTTGTGGTAATTAGTTGTAATGATGCTTTCGGGGCGCTCAAAGTGGCTCAAGTGTTGCTCTTGAGATTTGTGGTAAAGCACTTGGTTGCGCTTCGTCAAAAGTTCGTCTACCCCACTGCAGCACCCACTTCTCTCTCTCTCTCTCTCTCTCTCTCTCTCTCCCTCTCTCTCTCTTTGTCCCCTCTCTAACTGTGTCTGCATTCAGTGACAAATAACGCTCATTATATTGCTAAGCTAAATGCTTGATTCTCAATATTTCTCCATACTCAATAAGCGCTTGTGTACATATAACACAATCACACACACGCACACAAATGCTCGCATGTAGCTGGTTTATTTGTATAAATATATATATTTTCGGCTATTTGGTTATTTATGGCCATATATTTGCGCTTTTGTTGGAAGAAAATATTTTCAATTTAATTTCAACTAAAAATAAACTCAAAAATTCTGCTGACGACAAAATGCCAATAAAAGGCCAGAAAAAATATTGCTTTGAACATGAAATTAATTAGCCCAAACAGCAACAAGAGAGCAACAAGGCAAAAAAGAGATTTATATTTTTAATTGAACTGGAAAAAGAGATTTTTAAAAAAATGCGAATAGCGGTCACCAAAATTGCCGCCAGGTGTTTAAATCGTGACGTGTTTGAATGAAGGTGAAACACATGACGCAGCAGCGGGCGGCCAATTTGCTAAATGGCAGCTAGATAAACACACACACGCACACACACACACGCACACACACACACACGCACACAATGCGAAACATGGCAATGTCTGGGGCTGTTGCGCTTCGATTGTTGCCACAGCTCTTGAAGATCGCACGGCTCGCTTTATTTATAGTCAAAACAATGCAGACAGATCGCTTCAATTGCGGCTAGGATGATGGATGATGAATTGTATTGGATGCCAAAGTGGGATATACAATGGGCGCCGGCTGTCAGAGTGCAGTCTGTGGCAACGACTCGGCCAAGCCATAAACCTTGGGCCTAACAAACGTCTGGCTTGGGTTTGTTTCTGTGTGTGGGGCGTGGGGTCGTGGGGGCGTGGGGGCGTGGCGTGTTCCCCACATTAATTGAAGGCGCTTCAATATGTTTGATACACACACGTGACGTCTTATGAGGCGGCATTAATTGGCCATTCGTGCTGTAATTAAACGGCAAATTCTCATTTCTCTAGTTTGTTGCGCACCACAAAATAAATAACCAATACGAAATGCCTTCAATTTATTGTGCCTCAACTTGTGCAATGCGATTAAATTGGGATTACATTGTAAGTCCCTCAAAGGCATTATACACACATATGTAGGCTTTTATAATTGTATATGATATTATTATTTTCTATTGATTTATTCTGCTCACCTCTAATGTGTCTGATTAGCTGTGCAAATTAAATAGCTAAATGGCTAAAAGCTGGCAACTTTTTTCATCCTTTTTTTTTTTTATTGAAAGTGAAGTAAATTTTATAGCTCTTAGAGTTTTTCAAGGCTCTTGCAAATAAATACAGTTTTTATTTGTATCAGGTTTTAGGCGACTTTTCTATACTGCGTCTATCACTCTTAATATTTGCAGCGGGAAGTCAAACAGTATTAATTTAAGCCACTAATTAAGTCATTCCTATCCAAAACCTCATTAAATTAAACTGAAGAATTTGTTATAAAGCCTTCGGCTTTGTGGTTTCTTAGTGCGTCTAACTAAAGTGCGTCTGATGCGCTTATCTTTGGTTTGTAAATAACAGCAAGTTGGCTTTTGCAAATGCGCAGCAGCCGTTTTTAAAATCAACACTGCACAACAAAATTGCTAAACATTGCTGTTCTTCAGCTTCTTCTTCCACTTCTTCCTCTTCTCGTCGTTGCTGCTGTTGCTAATGCTGTCTGGAGTGCCAGACGATGCCATCAAAGCCGTAAGCTTACTGTTAATCAAGAACAGCAGAACACAAACAGTTCTGAATGCAATCACTAAAATACTTAAGCACAGCTAAGGCTGGACAGTGTGAGGGTTGGGTAGAAAATTGCATTTTAATGTGTGCTCCGTTTCGCTCTCTGTTCCTTACACGCTGTGTGTGCGTGTGTGTGGGTGTGTGTGTGCGTGTGTACGTGTGTGTGGAGATCAACGCCTGTTGCCTGTGTTGGCAATTCAGCTTTCTCAATTGAGCTATGTATATTCAGAGGTAGTTAGCTGACAACTGGTCAAATTTGCAGTTGTCTGCACTTCTGGCTGTTTTTAAACTAGCTTTTTAGCCATTTTTTGTTGCCTTTTTCGACTATTTGTTGCCCATTGCAGGATTTATTTTACACCATGAGTTTTAGCTGAAATTAACTTTAATTTATCTTCTTTTGTTTTGTGGCATCGCATGACAAGTATGAACAACCCTGATTATCGTTTATCGGTAACGAAATTTCGCATTTTTGTCATCACTAGCTTGATTTATACATATTTTGCTTGAATTGCGTTGTACGTTGAGTTAGTCTGCAAAATAGTGCCAAGAGAATATGAGCGAAAGCTGAGGCTGCTTTAGACTTTATGCATTGCTTTGAAAAGAGGTGTGTTTCATTTTGTGCTTTCTCCAAGTCTACAAGTTTAAAGGCAAGACAACAAAAAAAAAACTCAGGCATATTTTGGTTACATTGCCCAAACTAGCAATGGAACCTTTCCTATCTTGCCAGTTTCCCAAACACCTTGCTAACTTAATTCGGCTATTTTTACCTTCTCTTCTATTAGATAAGATTTAGTTAGTTTTTTTGAGGCGACAGTCGGCAACAGTGCTTGTTAGAAATATTTGCATCATCAGCTTTAGCCACAGCAATGGCGGCAATAAAACCAACGCGAGAATGCGGCTTAAACGATAGCCGCCAACAATAACAAGGACAATGCTAAAAATAACAAAGTGCTCGGCACTTGAGCCACAAATATGATGGCCAACATTGAGATGAACGATGGGCCAACGGCCAACGCGTTGGCCATAACCAACGCTGGGCGGCAGGACAACGACAGGACGTTGAACGGCTCTAGGCGTAAAGGACGACAAATGTCGCCGTTAAGTCGACGCTGACGAATGTTGAGCAAACGCTGACATCTTGAACGTCGCCGGATGTGGCGGCCACGGTTTCAGGCAACCACTCCGGTTGCCGCCACACTGTCGCTCTCGCAATTTAACTAACGCATCTGGCTTGGCCCGATTATTTATGCAGCTTAAATCTAACACTTACGGTGGGTTTTATAATGCTGTCAGGCATTCTCGATCCCATGAATAATGCCAAGTCTCGATCAACCGGCGAGCTGACACATCCAACTGCATATTGGTCGTCGAATCACTATACCATATGGGATCATGGGAGTGATCGTTGTTTTGGTTTTTATACTGATCAAATTTAAAAAACATGAGTTCCGCTTTGATCTTCACTCTTATACTTTGTTATTATTATAGCAATAGATCATATTTGACCAAAGGGTACAGTCTTCTTAAGAAAAACATTATAATTATTACGGGAACAGATCCTTTCCGACTTAAAAGTAAAGTCTTATAAGAAAAACATTATTGGTTTTTCAATTATGTTTCCTAACCTTCTGATTTTCATTCTTAATTATGCTCCCAATATATCAGCAATATTTTTTCCATCATCCAATAACTATATTATATAGCTCGTTCTTCAGTTGCCAAAACATTGGACTACTAGTTATATCATATAGCTTTCATTATATGAAACTTACAGTTTTTAACAAGTTGACGTTTTGATCTCTGATATATCTGCAATGGTTAATTAAACATCTAGCTTTCTAGTTTGTTTTATATTTGATGATTCGTATTATAAGAAATCAATAGTTAATTTAATTACTTATAATAAGTTGCATTTAAATAATGAGATCAAAACACATACACATAAAAAACATAATTTAAATCAAGCTTAACGCAGCTTGGACTTGAAGATTCATATAAGTCAGATACAAGTACTTTGGCGCCCAACGCGGGTCTCGATTTTAGCAATGACTTCTTTAGCTCGCTTTTCTTTATATCGAAAATCAATATTTAATTAGATATTAAAATATAATAAATTAAACAACATAGCAATTAAATTAAAATAAACGTCGCTAGGTGCAAATAAGTCGGATACAAAGACTTTGGCGCCCAATGTGAGCCACGGGTTTTACCATGATTTTCCTACCGGCATGTCTTACGTTGTGAAAATCAATAATTGATTGGGTATCAAAGAATATTAAAATATAATCTGCATAGAATATTAATTACAGAAGCAAAACGAAATGTAATTTAAATGCGTAGAGTATTTACAATTTGAAGGTGATTCATAGAAACGCAACTTCTTTGATGCCCATGTTTGGTGTCTTTGCTTTCGCTAAGCCATCTCTATGGCTGACTGTCTGTCTGTTTGTCTGGCTCTCAGTCGGTTTGGCGCGGGGCTGTCAGTTGCCTTATCGCATGGCTTCTGGTGGCTCTGCTGCCCAGCCATTCGTTGCACGTCCTTTGCCGCTGTCAACTTGAGCGACTTATTTGCTTAAGGATGCAATTGCTTCAACGCGTCATACTTTCTCATGCTTCTTGGTCAGCGTTTAGCTGGCGGGCGGGCGGGCGGTTGGTCGCAAGAGTGTCTGGCTGGCTGGCAGCTTGGTTGACAATGTTGCACATCATTAAAAGTTGCAACGTGCCAACTAATTAAGAGACCTGCGAGTGCTTAGCATAACTTAAACGCAAGCGCTTTCTTTTTTCATTCTCATTTTATTTTAATTCTATTTTATTTTATTTTATTTTTGCTGTACTGCATTTTAAAAACGCGCTTGGGTCGCAGTACTTTGGCCGGGCAGCTGCCCTTCAATTATAATTATTTTTTAATTTTTTCGAGTCAATTGCATTAAAAATATATACATTTATACATATAAATTTATATATGTATATATTTAATACAAACAGGACGTGTGTCCAGTGCGCGACTGGCAATTGCCACGCCCACAGGACGAAGCACTGCCCGCGGCGGTGAATATCAAATTAAACGGGCATTAAAACAGCGCGCGATTCGAGCGTTAATTAATTTTTAATGAATATGTATCGAAAATGCATTAAAAATTTGCGGCTTTGGGGGGCGTGACCACACGCCGCATCGTTGACTGTGAAAATACCTGTGTAATGAAGATATTATGATTTTAATTTCTTAATTTTATTCTATAAATAAAAGACATTTTTCCGGCAGAGCAAAGTAGAAAGCAGTTGCTAGATGGAAAACTAGTTAAACTCTTAACATTCGCAGTTACAGGGCATCATCTAGTTGGTACAGCTGACGCTTTTTGTTATTCGCTTTCCATTTTGTAGCCATGTCAAAATAAAAAGTGGCAAAAAGCTTCGCAGAAAAAAATACGAATCACGCTCGGGGCGTGTTGCACTTGAGCAGCGGCTGATGTGCTTTTAGAACACGAGAAACAGACTTGGGAATTTGAGGAAACGAAAAATATAAAAAAATAAGAAAAAACTGTGGTATAGCGGGCCAACGCAACGCCTGAATAGCTGCTAAAAGCCATGTGATGTGACCAGCTGAATGACAATTTCTATGCGAACAAATTGGTTGCGAAGACAACGTGAATCTATACTCTAATTTATGCAAATTTAATAGATATTTTTATTAGCGAAAATTATATATTGATTGATAAGTCTTTGAACAAACTATATATTGGAAAACATTTATTTTGTTTTAAAATGCGGTGTAAGAATGTTGTGAATGTCTTTGAAGTGTTGGCAATAGAAGCAGACATTTTTGGTGAGCAGTATTGCAAAATGTTTCACAGAAATGCTTAGGCCAAGAAAATATGGAATTTTCTTTTAGGCTTTTACGCAGCTTGAAGAAATTTGCAAATTGAAAATCAAGTGGTTGAAGCTTAAAAATATACACATTCGTATTTTAAGTGTTTTTGCAACACTGGCTACTTCTATTAGATAATACGACACAATACTACAGAATGACTTACCAAGCAAGCTATAGAAATCAAATTATTATTATTATTAATGTTATTATTATAATCATTATTATTATTATTATCATTATTATTATAATTTTTATCATTATCATTAGTATTATTACTTTTATTATTATAATTATTATTATTATTATTATTATTTTTATTATTATTATTATTAGTATAATTATTATTATTATTATTATTTTTATTATAATTTATTTTAAATATAATCATTATCATTTTCTTTATCATTTTTATTATTATTTTTATTGTTTTGGTTTTTATTGTTATAGCCATTTAATTATTTATAGAAATGCCAGGCTGCGCTCAGGCAATGAAATGTCAAATGCAGATATACAATATACAATAGTTCATCATTAGTAGATTGTCGCAATGGCAGAGAATTATATATTCGTTGTTTGTTCGCATTCAAAAACAATTTTTATTATTATTGTGATTTTCTTTGTTTTTCATTTCCATTTCACTTTTTTTTTCGTACTCCATTGTTGCTGTCAGCGTCACGTTGTCGTTGCCATTTTGCTTGCTTCGTTGTTGGCTTTGTTTGTTTCTATTGTTGTTGTTGTTGTTGTTGTTGTTGTTTTTCTTAGCTCTTGGCGCTTGGCTACTGCTTGTTCTTGGTTGTTATTGTTGTTGTTATTGTTCTTATTCCTGTTGTTGCTGCCTCAGCTGCGAGCATCTTAGCTCAGCTCAGTTGAGCTCAGTTGGGTTCAGCTCGCGCCTCACTTTTGCCCACATTTGCAAGTCAAATGAAATTATTTTGTGTGTGCGTCTGCGTGTGTGTATAACTTGTGCAAAATATGACAAAATATGTACAGGGCATATTATAAATAAGCAATATTCTGGCATGTACTTAGATATGCAGACAAGCGCAAGTCACATGCCGAAGCAGTGGGTGGGGACTGCCATCAAGCCCTGTGGGTTGGGTTGGCCTGTGCCTTGATGGCAACTGGGCAAATGCAAATTCCAAATGCTCAGCTAATTAGAGTGGGCGGTGGCCACAAGATGCTCCAGTCAAATGCATTACGCACCAGCTGCCTGAGCAGACGCCGGGCAGCTCTACTCAGCAGCTCAGGAGTTGATCATAAGCACTTTTGGCACTTAAAGACAACAACAACAACAACAACAACAACGACAATAGCAACAGCAGCAAAAAGAATTGGCAAAATAGAGTCACACAACGTGGTAAACAGTGTTGGCGAAGGGTTGCCTTATTAATGGAGGAGGGATAGGGCAGGGGCTTACCCTGGGGATTCTAAGAGTACATTTGCTGCATTACATTTTATGATGGCTGTTTGGCGTTTCCGTTTTAAGTTTTCCATTTCCGTTGCGCAGCAGCAACAGATTTGTGCATTTAATTATTGTACACACACACACACACACTTACTTCGAGTGAGTGTTTTGTGCTGTGTGAGGACCCAAAGCCCTTAATCTGCACCCTTTGCCGCAGCTTTTGCATATGCAACAGATATAACCAAAATGCATTAACAATTTGTGAGGAGCTGAGCAAAAGAAAATTGAAAATATCAATTTGCATGCAATTACAATCGGGCCATTACGAGATCTTGAACCGGAGAGAAATTAAAAAAAAAAAAGCACATTTATAAAATATATTTTAAAATGTTGCAAAAAAATCGTGGCTCGTTATGTACGCAAAGCAAGTCTTAATTAATAAATAAAATGTAAAGAGAGTGTCAAATTGAGAGTAAGAGAGAGAGAGAGCGAGATAGAGAGACAGATGGATTAAATATAGTGAGATACAGTGAGATAGAGAGAGACAGGCTGGTTGAAGAGGGCGAGCGAGCGATGACTGACAGAGGGGGAAAGAGATGTAAGCGAGCGAGAGAAAGAGAGAAAACAGTTAATATTGTGTGTTTCAATTCGAGATGATTAAGTGAGAAAGAGAGAGAGATGCAGAGACAGAGGGAGAGAGAGGAGAATCTGTACAGCATAAACATAAATAAATTGTGGGTAAAGCTGATCATCTGGCTCTTAAGCATGTTTGTTATAGAAAGAAAACACACTTTGATATTAAATGTCACAAATCTGTTGGTCACACACAGTGGACACACGCAACACACACGCACAGAATCGTTTAGCCTGCCAGTTAAAGTGTCAGCTGGCGTAAAGTCCCAAGTGGCAGATGGCAAAGCCTACAAACCAGTTGCCTTTGGCAGAAGCAAATCTTTTGGTCGACATGTTGCGCATTAAATAATTCACATGCAGCTGCTCGTGTTGCCTATCGCCAGTTTAATACTCTATTTAATATACCCTACACATATAAAAAGTCAAACGAAAAGTTGGGCATGCATGACGGTACGATTGAATTTAATTGGCAGCCATTTTTAGAGCTAGACTTAAAAAATGAAATACAATTTTTATGCATTTTTATTGCATATTCTTATGTCTTCTCTTAAAGTAAATCGAAACTTTTGAACATTAACAAAAGTTGTAAATCTTGTTATAGTTGACTGAATATCCTGGTCCAGGGTATATTCTAGTTAAGTTTGACGCTGAACTCGCGATTTTCACTTCATATTTTGCCTTTTTTGTTTCTGGGCAATATTGTCTGCTTGATTATAATGTTTATGTGTATTACGCATACGCCGCATGTGACAACGCTGGGATTCGTGGCGTTATGTTGACAATGATGAGCGGCACTCAAGTCAAAATTTTGCTAATTAAGTGTTAAATCATGCCGAAAATCTGCCCATTCAGCGTTGGGCGCTCAATTTGAAAGACACACGCAGCCAACACGTGTGTGTGCATAGGCTATGTAAAACGCGAACGGGCTGTGTTCACGGGTACTCATTCGTATAAAAACGAGTACTCATATAACTGCCTGATTGCCTGACAGGCTGACTCACAGGCAGCCTTTAAGCCACGCCCAAGTAGCACGCACTTTATGCGCAAATGAACACGCATTCACACTCATACGCACACACACACCCGCCCATCCACCCACACACACGCGCACAGTGTAGCAACAGGAACTCATTTATGAATATGCTGCCTCATGTCATGTGTGCACAGTAATTTTTTTGTTTATTCCTCGGTTTTTTGCTTGTTTTTTTTTCTTCTCCGGTTTATAGTGCACTAACAGGAACAATAAGGGTATCAAGAGTCGCAAATAAGCTTTGTTTACATTTTCAATCGCTTCATTAATAATTTATTGTTCGAATTCTGAATGCTAATTTATATGCAGAAAAGTATTTCTCCCTATTTGAAGTAAAAGTATAGCATGGTTGGAATAATGAGGTTCAATTTATTGTTGTGAAAAATATGTTGCCCAATTTGAAGTGAAGCGTAGTTTAAAAGTTGTTTTAAGTTGTAAATCAAATGAATTAAAAAACCCAAACATATTTTCTTTCACCAAAATAAAAGTTATAGTAAACAAAGTTTAGGTTTATGTATATATAATATGTATAAAAAGTGGATTTAAATGAGCAGGAAAATATGTTTAATGCTTTAAATTTAAAAGCATATATGTATTTTAATATTATGAACTCATTTTTGCACATGTTCGGCAAATGCTTAAATCTTAAGCTATTTATTGTCTAATTTTCTATTTGGCTGCCGCTTCGACTTTCTCAACAGGTATTAGCTGTTTATGGAGCAGCTTATATATGTTCGTATATAAATATTTTGCTTTATTCTATTGCTTCACAATGACTTTTAGTTAGCCATAGGGGCAAGAGCATTTCATTTTCGTCTTGCAGTCGCTGCTTTATGTGTGTTAGGACTTTGCTTCCTAAAGATATAATAGTTGTTGTTGTTGCTGTTGTTGTTGTTGTTGTTGGTGTGTGCCTGCTGCTTGCTGCCTGCTTACGCTTTTATGGCCAATTTGAAACTCATTTTATTACGCGGCCTCAGTAGCAGCAGCGGCAGCAGTAGCAGCAGCAGCAGCAGCAAAAACAAAACAGGAAGCGCAAAAACATGTTGCCTACTTTTTTGGGCAAACATTTTCCCGCCAGTTGCCAGCGCATGTTGCCTCCGTCTGTGTGCGTATGAGCGTGTGTGTGTGCGTGTGTACGCGCGTGTGTATTTAGCAGCGCATCATTAACATTTGGCCCCAGCAACGTCTGTGGCGTCTTTTGTCTTTTTGCGCGCTGCTTAAGTGAAATCTACCTAATACGTTGTTAACAACTCATATGGGGTTTAGGCCCTTCAGCAATTTCTATTCTACCTTCTTCTGTTTTTGTCTTTCGGTTTCTTGTTTTCTCTTTGCTGTTGTGCCAGCCCAGTTAGCGAAAAAAAAACTATAGCGAAAAAAATCATGTTCAATCCTTAGCTCACTTTTCACCCGTCACTTTTGGCTTACTAGCGTAAATTATTTATAGAGCATTTTCTAGCAACTGGCTGCCGCTCCCCGGCCCACCCCTCTCTGTACCCCTCTCTGCCCATCATTAAACCAAATTGCTGCCTGCTGCGTGAAGTGGCAAATCTGCGTTGTAATGTGCATATATAATTTTCCATACCATGTATAAACTTTTCTTTTTCCTCATTTTCTTTGCGTTTAACGCTTGAACGAATATTGTGTAAGTATATATTGTGCGTATGTGTGTTTCTGTTTTTTTTTTTTTTGAAAATTTCGTGCCATGCTGACTGGAAAGAACTGAAAAGTTCCGAAATTTAGTTGCCTTAAAACTTTTTTAAATGTTTGCGAAACGTATATATATATAGATATATAAATATAGTATGACAGTATTTCTCTTAATTTTTTGAATCAAATATCATGACAATAGCTTCATTTAGATATTCAAATAATGATTTAGTTGCAGCGTGGTTGTATTTAAGAGAAATATCCTTATCGAATTAAGAAATAAATGAACTTTATTAACGAATTGCATGACTCTGCGTCTCAGAATAAGCTTTGAATGCGAGGCATGCAGGGGCTCCTTAGCTGCCAAATATTTAATAGATTTTAGGGCCTTGGCTTTAATCTGTTCTCCGAATAGTCTTTAAGTAGCCATTTAGCAAACTTTATAGTTTTAGCTTCTCAATTAAAGTTTAAAGTAGCTAAATGTTAGTCCGATTTTCGTGCGTCTAGATTTCCGAGAATTTCTGAGATGGGAAATTTGTTCGGAATATTGAAAATAAATCGTTTTGAGGTCAACATTTTAACGTTTTTGCTCTAACATGAACTGAATTTCAAAAGGGATTAGTTGAATAGACAACAGTCAAATCTACACCTAAAGCGCAGCTAATTTTGCCGAAATTTGAATTAGTTCAAAGCAAATTCCTTTTTTGTATTCCAGTACATTCTAATGTATTCTTGCAAAACTTGACATTGGGTAAACGAAAATTTCAATACCTAAAACTGGGCTCACATTTGTTTAGAGCCAGGCTCCCGAACGTTTGAACCATGAACCAAGCCAGCCCGAGCCGTTTTTGGGCTTGCAAAAATGATACAAACTACATGACAAATTGTAAAGGTCTCTGACAAAGAGTATAAATGTAGTATAGTATATGTATATCGCAATGAGAGCGTATTCAGTTTTTGTTTTTGTTATTTTGGTTTATGGGCTCCGCTTGCTGCGTACATATTTTGTCGCTTATTGTGCATTTCATTTGCTTTCTCACACAAACACGTACACGCACTCACACACGTGCACAGGTGGTGTGGGCATTTTGTAGGCGCCTTAAACTATGCAACGACTACAAACAGAATGTGGAAAAAGCGTGAAAGGCGGCAGACAACAAACAGCCGGCAGCAGCAACTTTTTCTATATGCACAGCTATCTGTGTTCTCTCTCACTCTCACTCTCTCTCTCTCTCTCTCTCTCTCTCTCTCTCTCTCTCTCTATATATATATTTATATGGCTATGTGTCTGTGCATACATATATTTATGAATATAGCTTGTGTTAAAGTATTTGCTGCCGTCAGCTGTCTGCTAAAATTATTAATAACCCAGCCAAATTGTGCGCGCTGCTGCACTTCGCTTGCTTTTTAGACGTCTTTGATTTGATATTAAAGCAAATACATTAAGCTAGCGGCTGATGTGGGCGGCTCTATAAGCCCACCCGAAAATTGCGGCGCTGTTGAATTTTTAATGTGGCAACCGAAATAAATTTACAGCAAATGTCGAAAACTCATCATCGTCAGCAGCAGCAGCAGCAGCAGCAGCATTAAGTGTAGTTGGTTGAGGATTTGGTTGGGCTACGGAAGCAACGCTTAGCGCGGCTGATGGCTGTTTAATCATCAATGATTGAAATGGATTTTAGCAACCGGAAATGTGGCGCACATTTTGATTATGGCGCATACGACACGTTGCACAAGCCAAGCCCATGGCGCCCGCACACACACACACACACACACACACCGCGCACACCGCGCACACCGCGCACACCGCACACACACATACACACACGATGCCTCAACTGGTACGTGCCAAGTGCTGCTCCAACGAGCGAAACGTGTGCCACGCGTAGTAGGTCAAAAAGCGCATTCACCCGACTAAAAGGCTAAAAAGCTACAGAGCAAGGCTTAAGCCGCAAGCCCCCCAAAAAAAAAAAAACAAAATATAAACCAACAAGCTACCCAAGCCACACCCCCAGCTGTCAGACGCCTTGAGTGCTGTGCTAAAACTTGCGCTTGACTTGAAATACTCGCAATTATTTGTATAAGTAAATGGATTTTTGCCGACTGCAATTAGCAGCTTTTAAAATGCTTTTGTGCTGCCAACCAACCGCTTGCCAATTAGGCAAAAGTTTTTGGCCAGACTCAAAATGTTGCCAGCTGCAATTGCATTGCCGACTTGCCACCAGACCAGCCACATAAATTGACCCAAATCTTCGCTATGTTTCGCTTGGTATGTTGCAACTATTTGACAAATGAAAAGATCTTTAAGTTTTACAATCGCTCTGTGGCAACATACTGCCAAGCTGGCAACTCGACACGTGAGTCGAATTGTGACCAGCTTTGTAAAATTCTGCCACTTTCATGCTCTATATATGCCCACTCAGTCCATGGTCGGGGCCAATGTGCTTTATGTGTGTTGTTTGCAATGTGCAAATCGCATCATAAATCAACCAGAAATAGACGTGAGTGTGAGTGTGTGTGCGTGTGTGCGTAATGCAATGACTTACTCGCTGCTCTGATCCGCAACTGAGTAAGTCACGTCTTTATGCGCCACACTATTCGGCTCTTACATGCTCATATCTATATAGACACATGCATCTATTTATATTAAGTTATATATATGATATGATAATCGCGTCTTCTTAGGTGCACATTACCTACTGCTTCATAGTGAAATATTTGATTTGTATCTGTCATCTGTCATCTGCTCATCGCAGCATTTGCATACCCTCAAGACCTTTCAAATGAGTAACAAGGAGATTAAAGTCTTGTAAAAATGCATGTAACAGGCAGAGGGAGGCTTTTTCGACTATATTAATTATATATAGCGAGCTGAGCCGATCTCTGGCCATGCCCATCTCTTCGTCTTTCGGAACACTTCGATCTCGACAAAAGCTAGAGACTTAAAACTTAAAATATATATTCTCATATACTATAAGCAACATGAGCTTAGAATTTTTTTTTTTAGATATCCTGACATTTTTAAAGTTTTTTAATCGATAAATATCCACTTGGTTTCTTAGCTACGCAAATATTAAATATCTCATCCAACTCTGCCCAAAATTGGAAAACAATTTGTAAGGTTAGAACTGCCTGGTTTGGCATATACACATGCTTAAGCCCTGAAAATTACATTAAGATCGGACCACAAGCTCCGAAGTTAACAAAGACTGTATTTCCCCTACATAGCGTGAGGTGAAGAAAAGAAGAAGCACATTTACTGCTTTAGAGCGCAGCTTGGCGCTAGATTCAGGGTATCTTCTAATCGTGCATTCCTAACTGGCGCACTCTAAGTTCTTTTTTATATACCTAACATCAGTTGCACTTAAATAGACGAAACGTGAAATGTTTGCGCTTTGATTGATCAGATTGGCGCTCAACGTGGGGCGGTCATCAAAAAAATTTCTGTCACGAAATGTGTGTTATGCTTTGTAGTTGGTAAACGCCGACCCATTACGTTGCTTAAATGCTGCTTTTATTTTTGCTGTTGCTGGTTTAACTCACTAAGCTGTACTTACACACATATTACATTTGAATGAATATGCTGCTGCACGCTGGCTCAACTGTTACATTTTCGACTAAATGTTGTAAATAATTTTTTTGTTATTTGTAGCGAATTAAATAGCAGAACTAAAATAAAAACTTTCGTTTGGTGAACAACTTTAAGCTCTGGCAGCTTTTCCACAACACTTTTCAGTTCTGTTTGTATTTCGGGCTTTGTCGTAGTCATCTGTTCATCCTTTGTATACTCTAGCAGGGGGCATAGCTCGAATATGCTCGTGTGCAATGTGTACTGCATTGAGTAGAGTATATCTCTTTATATAAAAGTGTTTATCGGGGCTGATTTACTGCTTGATTGACTAATTGGCTGGCTGACTGACTGACTGGCTGACTGACTTATTGACTGATTGGTGATCAAAGTACAGCCCATAACCCAAGAAGAAAGCTGACGTTTTAACTATAGTTTTTGAAATTTGAAATTTCCACCTGGAAGTGTGGAAAATTGGTGGGAAACGGTTGCACATAATTTCGATTTGATTTATTTTCAAAGCTCTTTATCATAAATTCATTGTAGATGGGTTTCACTTTACTCAAAATATTTGGGCCCTTTTTCTGATTGATATATTAGTCTTCGGGCAAAGCCGGGTAATTTTAACAGAAAAGCTTATTTCAGATTATGATGATCTTGACATAGAATAATTATCTTTTGCTGCGCTAAAACATATACCTAAATCGGATGAATCGGCTGACTGTAGTATTCATTATCATGATAATAAGAAGCTCAACATATCTTACGATTTTTACCAATTATAACTTTTTGACGCTACTTCTGCCTTTGCCAATAGCTTATCAAAAATAGATTATGATATTGTATTAGGAACTTTTAAGTTTCTTTAAATATCTTAATCAAGCTAGTTAGCTGTGAATTTGAACATAAATTCAATATTGGCTCGTAAAGCCACCAGCAAGAGTCTTCTATATCATAAAGCTGCACAAGATGACAAATAGGTTTATTGCAGTGTATTAGATAGGGTA
Source organism: Drosophila montana (assembly GCF_035044405.1). Classification (NCBI taxonomy): domain Eukaryota; kingdom Metazoa; phylum Arthropoda; class Insecta; order Diptera; family Drosophilidae; genus Drosophila; species Drosophila montana. The sequence continues at coordinate 847,586 of NW_026997351.1, read as the reverse complement.
TTAAAATGTTGATATGCCATAGCAGAGCTGTTCCTCTTTTGTTCGGCTTTAGTGTGGCTTGCCCGTATTTATCGCAACAAATGCGACATAAGGGCTTACGATATTTAATAGCTGCCCATTTTGTTTATTTCTGTTTTTGCTTTTTTTTGGGTTTAAGCTGCCGGCAAATCACGTTCAATGCAAAGAAAAATGAAGCGGGGAGAAAAACGCATAAATTTTGCTGGTTTTTTTTTTGCAGGTGTAGCTGGTTGTGTATCAGTAAATGTATCTTTATCTGTAGCTGTGTCTGCACTGTCTGGTATTTGCCATTAAATCGGGAGCTTTCCGTTGTTTGCGTTGTGTTGAATTGTTTATGCTGCAAGTCGCATGTGAGGCCCGGGGCTAAACCCTTTTGCTAATGGCATGCAAACAGCGGCAGGGGCAGCAGGAGTAACAGTGTAAACAGGCATAAACTAAAACTGTCTGAGCGTGTGTTTCTGTGTGTGTGTGTGTGTGTGTGTGAGTGTGGCATAAAAATGCTGCCACTTTGTCTTGTTTTGCAATTTAGGAGTCATTCACTTTGGCCTCTGCGCCAAATGAGCAACGAACTCTCAACTCAGCTAGACAAACAACCGTAGCAACAACAACGACAACCAGAACAATGGTAATCAATGCCAGGAACACACACACAGACACACACCCAGTAGCTGCTACTGTGTGTGTGTGTGTGTGTTTGTATGTGTGCGCACAGTTCGTTGTATATTTTATTGTATTTTAATTTTTGTTATTTACGCCAAGCAGAGTCACTGTACTATATCGCTTACCAACTCTCACTCTCCCTTTCTCTCTCTCTCTCTCTCTGTGTGTCTCGCTGTCTCTCTCAAAATCACACTCTCTGTCTGGCCTGGCATCGTCACAGCTGCGGCTAGTGTCACCCAAAGGGATTTGTACTTTAATTTCTTTGCTAATGCCAAAGACCGCCCACAGCAGCCGTCGCGCCGCAGCGTCTCAACTTGAAACGGGTCTTGAATCCGCTCCTGAGTTTATTTTTTTCTCACTTTTTATTTGTAAGGCTAAGGACTCGTCTTATCCACGTTTGTGCTCGCGTGTCAGCGCCATAAATAAAGCTCGTTAACGGCCTGTAAATTGGGCGCTGCGGCGCATTTTAATGTAAATACTTTTAAGGCCAAAAAGGTTTTCACACTTTTCAGGCCACTTTCGAAAACTTAGCTCCGTGTGTGGCTCACAGCCAAAGGTAGCTTAATGAACGCTGTCATTAAATGTTGTCTTAACTGTTTTGTATTACGCTCGCACACACAAGCAAAGATTCGACAATCCGTTCAAGTAGTAAATCTAGTTAGCAGTTGTTGATTTTTGAGCTGCTTACTTACGATAGGCTCTTATTGAACGACATCCGCTTTTATTAGTTAGTGAGCTATTAAATACGGAACTAAATGAAGGAGGGCTGCGAGTCCAATATATATTTCTTGGTGGTTACCTTCAGGAAAACTGCCTGCCTGGAAATTCGGTTCATGAACCTAGCTTTCACATTCATGAACAAAGCTTTGGTTAATGTAAAAAGATTAAACAAGTTTAACCACAACTTTCTTTTTCGAGCCTCTTTTCGAGCTTCAGTTTGGCAAAGTTTGTTAACATTCGACTTATGCTAAGAATTGATTTTAATTTTAAATAATTGTTAGTTAGTTGGCCAAAAAAAGCCCATTAAAGTTTTTTTTGTATACATTGTGTGTAATTAAAGCGCATAAAAGCTTTAAGCGCTGCCCATGTATTGTGATCAAAGCTCTTGAAACTGCGGCTTATTTGAGCTAAATATCGATATAAAATATCTTATTTAAGCGAATATCGTTTAGCAAAAGCATTGTCAAGCTTTTGAAATGCGCATTTATATATAATAATCCGAAAGCTTAAGTATATCGCATTAAGCTTTAAGTGGCTTATTTTAAAAAACATTTAAAAAAGGGAAAAGCAAACCATCACAATTTCAAGCACGCCTTAATTGTTCGCAGTAAAGCAAGCTTACAGCGACCAAATTAAGCACAGTTTGAGTTTGAAGCAAAATCAATCTGTAGTCAAATATTTATCCCAACCGAGTTACTTTTCGTTAGTTTTCTGAAAGAGTAATTCAGGTTCTGTAGCTCTTACAAAATCTGAAAATCAGTACTATAACATTTGATTTGAACACACTTGAAATCTGTTTACAAGGTGTGGACATTTATTTGAAAGCCAGAGCTTAATGCATACGCATCAATTGTTTTGTTGAATGTGCTCTAAAAATAGTTTCCTTTTCCCTTTTTTTTTTTGGTTTTATTTTTGATATTTATTTTTATTTTATTTATTTTGTGCTCCTGCTGCATTTGGTTTAAGGCAACGTTTCGCTGTCACAATTACAGAGAGCGTGCGGCAGCTGTGGAGAGTAAGTTTGCCACATTTTCACATTTCCATTTCAAAGTGAATGCCGGCAGCAGTCGGCCATCTGCCCCATCGGAGGCTGCACCGCGTCCTGAGCGGTGCCATCAATTTGGTTGCCGCACCTTTTTTTCCCTGGCTGCATATCAAAATGCTCTAAAAATGATGTTTAACGTAGGACAACGAGCATGAATAAGTTTTAATATGTAACTTTGTGCTCGCACTGAACATTCAAAACTCTATGAATTTTGCGAGAAACTCTTTTTTTACTAAGCAAGCATTCAGTTTTGATTTATACGCTATTCTTTTCATTTAGCATTTATTGTCAATAAATGTAAATGAGTTGACAGCGCTTCAATCAGGCGTACTTTCGATTCGTTTAGCAAATCGGTGCCACAATTTTTTTGCAATAAGTGGATAGTGTCAGTTTTTGCCTGGCAGGCACGCAAACTGATGTGACATGCAGGCATATAACAATTTTTTCATTTCCATCAACTTTTTTCAATAAGCTTTTGGCTTCCCTTTCAGGGGCTGCCAATCTGACTTTAACAATTTCCAATGAATTGACAGTGCCTGCTCGACTCACGAGTAACTTTGGTATTTGCCTAATTAGAGTAAAAGTTGGGTAAACAATGCTTTTTATCACGCCCGCAAGCCCAACAAACGTTTTAAGTAGTTCAGCTTATGGTTCGAACCAGCACTTTTGCTAAAAGTTAGATTCTTGAAACTGGTTTTTCACAGAAATGAGCCCAGACTTTTGGCGCAAACTTTGTATTATGTTGTTCACAAAATTCAGTTTAATTTATGCACATTATCCTCTTTACCAAAATTAGTAAACTTCTCGTAATCAGAATACTGAAAATTAAAAAAAAAAAGGTCTTAGGAACCCCGAAGATTTAATACTCTTGTAGACATTTGCCTTACGGTTGTGAGAAAAGTCTTAAGGCTCGTTAATGCTGAGTTTGGTGAAAATCCCTTGGCATACAGAATATTTTTTGGTATACAAGAACTTACTTGTCGACCGATCGTTTCCATGGCAGCTATATGAGATAGTGGTATGTATATACTATGATAGAATGTAACATACACATTTCATGACAAAATTATAATACCTTTTACGAGAGTATAGAAAACATCCAAACAAAAACCGTTTTCAAACCCATTTCTGGCAAATGTTTAGGTTTGCTTCCAAAATATTGAAGTCTCGCTTCGGCTTAAAGCCTTGTTATGCCTTGAAGTCGTATCAGTTTTTCAAGCCATAAACTCTTAGCATATTGTAGCAGTCCCTGTGTATTCTAATTGCTTGACAGACTCTTACTCTATTCATTCATAAACTTAATTGACAGCGTCTTTTGGCCGTGCATACATTTGCTAGGACTTTCAGAGCTCAGGTTGGCAGCGCTTTTGTGGCCGCAATTGCTATTGAGTTGGCATGTTTTGTTATTTTGTGCTTAGAAGAAACGCTTCAATTTGGCAGTGAGTCAACAGTTTCTATAGTCGGGCAGAGCTTTTGAATTATTTCAGCTGCTTGACAAACTAACTGCTGCTACTTCACTTTATTGCCCCCGAAAAAATGAAATTCTAAATACAAATATTTTCGCTCCACTCAACTCTGACAACCTTTAAGCTCTCTGGTGCCCACTCTGACAGAGGACAGAGGACAGAGGCAGTGCTAGTTGCCTCTCTCTCACTCTCACTCTTTCTCTCTCTCTCTCTCTCTCTCTCTCTGCCTGTCTCTCTCTTTTGGTCCGTCTGGCATTTCACGGTTCTGGCTGGCATTGTGAGCACCTTTGGGCTTCTGTCAGACTTTTTAATAACTTTCGACTATTGCATAAAACGACGCGTTCTGCGCATTGTTGGTTGCTGCCAAAGGGGCCAGAGGGGCTTAGCGGGGCCGGAAAGATTGAAAGGTTTTGGGGTCTGGGGTGAGTTGCATTGCAAATGTGTGTGTGGCCCAACTTCAAATTGTGTTGCCGAAAATGTCGGCTCTAAGTTTTCACCTAAAGTTGGCGCCTTAATAATGCAGGTTGACTTTAAAAGAAACAACAAGAACAACAAAAACCACAGGAGCAGCAACAACAACAGCAACAACAACAGCAACAACAACATTCGCTGCGACAAAAGTCAACGCAACAAGCGGCAAAAAGTTTTTTAAATTAGAAATATGTTGCGGGCCCGCCTCTCCCCCAAAAAAGCGACAGGGAAGCAGCATAAAATGAACGGTAAATAAAAGCGGCCAAAAAGCAGCAGCCAGAACATAAAAAACGCCCCAGCCATGCATAACATGAACTTTTGTATACACTAACAATAACATAGGGTGCTTGGATAAATTTCAAAAAATATCTTTATCAAAATTAAAACAAATATGAAACGAAGCATAGCCTAGCGATTAATTATATAAAGAATACTAATAATAAAAAATACTATTAAAATACAAACACAAAAATAAATAAGGATTATAGAATTAAAGAAAAACAATATAAAAATGTTAGTTAAATATTAAATAAACATTTTAACTACAAAATTAATATTTAACAACAGCAAAATATTTAAAAAAAAAAGAGGTCCCTAAAAAACACTTATAAAAAGATTTAAAAAAATAAAAAAAAATCACCATCGACATAATTAAATATGAATAAACATAAACGAAATATTTCTCAAAATAAACATTGATTCATATATATTATTCAACTGAAAGACTAACTAAATACCAAAGGATAGGCCTTCTTTAAATTTAATATAAAGAGCTTGCTTTTAGTGCAATATTTAGCTGCTACTTTTCCGATTGCCAACTTGATTCAGATTCTGTGCAGCTCAGGCCTACATGGTAAAGTGTCTGGGACAAGTTTGAATTACCTGACACGACAAGTACTAAGCTTTCTATTATGTGAACCACAGTTAAATGAAGTAACAACACTCTAAGTTGATAATCTTCCCAAATGCCTGGCACAAACTTCAACTGGATGCCATTGAGTTTTTCGTTCATTGTTGAGAGTATCGCAAAGTTGTGACTATTCATGTGACTTTTGTCACACGTACAAAAGCCAAAAATGCCCGCGAGCAAAATAACAAGACGAAGCATAAAAGTTGGTTGGCAGCCAATGTTTACCGCCTGGGCTTGGGCCTACCTGGCTGAGGTTATTCCGTTCCCGTTCAGGGCCCACTTTTACACAGCATTTCGGTTAGTTTGCGTTCCTGTGTATGTGTGTTGCGATGGGGGGTTGGCTTGTAGTTGTTTTTATGCTGGTCGCGCCTACTACGAGTAGGCTAGTCAGCGCAACACGCCCACAAGCAGCAAGCCCTGAGTTGGAGAAAGAGTGGCAGAGAAAGAGAAAGAGAGAGAGGGAGAGAGAGAGAGAGAGAGGAAAAGCGTCTGTGCGGTGCAAACAGATGGACTTTAACATTTCGCTGGCGGACAAAAAAGGCCACTAATTTGGCCATTATGGCAACGCTTGTCGCTGTTACTGTTGTTGTTGCAGGCGTGGGCGTGGGCGTGGGCGTGGCTCTCGCACCTGTTGCGGTCGGTTAAACTTTTAACTTGATTTTCCGTGTACTTTTTTTTGGTGTTGCCCCGTCTGATGTTACGGTAATGAAACAATTTTCGGTTGTTGTTGTTCCTCTTCTTGTTTATTTACTTTTTACCCCTCAAAACTGTATAAAACGAGCTTGACAGAGCTGTGCATATGTATGTAACACTCAAAAGAATACATATCCAAGCCCAAACAGTCTATACATTCATAAGGTAGACATTTGTCTGTTAATATGAATGACAGCTGAATGCAATAAAATTTGTATATAAGTTCCCTTTGCCAAACGATATGTTAATTGAAATTATTTCACTTCTTGGAAAACTTTTCGTGCTTCGCGGAAAATTAAAGCGAAGTCATATTTTTCAATATAATTATTCTTTGCATTTTTTATGACCCCACAGGCGAACTTAATGTATTTTTAGTGATGCATATAAATAAAACAGAGGCTTTTAATGTTTTCCTTTCGCACAGCTTGCACACTGTCTTTTCTGCCTGCTGCCTCTCCAGCTCAAATCTGCCTAGCACAGCGCCTCTCTTTGCGATTCTTGTGAGCTCAAGCAAAGCTGATATATTTTTGTATCTTTAAGCTCGAAATAAAGAGTTTTTTATCATAACATAATAGACTCGTGCTCTTATTTTTATTACTTGTCACTTTTCCTTACTTTCCCTCCCAGCCTTCTATGCGATTCTCATGAGCTTAACCTGCTTTAGATATGTCTTTACTTCATATTTACTAAACTTTCGGTAAATTTCTTAATTGTAACAACATATATTTTATCAAAATATGTAGCCAAATAATACCACTGCGTACAGCATATTTCCAAGTCTGGCAATTTAACTGGAGCACTTTTTAAAATTTTGTTATTTTAGGTGTTGTGTTGTGTGCACACAGAGCATTCGTGTTGGACATATTAAAAGAGCATAAGCTGAAAAGTATGCTATGAAATTTTGTGCGCGTCCAGATAATTGACAAATTATGCAAAAAACTTGCGCGTTGCGGAAATTATGTCCAGGCCAACAAGAGTTTGCAAATTTATATCACAGCGCGCGCGTGTGTGTGTGCGGGTGTGTGTGCGAGTTTGGGTGTGTGCATGTTGTTGTGTTTCTGACACACATAAATCGAAACATTTTGATGGCATCAAGAGTGCCATGAAACTGAAATCGAATTATGATTATGCCCCACTGCTTTAACTCTCTGCCTCTATCCCTTTCGCTCTCTCTCTCTCTCTCTCCCCTCTCTCTGTCTCTCTGTCTCTCTGTATGTGACAGGAACCGCATATCCTCGGGGGCGTCATAAATACAGTTGATTCATCGCAGCTTAAACACTCGCTTATATGTATTGAACAAACATATGTATAGGTTTTTTTTTTTACTGAAAATCAACGGATTGCAAAATGCCCATAAAAAGTGAGATTTATAATTTATAGCATTTGATTGCATATCGCATCGAAATATCATAACCCAACAATGATATATGTATACATTGCTTTGTTGTAAAATCATTTTCGATTGCAGATAGCGAATGTGCGCAATGACATTTAAGGATTGTATCTATTACATTTATTTTAAAATGTGATAGAGCTTTAATTAAACATTTTTTCATTCATTGATCCTTCTGATTTCTACCAAGCGAATGATTGTGAGAAGAGAGTATTGTTACAAGCATGTAGCAAATGATAGTAACATGAGGAATTATTGACAACGATGAGATATTAACAATGAAGGGGAAGGGGGACATAGCGTAATACTATAGACATTTAGATGATTTGCCTCATGGGTAGGTCGCAGAGCTGTAACCTTTGGAGGCCCCTTTCTCTGATGGGGTCTGATGGGGATTCTATATTCTACAAAGAAAGATATTGCTATGCATATTTCGAATGGATATAATTATTATATTCTTATAGTTTTGATATAAAAATGTATTATATTTTAAATTATAACAATTCATTAATTCGATAAGCTGCTTTTTATCTTCCACTCGAGACCTTTGGAATAGTTGAAGTTGAGCATGCAGCTTTATTTTTGCTTCTTAAAATCTATTATAAGAAGTATTTTTTATATTTTATTGACGGATAAAATTGATTGTCAGCTAATTTAAAATTTAATGAGTTAAATTAAATGTTTTTAATATCATACAACAAACGTACAAACTGAAAAAATAACATATATAATTGAAATTAAATTTTATGCAGTTCGGAATTAAAAAAAAAATACTTTCTGGACAATAATGCAGCTTATATAGCTATTTAACTCCTTGAACAGACTTCAGCCTTGCCAGTTCACTCTTCAGCTCATGCTCTCTCCACTTCTCTCGCTCTCCCCCACTCTTTCTCTCTCTCTCTCTCGCAGCCTGGCTCTCCCTCTCTGCGTATGCTTTTTTAATGATATGATTTTAATACGCGCCGAAACCACATCAACCGACAACGCAAGAAGCTTCACTTTGTGCGCTATTTAAATGAATTAAATGTTGGCATGATACAGAAAAAAAAAACACAAGAGAAAACAAAAATCAAAAACGAACGGCTATCTGCTGCACGCCGAAAATTAAATACCCTTGAACTTATATGGCTTTTACACAAGAGCTTCGTTCTATGCAAACTACATAGAAAAAGGCAGAGGGACAGAGGAACAGTCTAGCTGCATATGCATATATGATAAAAAACGAAGAAAATGGGCTCCAAGACTTCTTCCTCCTGGCGTTATGGATTTCATGACATCATATAAAAACTTCCACTAGGGTATGCAGGAGATCGGTCAACTGGTAATTGATTCAAAAGTTAAAGTATAAAAACCTCAAAAGCCCCCAAAACAAAAAAGCAAAAAATGGAAAATGAAAAAAGCGAGCCGAGAGCATTCTAGTGGGGCGATTCAAGTGCTAGGCGTGGCACGCGCACTCATCTTCAAAAATGGCAGATACATTCGCTTTGTAGTGGTTTCGCTACTCATTGGCCTCACCGGCAATTTAATTTGCTGTGCAGCGTTGCTTTTTAATATGCAAAGGCAATCGCTTTATTTTAATTGCCCAGCACTTGCACTTGGCATGTGCACACACACACACACACACCCAGACACACTCGCACACACACACACACTAGCACACTGCGTGGGAGATAGAGAATTGGTCGGAAAATGCGCCATTTTTTGCATAGCTGCAGGAAAATTTTCGCCCAACTGTTGCCCGTAGTGTGGCTCAGCTTGCATAAAAATGGCAAATATGAGCGCCTTTTTAGCCTAGTTGGGTGAAAGTTTTTAACTTCTTAACAATTTTAACATATTTTTCCAATCCAAACCATTTTTTTTTATATATATAGTCTTAAAGGTTCCGTAAGCTTTTGTTGCTTGTGATACTCGCTATTGAAATTTGTTCAGCTATTATTTTTATTCAAATATTTCATTCATATGCAGCTCAAGTATGAGCCATTTTCCATACATTACTGAAAGCTTAAGTAGCCAGCATATAATACCTTTTTATTCATCAAGATATATGTTGACCAAACTCGGCATTTATAAGTTTCACTCTGCTCATATATGCAAATTCTTATCAACATCGGACAACTATTTCAAAAAGCTGCCGTAGTAACTTGCGCCAATATTCTGCTTCCAAAGATATTTTCATCAAACTAAGCATTTACGAGCACTTACAGCATTCTCTATCTGTAAAACCGCCAGGCAAATGTCTACAAGGGTATTAAATCTTTGGCATGGCAAAATGGATAGCTAACTAAGAGAAACATATTTTCTATGTATTTTTTATATTTCTTACATTTGTAAAAAAGCAAAAAAGTTTGAATTTTGCAGCGCCTTTTCTTGAGAAACCCAATCTGCCCACAATTTTTTCTTGGCGCTTTTGAAATTAGAGGCTCACAAATTTGGAGACACAAATTTGTAAGACTCGTGTTGCGTCAGAAGAGATTTTGAAATTGTCTTCGACACACTCTAAGATTTCGCTGGAAATTCTATATAAATTTAACTTTTCCATGATTGGAGTTTGATTTTGCACTTTTACTTTGCAACAAAGCAAGAAAATTTGGGCACAAATATTTCGCCTTCGAAAGAATTAGTCAGCCACTTTTCTTTTTAGGTTTTATTTGAGTTTTTATTGTCGGTTCTTATTTTTTAAAATATTTTTTCCCATTCAATATGCTCAAATTGCAGAAAATATTTGCGTGTGTATAAATATAGTTAGCTTGTAGCGTTTGTGAGGTGCGTAATTGAATTGTTGAGAATCGTGGGGCTTCGACGTCTGTTATTAAGGAATTTGTGTCGAGTTACCTGCGTTTACAGCTCATTAGCGATTATTTGTTCGCATTGGCTGATGGGCGCATTAAATTTCATTTGACAAGCCCAGCTGCACACATGCACACATGGACTCGAACTTCCGTTGTTTGTCTAGTTAATTAATGCAAAATGCAATTGGACCGAACTTTGGGGCCCAATTAGGTTGGGCATTTCGCTGCACAAACCAAGTATTTAATTGCTATCCAGCTGAGTGTTGAAGCACAAAGCACGATTTACAGCAATAAACCCCAACTAATTGGTTAAGGTTAAATCTATTATTTGACGATTTGCCAATTAACATGGAATTTGCAAACATTTCACTCAAAACAACCAGCTTTCAACTAAACCAAACAAGTCAATGAAAGCAAACAGCAAGAAATACGAGTATTTGTACGTTTGGCTGGCAGAAATGGCAAACAGGCCAACACTGTGGTCGCCCAACTTCTATTATTTAGGAAACATTTGAGCTGCTTCTATTTAGGCCTCTATTTGGTTTGGTCGGGCCGTGCCGGGCCGTGCCGCGCTTCTAGTGTGAGAGCTGCTGTCGGCGCTGTGTAATTAATTTCAACGCCTTGTAATAATAAATGCGCTGACGTGCGCCAATAATTAATGACAAAATTTCCAAGCGTTACGCATTTCGCTAAATTACATTTTCATTTTCAATTAGTTTTGTTGTCGTCGCTGCTGCTGTTGGGGCAATCTGGCGTATACGCAATTTTCGACTAGATATCAAATTAATAAATGCACATTAAAAATAACAAGCGCCAACTGTGAGCTTATATTTGCCGAATTATAAATACCCTTACAGATATTTTCATAGTGTATTCCGAACATATGGTGGCTATATAAAATAGAAAACCGATCTGTTTCAGCTCGAATTTATTCAAGGATTTTTTTATATTTTCTTGAAATGTATTTTTAATCTAAATTCAACTAGATTTCGGTTCGAAACTTGTTTCAAGACACTTTTCCAGTTTTAAATAGGACAGATCTGTGTCAAACCAAATATTCAAAATCCGTGTTCGATTCTAAATATTACAAATGATACAGTCAAGCTCTTTAAAAGATTTGTTAAAAAAATCAGTTCAGCTCTCAATAAAAAAATTCAACATTTGCGGCCTGTCCGTATATCAAATATAATTTGCTTTCGATATTAAGTAAAGTCAAATTATAATTCAATAAACAATTACCAATTGCTTAGATAATTTAGGAAGTAAGCACTTGAGCACGGAGCCTTCTTCAAATTGCGTTGCGCATAAGCTTGAGCATTTCAGGGTCTCGCCCAACCCCCGTCAGATCCCCACCCACACAATTGCTCAACTTATCAACACAAGTGTCAATGGCGTTCAAGTTATGGACATGGGAATAAGAGCCCAAATGTAGCTGAAGCGGCATCCTATCCGAGGGAGGGGGACGGGGGACGGGGGTTGGTTTGTAGAAGCGTGGGTGTGGCATTGGGACATAGTTTGCAATGGCTTTATAAGTGACACGCAATCGACTCGAAAGAAATGGCCTGCAAAACCGCAGCTATGTAGCAAAAGCAAGGCAAGGGGCAAATAGTTGTTGAAAATAGCCCCAGCCCCCTCCGTTGGTCACCCCTCCGCAAGCCCCTGTCATTGGCAGTGTTTCACTACTCGTTGCGTGTCAGTGAACTTTTGCAATGGCGCCAAGAACTTCCGGATGAACAATTTAGTGGGCCGCCACATTGACTTTGTACCCAGCCTAACCGAGTGTGTGACTGTGTGTGTGTGTGTGTGTGTGTTGGCCATGTCATTGCAATTGAATTTGCAATTGTTTTGGGTCTGTCCCTATGTATGTACATGGCTTATTGAAATCTTTAATTGACCACTTTGCTTTCAAATCAATTTGAATTACATTGCGCATACACATTTCCATATCCATAATCAAGCACAATTTCACTAATTGCTTGTAGAAGAAGCAATACGCGAAGGGGGATTGAGGTGGGGAAGAGTAGGTGGCAAATATAAGGTTAAGATAGCACACAAAGTTCGATGCGCTGCCGATTTGGCTATAGCCATGACCTTCTTCAGCCCCTTAACTGCTTGGCTGCAGGGGCTTATTCTCAAATTAACTCAGGCTGCTTCAAGCGAAATACGAGCAGCAAGGGCAAGGCAAACAGGCAGGCCGCCAACCCTTTCGTTCTAGGACACATTTTTGTTATTTTATAATTGCCGTTGTGTGTGCCGTGTGTGTGTGTGTGTGTGTGTGTGTGTGTGTGTTTGTCTGTACTTGTGCATTTGTTGTTAAAGCTGTTGCCAGTGGCTGCTGCTCATTTCACTGCCTGCTCTTTGTAAGTCCTTCGCCTTTTGTTTAACTAGACCAGACCACATCATACCACATCAGAGACGAGCCCAGACCAAACCAAACCAGACCCGACCAGGCCCGGCACGACCCAGCCAGACCAGACCCCATCAGAGCCATCAACAATCCATCCCCAGCCCATTTGGCAGGCTCTTTGCGACTGCGTTGCTTCTTTTTGGCCAGAGCTAAAAAGTTCACAGTCACAGAGCATGTGGAGAGTTGTGGGGGGTGCGGTATGCTGCGCGGGCAGGTATATGAGGGGTGGCTGGATAATTATGCCTTAAAAGCATAACAAAGGGCATAAAAGAAGCCAAGTATTGCCCATTTTTAGGCCCTGCTGAGAGATACCCCGCATGTACTCTAAGACCCCACAAAGTATGCAATAAAACTTGAGAAAATAGAAAATTTGATTTGAATTAAAATATTTAGGCAAACTATTTAGCTGGAAATAATCATATAATTTCCAAAAATGTATGCCTTATAGTATATACTATTTTATAAAAATCAAGCATGCTTACCACACCAACACACTTGTACAGGGTATAACACGAACTCAACTCAACTCAACTTTACGCAGAAACAAACGCATTAATATTTAATGAAATATAAATAATATATTGAAACAACTGACAGTGGGTTAAGGGAAAATGAGTTGAGCAGCACGAGGAGCAGTTGAATCTGGGGCTGTGCCGGGTTGGTTAAGAAAAGGCGCCGCATTCGGTCCTCTGACCACATTTAAAGCAGCAGCACCAGAGGCAGCAGCAGCAGCTCATCCTCAGCGATGTGGAAGCCATTGTCGTTCTTGGCCATTTGCTTTATTTTCTTTTTGGGTATACACTAAACGAAAATTAAATGAAATATCGTATCGATTTGTATTGAATCAAACGAGAGGTATTTACATTCTACTCAAGTTCAATTAGGTCGATTAGGGACAAAAAAAAAAAATTGAATAAAACAACCCTTGAAATAAATGCCTGAATATAATCACATATTGCAAATTTTCTATGAAATAGCTAAGTATACCATCTTAATGTCTGCAAAAGGTCTGCACCGTATAGCCAGAATTCGAGTTCGGTATTTGACTTTCTTGCCTGAAATGCTTTGTACTGCCTTCAGTTAATGTTGTGTGCTTAAAAAGTGAGCATCCGCCTCGCTAACCAAATTCACTTTGTTCCTCTCCTGGCAGCCTTCTATCTCTATTTACTTCGAGTTGACGGGCAGTTCAGAATTTCATTAGTTAAATGGAAAGGCCGCTAGCTAATAGTAAGACAGCGTCGCATTACGAACTCTTAGCATTTGACTCGAGCGTTAAGTCGGACGCATAAATCTGTAAAAAGGCCGCTTATCACTGGGCTTAAAACGGACTTTCAATTGACAACTTTGGTAAGCCGCAATTTTTAATTTCCGAAATGCAGGTTCTGGCTATTCGTTGTCTGCGAACGAGCTGTTGATTTGCCGCAACCTAGAACTTATTGAAAAAGAGACTGTACCATTAGCAGTAACAGTAGCAGTGGCAGTAACAGTAGCACTAGCAGTAGCAGTAACAGTAACACTTACATTACCAGTAACAGTAACGAGAACAGAAATTGTCGCAGAATCAGTAAGAGTAGGTGTTGGTAACAGTAAATATAACAGTCGGAATATTTAGTTGTGTACAATCCCAATTACAGTTACAGTCAGCGCAACATTACGGTCAACAGTTAAAGTCTCAGTTATAGTAAGAGCAACAGCACTGTAACAGTAACCAACCATTTTGGCATGTGGCGTGCAGTCAAAAGACCCACAAAAGTATGCTATAAAAATCAAATGTCTCTCTTTGTGGTCATGCATGAGTGTGTGTGTGTGTGTGTGTGCGACGAGTGTGTCTTTGTGCGACTTGTTTTGCTTTATTTGTTTGCTAATGTGAATTGGTAAATTACATGCCATTGAAATTTACTTTTGTCCATTCGATGATTGCAACGTTAATCAATTAGTCAGAGTGCTCGTCAAGGAAAAAAAGGAAGAGAGTCAGCAAAAACAATGAAAACAAATGCAAAAATTTCGCATGTCATTTGAAAATGTTGCTTAAATTGTTTGCATGACATGCACCAAATATATATACACACATAAACACACATTTATTTGATACAGATCAATTAATTGTTATTACACACGCACATATGTATGTGTGTATCATTTTCGGCATTGAAATTCAAATATAACGAAAGCTGGTTAACGTTAAAGCATAAGTGATTGCCAGCGCTATGTATACATTTATCTAGAAAGGCAATTTACATTTGCTCGGGGCGACTGGCCAACTTCGGCCGAATCGAAACATTCTTCATGATTTATGGCTTATTTTATAAATAGTAGACATAATATCCATTAATAGATCATAAGGTGCAGAAGCAGAAAACTAGCAAGTACATGCCTTCGACCATTCCAATTATCTGTCTGTCAGTTTGCAAATTATAAGCTGTTCAAATCGCTTGGCATTTGATTACAGTTTAAATAATTTACATATGTTCCAGTCAGGATTGACAGCCAACAACCTGGTGCTCGTTGCAGCTGTTACTCAATTTAACCTGCCTGTTAACATTGTAGCAGGTAAATTAAATTACATTGACTTCAGATTGTAGCGCGGGGAATGTTTATAAACATGAAGCAGACAAATGCAAATAAACTTTAACAGTTTGTTAACTTGCTGACATGAACTTACCACAACTGCTCAGCATGAGCAAACAAAACGTATTTAAACTAACATCAACTTTGACAGGAAGTTTGGCAAACGCGCTGTCATTGTTGACAACAGCCATTAGATAGCAAAACGTAATAAAAGCTCTAGTCAAATTTCGATATTCAAATGAGTTGTTTTTTTTTTTTGTTGTTATCTTTTACAATTTGAAGTTTATTGAAATCATTGAACAACCCCAAATCCTATAAAAAGAAATACTCCTCAAGTGGCCATCATGTCAAAAAACGAGCAACAAAAACGTTCAGCACACTCATAATGGGGTAATTCCCGCCCCCAGCTACTACTTACCCCTGCCTGCCCGCCCGCCCCATTCAACGACGCCTGGTTAATGAGCATTGGCTAGAGGGAGGCGCCCGCAGTTGAGGCACTTTTGCAATGCGATAGGGCCAGTTATCAAAACTGTTCAGTTGATGAACTGCTTAAGTGTTTTTTACAGCACTTGCTCTCTCTCTCTCTCTCTTTCTCTTTTCTCGATATCTTTTTCTCTGTATCTCCTATTATTGCTCTCTTTTGCTTTCTTGCTCTTTTCTGAGATTTATCCAAGCAGCGGGCTGAAGAAACTGGAAGCTGGGCAGCGATTGCCTGACACTCAAGTTGAATTATTGAATGACATTCACAACACTCACAGTTTGTGATCTGTAAATGCGAATGTGAATGAATGA
This sequence comes from Drosophila montana, assembly GCF_035044405.1. Lineage (NCBI taxonomy): Eukaryota > Metazoa > Arthropoda > Insecta > Diptera > Drosophilidae > Drosophila > Drosophila montana. The sequence continues at coordinate 831,654 of NW_026997351.1, read as the reverse complement.
TTGCGCGTCATTTGAATTGTAAAATGTGCATTCGATTCGGTGAGTCGAACGATTGAAAATTGTTATACTTATCGCTAAAGCAAGCCACGCCGCCAGCTCGGGCAAGACAAGCAAGATTCGAGTGAATCGAGCGTGGCTGACTGGGCGATACCCTGTTCTAGCCTGTTCTAACAAGAATAACAAGAACTTAGAATAGAAAATAAATGTAATGAATATTAATAAAACAGATTCTGCTGCACAATATTCAAAATAATTCTTGAATAACTACTCTGTTTGTTATTCGATTGTTAAAATATTCGAAAATCATGTTGAGTAAAACGAAAAAATTATGAAAAATCATAACGCACCAAATTAAAGTTCTGAGATAGAAGCACACATGCAAACGGTGTTACTTTGCCATAACAATTCAGCTCGTCCCCTCAACCGAACCCCTGTATACTTAATGGGCTCTTTTTTTGTTTGCATTATAGACAGGGTATTCAAAGGAGCATTCGGCTTCTGATGTCCATAAATATGGGACATGAGCCTGCGGCGCTGATGTTTTCTATTTGCATTGATTTTATTTCGCTTTTTGATTTGCTTGATTTACCTTATTGGCTGCCCAAAAATACGCCAAAACGAAATAATTTTATTTGGAATTGGCTTTTTTTTTTTATATTATTTTCTTTTCTGTATCTCTGTGTACTTTTTTGCTGCTGTATTTTTGTTTGTACGTAATTGTTCCTGTTTGTGTTTTGCTTTCTGCAATGCTTCAGATGCTGATGTTGATGACAGGTCCCCGGGCATGTACAGCGGTCAAAGCAGACAGACGCTGGCTGGCGGTGTGTGTGGCGTGCGGACCGGGGTACTTCAAATGCCTTTGCGTCGCTCGTGCATGATTGCCAGACGCCCAAACAACTTTGGGGACATTGCTCATACGACGCGTTGTCCTTGTTGTCCTGTGACTAAAGTCAAATAAGAAAACTAATTCTATTGCCCGACGGCGGCGGCATCGGCAGCAGCAGCAGCTGCAGGTGGCTAAAAGTCTCAATGGCCCCGCCTATTAAATAGCCCCTGTTTTTGATTTATGGCTGCCAATGAACTTGTAGACGCGCCCGCCCATCGCAGCTGCCGCTGCTGCTGCTGCTCTTTTCTTTTGTATGGTTTTTGTTTTGACATTGGCCAATTTGTTAGTTTATTTGCTTATGCGGGTCCACAGCAGCGCACAGCTCGCAAATTCTTGTATGCCCTGGACATTTAACCCAGCTAAAGCAACAACAACAACAACAATAACAATAACAGTAAATATAACAACAGCAAATAATATTCATTGAAAACTAATGATGTGGAAAATAGAAAAATTGCCTGCAGTTAGCTGCCACAAGAGAGGGCAACATTCACTTGGGGGGATCAGAATTGAGTTGAGATTAAGAGCGGTTAAGAAGTTTTCATTTACTCTGCTCTCAGCGTGTTTTTCTTTTATACACTTGCGTATACGCACCCGCTCTCTATCTCTATGTCCATCTACGTCCCTACCTCTCGCACACGCACTCAATACAAATACACAGACAATCCCTTTGTAAACACAGAAATTGAAGTATTTCAAAGTCAGCTGCCGCATGTGTTGCCCCTTTTCATTTGAAGTGCGGACAAATTGAAGCTGGCCAAAGCAGTTGCAGGCAATTGTTGACATGGTTGAATTCTTTTTTGTACAGTTTTCATAGAATTGTTACACCATTTAAGTGAAGCCTGACTGGGCAAACAAGTAGATGACAAGTGCAGGACTTAACGACTAGTTCCTTAGTAATAGGTACTTTCAACGTTTAAATAATACATTTATTGAAAGTTTGTGTAATTTATTTAAAGCTGCCGAGATAAATAGATGTATATTGTGGAAGTCTGAAATGCTATTCAATCGAATAGCGAAGCAGACACAGCGTAGTTCTTTGTATCTCTTTATTGTTTGCCACGCGATACATAACTGAACCTTCCCACTTATTAAAACAACTTTTTCTTTCTTCGCTTCGAGCCTTTTTATACCCTGAACCTATTAAAAATGGGTAAAAAGGGTATTATGTATTTGTGCAAATGTATGTAACAGGCGGAAAGAAGCATCTCCGACCTCATAAAGTATATATATTCTTGATCAGCATCAACAGCCGAGTCGATCCGTCCGTCCGTATGTATGAACGTAAGGATCTCAGAACCTATAAGAGCTAGAGACTTAAAATTTTAGCTGTAGGTCCTCCTAATGCCCGCGCAGATCGAGTTTGTTTCCGGTATTCAAAAACTTTCCCCGTTTTCAAGTAATCGATAAAAATCGATATCGAAATCCTGTTTTTTGAGCAATTTTCGTATTATAATCGATGAGTATAATAATGATATCGAATTGACTAGATATATAGCTTATATCTTATCTGCCTTACATTACAACTTGATCTACTCTATTAAATAATATAATTATATTTATACGCTATCTTTGGCAACCTTTCCATTTTTAAATATTTAATTAGCTGTCTCGAGCCCTGGGCTTTAATTTATTAAAATCAAAATGTAAACAATTTTAATTTAAAATATTTCTTTTGCAATATATTTTGGCTGCAAATCGGCAACCGCCTTCAGGGCAATTGCTTAGACGTGGATATTGAAACTGTTTCAATTTTGATTTTAATATATTAAAGCCCGGACCTCCAGACAGCTAATTAAATATTCTCGAGCCTCGAGCAAGCTAGTTAAATATTTATATATATGTATATATTATTTTGTATGTAAGAGCGCAGCAAATACAATAGATTTTAGCTTAGTAAAATTTAGAGAAAACTATTTGAAATATTTGATATATATATATTTAACATATATACGATAAAAAGCTTTTGCTTATGGCCTTCAAAATGCACAATATACAAATAATATAAATATATAAAGCATAGCATATTTTCTTAAAAGATGACAGTGCGATTTCGCCTAGAATTCTGGCCGGTTTAGCTCTTATTTGTTGCTCAACTTCCATGGTAAAATTTCTTAGCTAATTATTTGTCCAATTGGACTGGGAAATGTTGCAGTATTAGGCACATTTTTAACTTAAACTTTTCTTTAGCTAATCGCCATTTTATCTTCCCAGCGATATATAGCCTCAAAGCTATTTCCATATCACTATTCTATCTTCCTAGCGATAAATAGTCTTAATGTTATTTTCTTGTCGCCACTTTATCTTCCCAGCGATATAAAGCTTTAAAGCTATATTCTTATCGCCACTCTATCTTCCTAACGATAGTTTGAATGTTATTTTCTTGTCGCCACTTTATCTTCCCAGCGATATAAAGCTTTAAAGCTATATTCTTATCGCCACTCTATCTTCCTAACGATAGTCTTAATGTTATTTTCTTATCGCCACTTTATCTTCCCAGCGATATATAGCTTTAGAGTTATATTCTTACCGCCACTTAATCTTCCCACCTTTATAAAGTTTTAACTATATTTCCCATGATTGAGTTTTGAAATCAGTTTAGCTACTTAAGCATGTATGCAAGACATTAGGACCATGTGGAATTCCCATTCTCAAGTGTAAGTAGTTTCATATTAAAAAAAAAAGAAGAAACCAAAAAAAAAAAATAACGCATTGGCAATTTTGGCACTTGATGTTCCGCCCATTAGGCACAAAGTGTTTCCTCGTGCCTAGAAAATGAACAAATAAACAACACTTCAGTCAATGTGCCCCAACAATTTTGTTTTGCTGATTGATTTTCAAATGTGCGCAATCAATAAAACAAAAAGCAACGAAACAACAAAAAAAAAAAACGTCATGAAAATAACATAAAAATTTGAATATATAAGAAAAGCTCTGAATCAGTTCCGGGTTAGCCAAAAAGCGTATGCGGCCCAATCCGTGACGTCAAATGAAATGAAAATTTATCAGTATATATGTATTTATGAAATCATCAGAAATGCCCGATTATGTTACTAATATAAATTAATATAACCAGCAACAGCTGCGCCTTTGCGCTACTTTAGCTTATTTCTGTGTAAGTGGTTTTTCCAGCTTCTGGGTTGACTGACCCAAATATTTGGTCTCCTCAATGGATCAACAAATGCCGCACATTCATATTTTTCTTTCGTTCACAATTTCTCTTGTAATATAATCAATTTTTATTCAATTCATTCGATTCACATTCAATTCGTTTGCCTGTCAATAGCTATATATGTTAAGTATAACAAAGACATCGATAAAGTCTTGCAGCATGTTTTGGCTGTCAACTCCTTTCGCTTGGGCTTTTGTGCTTTATTTGGCGAGTCGCTTAAATCCGTTGAGCAGCTTAACTGAAAGATTAGGCCGTATTTAGACTTAATGCTGCCAGATTTTGTAAAATGTTTAAGATATGTATACACTTGTATACCCTATATTAATGGGCATCAATAATGAGCTGCAATTCTTGCTGCTGTGGCCTTAACTTTCATTTTTGTGTCATATTGTTGAGGCTTAATAATATGCGTAAGTTTTTTTTTTTTTTTTTACCTTTGCAATGACTTGATCTTAAGGTAAATGTCCTCCATGGTCAGTTTATGGCTGGCCATGTCTGCTCAATTTATTTAATTATATAAATCCTTGTTATTTCATCTCTTATGTTACTTAAGATGTATTGAATGCTTAACAAACACTCTGCTTTCTCCATGTTCACTTCAATGTCCATATTTCTGCCCCTTACATGCATACTGCAACTGCCCCCTGTTGTCCTCCATTGTCACTTAACGTGCAGGCACATTTTTTTATTCATATATATCTATGTATATAAAAGCATTCCCTTTCTTACCAGGCCAGCTTATCAGCTTGTCATCATTTGACAATAATTCAATATAGCTATAATAAATGGTGCTTATGGACTTATGCCAGATTAAATCTAGTCAACACACATCAATCTTACTTATCTGCCATATAATTATTTTAGTATCAATCAGAAAAAATATATGTATATATCACTTAAAGCTTATCTTATCGCCCATCATAACTTGTGTTATTCTATTATTTACTGTCTTTTTACTATCTATCAATTAGCCGCGTCTGCTGGCTGCGTTGCCAGCTATTTTCCTATCAATTCTCAATCAAAAATTTCCTTTTATACACATTTTTTTTATCTTTTTCTATTTGTGGAAACTTGTCCTTAACTAGTTTTTCAATTTTTAATGAGTTTCAGTGCTGAACATTTGTGAGACCAATATTCGTAATTAAAAGTACATTTTTGTTGTTGTTGTTGCGCTTTCTTTTCCCTTTATACACCCTGTATTCATTGATATTGGGTTTACTAGCTAGTTGTGTGGGTGTGTCCTGTGTGAATCTGGGAAAATAACAAAAGCTAGAGATTTTAATTTTCTTCCATTTTTTGTGTATCGATAAATATCGATTTGGAGTCTTGGTGCAGACCTCGAAAATGATTAGAGCCAAATAAACTATGATTGGCATGAAGATTCTCGTATAGTGTATATAGATTGAAAGTGATTTCCCTGTTGAATACATCGCCCATTCCCCATTCCTTAGGCTTTGGTATAAATACACTGTAAACAATTTGAAAGCAGTAAAAGTTGCATATAGATCGGACTTTAAGTACCGAGAGCTTAGAGTGCATTTCACATTTAGGGTATCTAATAGTCGTGCACATCTGTTACATGCTCTGTAACTGTCATTACTTGTAGCAACTGCTGGAATTGCGATTTTAAATATTAATGCGAGTATATATTTCACTCAGTGTCGCTGCTCACACTTGACTTATTCATTCAGTATTTCGCAATTAGCTGACTTGAAGTACTTTAACTGGCGAGTGTCAAAAACTTTTGCACTTTGACAATTTTATCGACAAGTCAAGAAACTCATCCTATTATTAGAAATTACGAACTTTTTAACAAGTTCGGACACTGCTTCAATGCCTAGTTGCCAACAATTCCCAGCACACTCCCCCTACCCATACGCTCCTTCGTTGTGCTATGCAAATAAACGACGTCTCAATACAAGGTAAATAACTTTGTATAATTCTATTCAATTACTGCGATAACTTTTGCTGAGAGTTTTCTTTGTTTGTCGACCCATTAGCAAACAAATTGATTAAAAAGTGTTTAAGCAGGGCGACGTGGCACAATTCACATTTGGCATAAATTCTAGAATATATAACTCATATGACTGCAAAAATATTTCCGTTGATTCGATTCGAGGTCAGGCTCTGCCTAACTTCTCGGCTTGCATCCAGTTTGCGGTGCAGCATTTCATAAAATAAATTTTAAAAAATATTGTTTTATCTTCGAGCGTGAGATGTTTGCGTAAGTAAAAATAAAAAAAATATGTTGGTTATTCAATTGCCATTTAATGCGCATTTTTGCCAAAACATATTTTATAGTACCATAAAATCGTGAAGCGTTTTATTTTAACGAAAATTTGCGTTTATTTTTGATACAAGGATTTTATATGCATTGAATTTCCGACTAAATACACCACATAACTCTTGGTAATCATAAAGAAGATTTATTATTATCTTTCCTTTTGCGAGTTATTCATTTGCCCTTAATAAACTCAAGGTTCGCTAATGCAGGTTGCGATGAGACGAGGCTCATTGGGGCACTGTGGTGCCTGTTGTTGTGGTGTCGGGGAGGTTGGAAAGAAAGGGTTTGGTTATTTCTAAGCGAACCTGCAAGCAACCCATGCCCAAGGACTCGAGCCAAGCTTATGCGGGTGCCCAGTTCTACGAAGAACGATTTCCCGAAAAATCGGGTTAGTTTGCTCCTAAGTCCAGGAGGGTTTCAGATGAGCGTCTTGTTGCTTTCTGCCTTCTCTCGAATCCCACACAGTTTCTGCTGTCATCACCCTTATCCTGTTGTTATTGAAGTATAGGAGTTAGGCTAATAACATGAAAATCACTCTAAAAAGAACAAGTAAGAGGATAGTTGTGCATTAAAGGGTTCGGCTTTTACTTTTGGCATCCGATATCTGTTATCCGAACATTAAGCCTGAATGATGTGCCACAAGAGTTAACAAAGTTCTAAAAATGAAAGAAAAAACTGGCCCTGTTGCTGAGCTTTGGCTTCCTGGAAGCCTCAGTCAGACATGTTTATTGATTCCTGACAACAATTCAGAGCATACTCCTTGAGCCATTTGACAGTGCCTGCAATTGTTGAAGAGCCGACTGCAAAGAGACTGAATTCATTTGCCAGTTGACAATTTCCCTCTTTTGCATCTTCAGGTGAAATAGGAAGAAGGCAAAAAGAAGCAACACATGGAAGAGGGAAAGTGAGCTGGGTTTTGTATGGGTCTATAGGCAATCGTTTAAGCCTCAAAAATGACACGCACTTGTTACTGTTGCAGCATGCTATTGACGGCATTGCTGAGACGTCAACCTAAGCCCAGCGCCTGGCCTGGCCCGGCCAGGCTAGACCAGAATAGCTGCTGCTGGGCGTTGCTCTGTGGGCGTGGCATTGAGAGTCACTTGAAAAGACTTGAAAGTGCGTTGGCTTGTGGCACACGTGACGCACAGACAGAGCCAGCCATTGCTCTACTCCTTTTTACGCCCCTCACCAATTGAAAACGGGCTTGCGAATAAAGGGTATCATTTTTTCTTTGCAAGTGCTTGTAGCAGGCAAAAGGAGGCTGCATCCAAGCCGTCCATCTCAGAGACTATTAAAGCCAGCATCTTAATATTTGGAATGTAGTTTTCCATATTTAGACCAAATCATATTTATTTAAATTCGATATACATATATCGAATTTCATAAGATCCAGAGAGCGCAGATCATAATATATATTTAAAATCGATAACTATCGATTTCTTCATTAGGTTTTTGAGCATAATTGGAAATTTATAAGAGCTGGAAACACCAAATTTGGTGTAAAGAATCTTCTCAGGTATACACTGATCTGGATTGTACTTAAATAGAAAATTAATTATTAATACGTTGCCTTCGGGCTTGGCATACACACACACACACACACACACATATTTGGACAGCGAAGATAATCAAGTGTATTTGTGTGAATGCATGACAGCTCTTAAGGGTCTATCTACAGGGTAGCGCCCAGTCGGACACAGCCGAAATACTTTTTATTTCTTGCATTTCCTCCATATTTTTTGTTTGGCCAGGCTGTGGGCGGTATCTTGCGCAAATGTTGCCTGATGTTGACAGCTTCATTGCACCTGAATAGTTTGCTTGCGTTTTTCGATTTAACGAGCCGCAACAGCAGGCGCGTGGGCTGGGGACATGTGGATAAGGGGATATGGGGATATGGGGGCGTATGTTAATGGTTGATAATATGATATTTACAGAACTCGACGTATGCGCTATTTTAATTACTGTAAGCAACGCAAGCGAGCGCAGAAATTAAATTCCAAACTCAAGCTGTAAATTTGTTTGGCAAACAAACTGCGGCACATAAATAGATTTTGTTGCAAATGTTGCAATGTGCTTGCAACAAGTCAACAGCGCACGGAAGGGAAAACACAAAGCATTGCCAGCAAACGGGATGCAGCAGCAACCGACACTCTACTAATAGTGTTGCAAATTTATTATATTTTAAAGATGACGCCATTGCCTGGCAGGCTGCAGGCGGCATATATATATATATATATATATATATATATATATGTATATAAAGAACGAGAGTTGCGGAAACGGAAGCCGACTGGTTCTGCAGCAACACTCGCTGCAATTCTCTTGCTTTTCTGCCAGCAGAGCACACCTGCGTGGGTGTCTGTGTGTGTCTGTGTGACGGAGTAAGCTGCTTAGACTAGAAGCCGCAGACGCATATGCAATTTAATAAGTGTGTCTCGGATTGAAGCACTGCTCTGATTTCATTGCGTCTCGTCTGTTCGAGATGCACATTAAATACAGCACATTTTATGTCATGCTAATTAGGCTTACCTCTGCTTACCTGTTTGTAATGATAGAACAGTTAGTTATTGTTCAAAACAGTTGATTCTAGAAAGTTTGGTGAACCTTGTTTTTATTTTCATACGATTTTGTTGCTTTGGCCAAGTCTAGTCTGGATTTTTAATTAGTTTTGTCAGCTTGCTTTTTCCATCATTATATTTTGATTTTTCTCAAAAGGAAATCCAACACCTAGAGCTGAATTTATATGCCTATTTACTATCTGTCCAAATACACAGAAGCTTTGGTTCTTCAGCCGACCAAAGGGAACGATAAATTGTTTACATATGCTTGAACTACATTTGCTCACATTCTGTACGAAAACCCTAACACATTAACAGCTTCAATTTGAGTACAATCTTTTGCCTATTTGCATTTGTTGGCTGCCCGCTTGTGGGCGTGGCCTCTGGAAAGTTATTGGTTCCTCATAAAACACGGTTTACGCCTGCTTGACAAACATGAAAGTACGTCAAAAAAAACTTTTCATTGCCTTGGCTGAAACTTGCCAACATACTACATAAGTACTTATTAGAACGTGGGTGGGAAAAAACTTTGATGGTAACGTTTTGTGTGTGGGACAGAAAGTGGAAGCTCTGCGAGGGCTCATTTAACTTATGAGCGGCTGATACACTTAAAACAATTTCTTTTCTTCAAACTTAGAAAATCGACAGAAAATTAAATTATTTGAAATTGTTTTTTCTATTAATTCTCCCATAAAAATATAATCATACATATATATTTAGAAAATATTTTGTTAAATTTGGCAAAGTCGATATTTTATTGTGATTTTCTAAAATGTTGCACACATTTTTGTTGAGTGTAGTCGACAATGAAAGAGAATTCTAAGCGTATGCTGTCTTGCTGTTGCTTTTCATTGAAAATGAATGAAACTTGCAAGTGTTTAAGTCTTATAATGACAACAAGCATGAAAGGCTTTTACATAAATGCTCTATTTCCGAGCAATTGATCTTTTTGGTGCGATATATTTATAGAAGTTCCGAATTGTTACGCTCTTAACGATGTGCTACGGAAATAGTTGTTGAGTCAAGGTATTTTGAAAATTAATTTTGTTGGCCAAACAAAACTCAACCGATTCTGCGTATGCAGTTGTGTGACATAGTAGTCCGGTGTTTTTAGAACAAACTGAAGCTTTTAGTTTCGGAGTTTGGTCAAAGTATCTTGAGAAAGAAGCAATTGGTAAGTCGCAACAGAATAAATGAAAGGCCTTTATTTGCTTATTTGTGCATAGATTTAATCAAGCAATACTTTGCTCGATGCCTAATATTAATTTATAATGCCGTGTCTGACCTGACTATAGTATTTCAAAGCTACTTTTCCTGCAGTTTCCTCAATCAGAATTTTGCAATAAATTTTATAAAATAATAATTAATATGTGAAATAAATACGACAGCTATTGCTCTTATTTAAATCATTTTAGTTTTGCATCGAAATATATGAATGCATCTCTCAAAAAGGCTCAAATTAACAAATGCTTAGGCAATTATTTTAAAGTTATTTGGTATTTTGACTGCTTTTGTACTTCAAGTTCAAGGTTAAGTAAAATTTAATACCAAACACGTGTTGTTGCACATTTGGGCGTCCCTACGCTCTAGATTCCACTGAAACAGGAAATTCGCATAATAACCCAACCTCCTACACAGAGCTCCACATCAATATCAAGAATAACAACCGAAGCCCCAATGTGTAATAGCTTTTGCTCAGATGCATGCCACAGACCGAATGTTGCATGTTTCACTTGAAATAGCTGCGGCAACATGGACGGTTTTCTTTTTTTGCACACATCTCCATTTGATTGCAACGAAAATGTCGACCGAAGCCCAAATAATGTTGTTGTGAATTTTGAGCCGGAATACCATTAAGGCCAGATGCTGAACTGATTTCATGGTTTTGCCAAAAATTCCCGTTAAAAGCGACAACAAGCTGGGCACGGAAAGTTCCTGAAATTATGACAAAACCAATTTCGACAACTATCCAAACCTGAAACACAATTCCGTATTGATTTCTAATTAACGTTTGACATATTGAACTTAGCTGAAAATTTGTTATATGATTTATTTATTTATTTTTTTCATTTAGGCCTAAACTTTTATGTTGTCGCAAACTCCTGATTTGCTCGGCCTTAATCTCAGTTTTATTATTTGTCCAAATAACAAACTCAATTATGGCACACCCTTGGCGCATTAAATTATTATGTGTCGATGACAAACACTGTGGATTTGTTTGGAAATCAGGTGAATCGTTGCAGTTAGTTGGCTTCATTATGCAAATGCTTGAAAATCTTTGCCGTCAATTTGGCCAATTGTCAATGTTTTTCTTCATGAAACAAAATTCCATGTTACTCAGCTGCTTCTTGTTTGCATTGTACGCAAATTTGTACAATTTGATTGTATTTCATAATATTTGAGTGCTTGCCAGCGAGACTTTGAGTTAGTCGAGCGAGAGCGAGAGCGAGAGAGAGAGAGAGTGAGAGTTGCTCACATGGCGAAGGAAGCCGCCCTGCTGCTGTTTGCCTAAATGGCTGCTATGTTTGTTTGCCAAATTTCTAGCCACTTTCTTTGTTTTTCTTGGCCCAATTAAACCATCAAAGTGAGTTTTCATTTCGTTTAGTTATAATATTTGGGCTGGCAAAGACGAAAACCCTTGCACACATGCAGGTCTATAGACAGCAAGCCTTGCATTTTATCCCTTATAGATCAAGTCCGTAAAAGGTCAACAAATGTTTTCGGAGTTTTGGTTTGCATTTAAGGGCAAATGCCTGTCTTACATTTCATCTCTAGAGGTTTTTGTTTCCAAAATTGGCAATGTCAATTTTCAAATAGAACTATTCAAATGTATTTAAAACTAGCAGAAATTAGCCGGCAATTATCGGGTTAACAGAATTACATTGTATTGAAAATGTAATTGTTACCAAAGTTGTTTGCATAATTCAATTCGCTTCATTGTGCGCTGCAATCGATCTGTATCTTCTGATCTATACGAAGCCAAAGATTATAGTAACAATGCGTTGTCTAGTTTATACTTATTTACATTGACGGTTGTTAACAATGATATGATATTAATAATGTAGGCTTTGTGGACATAGCACAAATTGAATATATTAGGATTGAAGCTAAAAGTTGATACTGAATTTGAGCCGGCGACTTTCCATTTGTTAGTCCGACGCTTAGACAGCTAAGCCCCGCAGGCTCTCGATACATTCGCAAAGCATAATTTCGAGGTAACAAGATTTAGTTGAAGGTCCGCTTCTTGGTAATTTGAAAAACTGGAAATCCGAGTTGAAGCCGCCTTGATGTGTCTAAATATAAAATGTGACCACGAACACAGCTGCCACCTCCCATGCAATACACATTGCAAGGTGAAGTTGAGTTTCCTTTTAATGAACACGCAATGAGCAAAGTAGACGGATGACAAGTCGAGTGGCTAAGTGTGTGGGAGTAGTTAATTAATATTATCAGTTGAGATTTTGTGCTTGTTAGCAATCAGACTATTTATAAAGTGCATAGAAAAGGAAAAAATGCACAAGTTGTGTAGGTGTCGAATAGTTGCAGAGCTACGGCAAAATAAAAATAGCTACTTGCGATGCAATTGCTTGTCAGTTCGCTGTAATACTCAGTAGAGCTTGCTCGAGATGAGTTCCTCAAGTGTGGAAATATATCCTTGCAAAACTTTGCGAAAAGAAATATGTATAAATAAATGGACAACATATGTTTTATTATTTATAGCTTCGCTTCACATAATCAATATAAAGCAGAATATGTGTATACATATATCTATATGCTAAGCACTTGAACTTTACCGTGTCCTTAACAATTTTCCATCACATTCAAAGGATTATATTTAAGTGCTGACTATCAACTGGTTGCCGTTGCCTGTGATCAAAGCAATTCACGCACAATGACACAAACACAATACCTAAAGATATTTGTTCATTTGAAAAATTTGCTGGCAGCCAACCCGTTTCATAAACTTCTTGACAGGCAGCTCCAAAGGACAGCATTTTATGCCATCGAGCGAATACTTTACTGCATGGCAAACGTAGCCAAGTAATTTGTATATTAGTTTTCGCATCTTTTCGGCAAGAGCAGCACAACCGGAAAATTCCCATATCTAATCAAGCAAGTGCTCATTTCTAAAGCAACACCCCCTATGGAAAGTGCCTATACGCACACAGCCCGCAGCCCACAGTCGATGGTCGACGGTCGGCAGCCCACCAAGCCACGCCTCTTTTTCCTGTCGTGTAGTGTGCTAAAAGCATATTAAGCTCGTAAACAAATTTTGTAGTAGCTAAAGCAATTGCATACGCTGCTGCACTTTTCGGCTGATAAGCATACAATAAATGCACCAGAGAAAATTCTTGGTTAATCGAAGTGCTCGGCTAAAACAGTTTTGAGCTCATATGTGCCTTAACAAGATAAGCTTCAATTAAGCTCTATGCAACTTTCATATTTACAGGGAGCTTAAAAGAGCTTACAAATTTTAAGTGAACTTAATCTTAAGCGAACGCTTTTAAGCAGACAGATCTTGAGCTTGTAATTGACGCCAAGTGGTATTTTATAGCCATTCAAATTGTTTTTATGCTACGCAATATATTTAAGCTAAAGCTTTTTCTTTAGCTGCCTTACAAGATTAATCCAAAGCTTACTCGTAAAGCTGCTTGGGCGTTTTAAGTGTAACTTAAAGCTTTATGCAAGCTTTAAAGCTCAAGACACGCATAATGCTTTGCTCAAATGTTAGTTTAAGGTTTTGTTTGGTTTGTTATTTCGGCTGAAAGCTTTTCGATAACTTTTCTTCAACTGTTCACAAATGCAAGTGCCATTTGATTTAGTTAACGATAAGTTCTTTTTAAATTGTTTTGCATATTTTATTATTTGCTCGTTTCACTTCACTCAGAGGCTTACAGAGCATCTCTGCGGTCTGTTTCGGCAATGCTGCGTAATATTTCGTGCTTGTCATAAAAACGCTAGAAAATTCAATTTCCTTTTATTATTTATTTATTAATTTTTTATTTTGTAATTTTTGCTGCCCTTGCAAGAGCCCAAACAGCGCTGCTCCCTTCCTACCTGTTGCCTAGTTCAAACGACAGTGGCGACATTTCAGGCATGTGGTCAATGTGTGTGTGTGTGTGTGTTGTCATTCGGTACTTAGATGTCGATAGCAGCAAGCGTAACTGAAATGCTTCATTGCACTCAGCTGCACTGGCCAGCAGCTCGTCCTGCCTGCCGAATTGCTTAAAAATGCCGATGCACTTAGAGCTAAGCAAACACCCGCCCACACACAAACACACACATACACACACACACACATATACACACGCACACAAAGGAAAAGCATTTGTGCAGAGGATTTTGTGTATAACCCGGGGCCACAACCGAACAACGTTTGACCACTTAGATACGGGCCATGTGCCAAACTAAATGCTCCACACAACGTCCTGTAATATTGCGGACCACACCTGACATCTGGTTGCATGGCCGAAACAGAGGCGCCTTTGGATTTGGGCTCTAAAGCGGAGGTAACATCTTTGCCAGCAAAGTTGTTTGTGGTCTTAATACTAGCCCCTAACTGCTGCATAAACTCATATAGGTCGCATGCAAACACGCCCATGTGTTTCAATTCAACTCAATTACGTTTCACAGAAATCAGAATTTTTGTTTGAAATGCTTTTGCATTTGCGCAAATGATATATTTTCTTGGAATTGATTGTGAGAGAAATTAAGAACATATGATTTGATGCGAGTTTGTAAAGTGCATTTCCACAGAAATAACAATTATAAAAAATATATACAATTTATGTTTGACAAGCTTGCTGCCAGAACAATTCTGTCAAATGTGTTCGTGAAATATAAATTGCATTTAATTCGATTTGTGGAAATTTGTCAAATGTCTTCTGAAAAGTCAAATTCTGTCGAAGTTACTTCCGCGCACACATACATATGCAACCAAAACATTTCATTATTATAATTTAATTTACATAGCGTAGAGTCCTATTAATAAATCTTAATTGATATATGGCAAGTCTGTGGTAAAAACTTTCGTCTGCAAATTGCTTTTAATTATTTTCATTTGCAATTTGGAAGTAAATATCTGAAGAAGTTGCCGCGATGGAAAATTCAACAAGCACTTCAGTACTTTGGGCAAATATACATAAAACTTTTAATGAATGAAATGTACAGTCGATCCAGCACTTAACTCTTGTAATTAATCTGAGCAGGGAATATAAAGTTTTCGCACAGATAATGTTATGGCAAGTATTTAGTCGGGCCACATGACTGCGCCTGCATATTAAATGCGATTTAATAATAGGAGTGCATAAATTTTGGAAAATTTCTAACAGGGAGTTGCTTGAACATATAGGTGTATGTATTTTAAAGCAGGAGTGTTGCATGCAATTTTGGCTGTAGAGAGAGAGAGAGAGAGGGAGTGGGAGTGAGATCGGGCAGGTGGATGCCAAACGTGTGCTGGGTTGTTGTCAAAAGTTTGTCCAATATGACATTTGTCATATATTTAATTAAAACAAAATGCCGGAAATAAGTGAAGTGAAGTGAAGTGCAGAGCTGCGGCTGACAAAACTTCTCTAACTGGGTGCTTGACAGACACATAGACAGCAGGACGACAGCCAGAGAGACAGACAGACGGACAGACAGACAGACAGACAGACAGACAGCTGCCTCATGGGGCTTAAAACAACGTAGCTGCAAAGTTCGTAGGCAGGCTACCCAACCCGATCTCTCGCCCTCATTCCCTCTCAATCCCCAACAGATATCACACACACACACACACACACACACAAAAGGGTTGCCCATGTGGGTGAAAGAAGTAGCAGAGCAGAAAAAAAGGATTGCCCTGCCCTGGCATGCGCTGTCATTAAAAGGTTCGGAAAAAAAAACTTTGCGTATTCCGCCGTAGCCGAGGAATGTATATGAAAAACAGCAACAGGAAGCTCACAAACAAACAAAAATATTAGAAAAAAAATATTACATGCAAAAAAAAAACGTATAAAAAAAAAGGAAACGAAATGCGGGAGGAAATGGGATTTAGTATTAAGATCTCAACTTGGCGCTGCGCGAATGATGCAAATTTGTTAATTAAACAACGTCTCGTTGAAGCTCGCAAAGCCCATGAGCAACAAGCTGAGTAGCAAATCGTGTCGAGACCAGGCTCGACTTTATGTCTCGCTTGTAGACCTACGAGTGAGAAGTTGAGTCCTTTCCAATTATAAATATTAATACCTTTGTGGAGTAATATAACAAAGAAACGCGTAGCCCTTTGAAATTTATTCTGGTGAAGCCTTATACATGGAGTACGACATTATTAATTTACCATCCATTTGTCTAGGCTATGAAATGCAAGAGCCTGTGTGCCCCTTGACTGAGGCATTGCAACAATAATGCCCAAACTTAACTAAATGCTACTTACTGAAATAAATAATATATTGAATGTTAGTATAGTAGCACACTATTAACTAATGTTGTTAAACAACACTGGCAGCGGTGGCTGTCGGCTTGGACAATGTTACATGCATACATTGAGGACTCGAACCTACTGCAAATATTATTATAATCATTCATTTTAGCTTTGAGTAAGAACCTATAGATCCAAATTATTAACAGCTCTGGCTATTAAGTATAGCTAATTAGCCCAAAGCGGGCTTCGAACTCGAACCCCACTCGTGTGGTTGCCTTAATGGCTTGTTCGGGACAATATGATACTGGAACTAGCTGGAATATTGTGTGTGAAAAATAGTAGCCCATTGACAACTGGCAGTTGTAATGAACTCGTTCGGTGCAACTAGTTTGCTAGTTCACTTTAACAGGCTCTTTGTGGCAAGTGAATTATTCAGCAAAAGCCTTTCACAGAATGTAACATGTGTCCCTAACAAGTCAATTTCATAACTCTAGGTCAAGCTAATTGAAATATCGATCGGCCTTGTATTGAAAATGACTAGCCGCAAGGTGTTTGCGGAAGGGAAATAATCACATGCCGTCGAAGGGCGGTGAATTTGTGGGTGAACCGCACAGTTCAGTGGTTCAGAGGTTTCAATAACTGTCCCACAGTCAGTTATTAATTTATAAAACTGAATTATTTATTTAGCGTTGTTGTTAAACTGTAACGGCCAATAATAACAACCACAATAATCATAACGATTACAATAAAAATGAAATGAGAATAAAGACCAAAGGTCCACAATACAAATAAACTCCATGCTGTGTGTGTGTGTGCGTGTGCGTGTGCGTCGAGTCGTTGCGTTGATTTGATTGTTATTAGGTGTTGAATACATTCCCTCAACAACCGACTACAACAACTAAAAACACGTGCGTACTTCATAGCGCTTATCAGTACCATTCCCCAACAGCCCGAAGCGTTATCTCCTGCACCTGGGCATGCGGCGGGGTGGAGAGAGCATAGAGCACCGCTTGGGCCACATCGTCGGCCTGTAATATCACATCGCCCAGCTGCGTTTTGGTTTCGTCGGGCACTATCTCAGTGGATACCCAGCCGGGATTAATGCTCTGCAATATAAATTATTGATCAACAATTTTACTCTATTTACTCTATTTACTCTATTTGCCTGTGAACGTTCCTGTCAATGGGTAGAGCCTATACATTTCGACCTCTTGCATACAATAGCAAAAATAATATCAGATATGATTCTCAAGTGCTGTATATGCTAGACTTATACTATATATTTTCTTTATGCAGATAAGAGAAACTTCTCAATTTTTCATACTCTACCAGCGGGTACAATGCTTTGTCATGAAATATGTGAGGCATTGAAAGAATATATATATATATAAATAAATTCATATATTCAGTATCAGGAGCCGATGCGATATAACCATGCCAGAAACAGATCTCTGAGTCTTAAACCTATTATCATATAACTCTAGATCTGTTACTATAATATATTCATACATTCCAAAATGAAATTTTTCTATGAAAAACCTTTTCTTTTTCAATATATCTGAACTATTTTGATCAGTTATTATGATTCTTTCTTGTTAGTTTTAAATAAGTACTTGATATATTTCCCAAGTTATTTTTTTACTTGATCGAACTGAATACTTGTGAACGAAGTTTAGTAGAATATTCGGAAGAAATTTGTTGATAGTTTCGCCCACTTAATATCATATTGAGTTTAGGTACTGCGAACTATGAGATGGGTTTGTACTCCTGATAAAGAAGCTTTAAAGCGATGAATTGTGTTAAGAGCTCCTAAATCTGTGTATACCTCGCCAATCTAAAGATCTTAAGCTTACCGTTGTCTTGATTTTCAATTTCTGTGTGATTAACTCCTGTCGGCAAATCTCATGCACTGCGGTCAGTGCAAACTTGCTGGGCGTATACACATTCAGGCTGGGATCGTCCGGTCCGGGATTATAGCCAGCCAGGCCGGCGGTGCTGTTGATGAAGAACAGATGGCCGGCCATCTGGCGGCGGCGCATGCTGTTGGCCGCCAGCTTGGTGCAGTAGATGCTGCCCATCAGATTGGTCTGGAGCACATCGCTGATGTCCTTGACGGGCATGTCCAACAGATGGCCATCGCGCAGGATGCCCGCATTGTTGATCAGCACATCGATGCCGCCCAGCTGCTGTTCGATCCACTCAAATGCGCTGTTTACCTGCACCTCGGCAGAGACATCGCAGGCGCGCTGATGGAAGCGCTGGCGCTGATCCGCGGGCAGCGATTGACGCAGCTGCTCCAGACGCTCGGTGCGACGCGCAAGGCCAACAACCTGCAAACCGGCGGCCACCAGCAGCTTGGCACAAGCAGCTCCGATGCCCGAACTGGCGCCCGTTACGACCGCAACACGATTCTGCCAGCGCTCCATGATATTTGACAACTGCTGAATGTGACGATGCCGGCAGAGCGGGCTGTTTATATAGACGCCGCTTATCAATCGCTCATTTTATGGCACAGCTGGCGGGCCGAAGTGAGTGTAAGAAAGAGGTAGACGTGACCTCTTTCTCACTCTAGCTCTCGCTCTACCGCTCTATCGCTCTCCCAGCGCTGTGGCATGACGTGTCGCTCGCTCTCTGCTCTGCTCTTAGTAGGAACATACCACCCCAGCACAACAGCTGTTCTCAGGTTTAGGTTCACTGTGCTGATCCGACTCCAGGGGCCTGTTTTTTTGTTAGCTCTTCAGCTCTTATCAGCTAGCGCTCCGTCCGGCTGGTGATAAGCCTCACTGGGCTAAGGGCCTTAAAAAAAGCATAATTCATCATTTTGCTTTTGACTGCTACCATTTGCAGGGTATATTTGCATATGCATGTTGACATATATAAGTATGACATCTGACCTTCTACACCAAGAATGGTGCCTGTATGCAGAAATTTGATCGGAGACGTCTCCTTTCATGGGCTACACGCCTCGTGAGAAACTCATGTTGATGTTAAATACAATGTCAGCACTGGGAATATGAAGTATCTAGCTGGAGTTAGTTGTTTCGTTTGGACTGGAATTTCAGTCGAGCTCCCAAATGCCTTTTGTAAAAACAATTAAGTTTTATTGAAATTTTAGTTGTCTCGCCTTTAAGAAACTGTGGCTTTGAGTTTAGGTCTACTTTCAAATTAGCTGCTTGGCAAATGGGTTAATAAGGCTGCCGGCGATATAAACAACAGCCGCACACAAACACAGGCACAGACACATATGTACATATATGCTATATATATGAATATATATGGGCTATTAAAAAAGCCAACATGCAGTGCTGTTAAACGGCGTCTCAAGTTATGCCCAACCCAGCCAGAGATACACACACGCATACCGCACACCTACAACTACAGTTACACCTACAGACACACACACACGCACAACCGCACTTTAAATGGTATATGTCAGCCATATGTTGTCGGAGGATCTACTTGGGTCTTTCTGCTTTATCGCCGTTTTTCCTTTTTTATGGAACGCTCGTAACATTCAAGAGATGCTTAAATGGGAAACAATAAAAGCTCGATGAGTGCAGGAGAGTGTGTTGTGAGAGGGGTGGGGGTATGCGGGGTTTGGGCATTGGAGAGAAGCTGAGCGGAGCGGAGTAAAAAAACACTTGGGCTGGCTTAAGGCCAAATGGGTGCAGCTTCACACGAGTTTCTAACGAGCAAGCCTTTTTATACCCACTCTCTCTCTCCCTTTCTCTCCCTCTCTCTCGCTCCCTCTTCCGCTCTCTTGCTGGCTTTCAATATATCTGTCCTTTGTTCAAGTGCTG
The DNA here is from genome assembly GCF_035044405.1 of Drosophila montana. Classification (NCBI taxonomy): domain Eukaryota; kingdom Metazoa; phylum Arthropoda; class Insecta; order Diptera; family Drosophilidae; genus Drosophila; species Drosophila montana. The sequence continues at coordinate 811,552 of NW_026997351.1, read as the reverse complement.
CAACATGTTGCAAGTGTGTGGCCATGTTCATCAAATCACGGCCGTCACTTTGCAGCACTTTATCATGCAATTACAAGTGCAAAACGTTCGCAGGAGCCACTTAAAAAATACTCGTTACACGCAACAACAACAACAACAACAATAACAGCAGCAACAACAACAACAACAACAACAATGTGCCCGACATATCGATACACAAATTGCTACGCATTCTATCAATCATGTTGCCCCATCTGATTAACACTTGGCATTCCCAAGCATTCTATTGTTCTTGGTGCTATCGCCAGCTGCAAGATCCAGGCTCCAGACATGAGCACAACAAATTTTTACTACGGCATGCCGCAGTCTAAATACCCTTACATACAAAGCTTATGTGACTTACTGAGCGATAACTGGCGGCGCTTTTATCCAGAATAAGTATTCTAGTTCGTATTGGTCGTCTTTTCGCGGGTCAAGTTCTTAGCTGCCAACCATTTCGCGCACGTGGAAAAATGTAAATTTTCACGTTCTACCTTGAACTTTTATTTTCAGCGGAGTGGATTTTTCGCCAGCTGTGCAACACGCTTAAAATGCTTTCACATTGATGCTTAAGACTGAATTTGAGCTCCGTCAGCTGAAAGTTGAACTTACGCCCTTTCAAGGCTTGGCCTCTGTTTATTCACCCAGTAAAATACTTCTCAAATGATTTCTCGCATTGTTCTTTGCCTGTCTTGCACTTTGAAGCCGAGCAAGGCTAAAGCAGAAGATATCCTTTAGGGTGGGATATAGTATGCATAATAGGCATATAATATATAATTAATGTGCTTGAAGTCGCATCACAATTTAATATGCCCATTGGAAGTGTATATAAAATGTGTCCCGCTAAGCTGCGCTCATCAATAATTTGATGGCAATTTCTCGCATCTCATATTGATGCATGGCAATTTGTATAGATTTTCCTGGTATTCAAGCTGAAGGCAAACGCATCGCTATCGTTGCCCACGATTCAAACTATGCCGCCACCGCCACCGCCCCCGCCCCCAGCCCTGCCCGGCTGTCCACCTTTGGCTCGGCGCCTTGATACCTGCCACGCCCTAAACGGATGTTGTTTTTGTTCTTTTGTTGAACTTCCTTTGTCTTAACGGCTTCTCGTTTGCGTTTGTAAACGTGTCAATAGACCAGGGCTTAAGCATAGCCCCTGCCCGAAGCTCTTGAGCGCCAAACTTTTCATTTTTTGCGTAAGGAAAATTTGACTAAAAACAATAACGAGAAAAATGTTGTTGCCTCCGGCAGCGATTGCTTTAAAGAAGAAACAAAATGGCGATATCCAAGGGCAGTTTTGTAGCTATCGAAACTCGCAGTTGCCTGTGTTTTTTTCTTAGCTTATCTCATATTATTTTATTTTATACTATTTGGTTTTCATTTATTTGCATGCCACACACACACACACACACACACACACTCGAGCACTCTCACCCACACACGTGCAATACAAGGAAACAACAAAAACTGACAGCTGGAAAAAGAAGAAAAGCATTTTAACAGCACAACACAGGGCATGCGAGACAGACAGAGAGTAAGAGAACATGGGAGAAACAGGTTAAGAATTATAAAAACAAGTGAAAAAAACATAGTGAAAACTTCAGCTAAACGAAGTTGAAATACTCTAGAAATGGAAAGTACTGTGAGACATTCATATATGAATCGATTGCGAGGAAAATTACAATAGGTGTTTATCTCAAAGCAATTCTTTGCCTTGCTTTCTAGTAGCTTTCGGTGGAAAGTCAAGTTCATGCATGAAAATCTTTCTTGTTTATCAGGATAATTTGACAACTCGCTGTTCTATATATTATATTATAATATAATATAAATATTGATCAAAGTCAAGCAAACAATAGAGTAAACTATATAGATATTAATTTAAATATTATGTATAGATATAGCCAAATTACTTGTATATAGATTATATATATATTTGTAATAGAAATATAATAAGAGATTATATTTTTATATTTTTGCATAACATAAACAAATTGTGGCTCAAAAAACCGAAACGCTTTTGCTGCCAGAGGTTATTTGAGTTCGTGAAAATTAATGCTTAAGACTCCGACAAATGGATGAAAATTCTCGGAATTCTCGGAAATGAGAATTTTATATTCAAGGTGTCAGTTGCATGGAAAATGACAAAATTTCAATTGCCAGAAAATTCAATTTGACGGAGGTGAAGGCATCCTGTCAAAGCAGTCGCAAAATAAAAAGCCATTGATTAAAAAATACAAAATATAAAAAACAATTTAAATAGGAAAACGCATAAATAAGTAGGTGCTAATGGGGATTACGGGGATGACAACACGCGCCGAATATAAATAAATCTAATTTATCGAGGCTATACAAATGTAATTGGAGTTTCAAATTCTTTCGATTAGCTAGTTGTGCGGTCAACCCGATGTTTAATGCGGGTTCAAAACAATTTAGCTGTGTGAGCGAGCGCGCGTGTGTGTGTATCCGTGTGTGTGTGTGTGTCCGTGTGTGCGTGTGTGTGTGTGTATCCGTGTGCGTGCTTGCGGTGCAGCGAAAATCTGCATAAATTAGCTGGGGGCCAGGTGCCAGCCAAGCGATGGCGTAATTTTATGTAAATTTAATTTAAAAACTGTTCTACAAATGCAAAACAACAACAAGTGGCATGTGGCACGAGGCAACAAGGGAGACCCGCATACACACACACACACACACACACACACACATGCGCACACACGCACACACAAATAACGAGCCGCGCCTGTGCATGTGTTAATGTGGCAGACATTATCTATGCATATGCCTGTGCTGGCGTGTGCGTGTGTGAATGGGTGTGTGTGTGTGTGAGCTTGTGTGCGTGTGTGTCTCTGAATGTGTGTAATTGCCGGCTTACAGTTGTTTATCAACAGGAAAAGCAAAGCACAATTAAAATCACTTGTCTGCTTGTTGTGTTTTGCACTCCTTCTCTCTTTCCCTCTCTCCTCTCTCTTTCTGTCGCTCGGCTCAGCATCTGCAGCTTATGCTTTCTCGCTCTTTTGTGAAATTTCGCATTAAGCTTTGCTACATATATATACATACATATAGATATATATATGTATTTCTTAAATATATCCAGACACAATCACAACAGCATTTTTTTGCGCCCTACTCCTGCTGCTGCATGTCACCACATCTTGTACTGCCTCTTGCCACTTGCAGCTGCCACATTGTCGTCTCATTTTGAATTGTCCTTAACAACAATTTGTTTTTCCTTTTTTTGATTAGCCTTTGCTCTCGCCTTCGATTGGCTGCCATCATTAAAGTCTTCGGCGCTTCGGCATACGCATTCGCACTCGTTTTGCCCTTGAAAGCGTGGCAAGACGGTGATGACAGGGGCCTTAATGCTTATCCCGGCACAAGGACGATAAAATCCTGGCGCAGGGATAACGTTGGCAAGCCTGGGTGGGCTGGCATTATACGGCGCTGACAGCAATGTGAGCTGCTGCGACACCCCAATACTTAGAATACTTCGATATAAATAGCTGCATGATGTATATTTTTTTTCTTACTAGTTTGTCCAACTACTTTTCTTCCTACGCGAAGTTTTTGTTTCCATTTCAGAATATAGGTATAATTATTTTTTCCAACGAACTAATCTATCTGAAATCACGCACTAACGAACCGTGAAAAATCTGATCTTGACGAATTCTTGAAAATGACTCCCCTTGTTTCAAATTATACCCTAGCCGTAATTAGAACGAAAACTTGCTTCGACGTAAATTGTTTTTACGCGAACCCGATTTGAGTCCATTCGAATGGGTTTCAATGGAAATCCATTTCAGTTAGAAATATTTATGTTTTTAGTTTATTAACTACAACATAAACTAATTGCGCATATAGTTTACTTTAGCTTAATGATTCAACTCATGGTAAAATATACGTTTCAATTTCAATTGAGATTTGCAGCCTTGACTTAAACTTTCTTGATTTGTTTGCGAGTATGGTAGGCATATTGCTTTCAAGCAAGCATCGCTTAAGTGTTGAGTGTATATGTTTTGAGCATATAGATATATTTATATATATTTGTTGATTGAGACAAACAACATTTTATCCTTTGGCCAGTCTATTAGCTGAAAGAACTTTCAACAACTGCTCATCTGTTGCACAAATACTCCGAGTATATAATAGTTAATAGCTGCTGCCAGAAGGATTCGTTGCAAATGCAACAGCTGCGTTACCACCCCTCCTTGCCCACCCCCCCTTCCCACTGGCAATCTCCATTTGGGGCTAACAAAGTTTACACTTGCAATTCTCAAGCGCACATTGACAAAATGGTTGCTACGGTTCGCCTTGTATGGCTGGGTGGGGGGGTTTAGGAAGTATTTAAAGCAAACAACAGCGAAAAGAAAACCAGTTATAAAGCAGGTGAAACAGCAACAACAACAATGTGAGGTAAAAGGTGAGCAGCAAAAGGAGCTGCACATAAAAGCAGCAGCAAATTTTTTAAAAGCGCCGCGAAGTAACTTTTTCTCTTTTTTTCTTTTGCTACTGACAATACAATGTGGCAGCAGGAGGGATTGATGGGCAAAATGGTAGAAAGGGAGGGGGGGGGGAGGGGCTGGAGTAGATAAAGCGTGTGTGTGTGTGTGTGTGGGTGGGTGTGGGTGGATGTGGACTGCGCACTTTTCGAATTGTTGTTCTTGGCTGTTTGCCATTTGTTACGCATACAAAACGGCCATCATTTGGTGCTTTAGTTTACAGGATCTATAAAAAAAAATATCACAAATGAGGCAAGCAGCGGCAACAATGTAAGCTGTTAGTAGCAGGCCATCCCCTCCTCTCCCTGCTTCCAGCCACTCCGTTGACCTCTCTGTAATGAAGTAAAATGAAGCCAACAATAACAGGAAAATCGCTTTTACCGGATGAGACCATAAAAATGAATTTTCTGCACAGTTCTTGCTGTTGCTGCTGTTCGCCTTGTTGTCATTTAAAAGGTCTCATTACATAAAAGAAAAAGTCATAATACATATTCCCAGCGGAGGTCAGTCAGAGAATTAGCTGTGAATGTTGCAGCACATATTTTGATTTAACTTTGCATATGTCAATCAAAATGATGCAATAAATTGTTATATTTTGCTCCTAATTTGGCACCGAGCAGCGGGGCTAATAATCCGTATCATATTTGTCCTTGCCAGCCCGCAGGCTAAAATGCATCATATCACATATGCTGCATTCGCCATCAAGGCTGGAAGCCAGCCTCGAACCGTGCATGTTTAAATCGAAATATCGAAATATATATTAAGCATAAGGCAAACCTAATACACTACCCTGACTGAAATACATATTTTATATGCAAAAAATTGCTTGGCAAATATTTGCACAAAATTGCGTTCACGATAGTTTCATATAAAACATTTTTATTCATATCAAATAACATTTTTCTATTGAATAATGTGAAAAACAGAAAATATGGCCTGGGCCCATTAAAGTAGCTACAGCTGCAAATGAATTATGAAATGCTTAATTCATAAGGTACATTTTTTTCAGCTCGTCATAAAAGTACTTAAAGCTAACACAATCGTGAGTGCCTAGTAGCTTTTTATTTGTTTGCATTGAGTGCGAAAAGTACTCGTTTGGGAATTAACAGACTTAAACGAAGTTTTCTTTGCGATTTAATGCAGCTCGTTAATATCAGCTGGCAGGGCCATTAACTGTTTCATATTTATGCGCAATTGAATGCGGCTCGAAGTGCGGCAAAAACAATGTTAGCCCACTTAATGAATTTGTGGCCAGCACAACTAACTGGCTGGCAATCAGTGTGCGCAGAGCGGAGCGTTAAAACGTATATCACTGCCAGCTAAAAAGCTAATCAGCTATTAGTGCGCCCCACAAAATATTACACATACGCCCCCAAGGCGCGTTGGCAAAGACAAGCGTTTGTCTCTCCAGCCCTCCCCTCTTCTTCCTGCTTGCTGGCCCAACTGTGGGCTTGGCACTTTTTACACTTAACTCAATTTGCTGTTCCACAGAAAGCACACCAAGCCCAGTGGCCAGTGGCCAGTGGGCAGTGGTCAGATGTGGCACTAGCAGCTTTGCTTGGCCAGTTTGCACCTTGATAGGGGGGCAAAAATGCCAAGGGACCTGCTACGGGACTCAGAAGGTATAGAAAATTATTGCTCAACGGAAAACAATTATTTCGTGCCGGTTTCTGGCATACCATTAAAGTGAGACCAGCCCGTGGGGCCATGTGGGGGTGTTGGCGTCTGCCTCCTGCAATGGGGCCCACAGGAGTGTGTCTCTCCCCCTTCTCTCTCTCTCTCTCTCTGTCGCTCTGTGTGTGTGTTTGTGCCCTGGGGCCCGTGTCGTGTAATCTGAATATTGCCGTGACTCGTTGCAATGCTCGCTGCTTGCTATTAAATTGCATTTGCCTGGGGCAGCTATTTGGGTTATCGACACGACTCGCCTAGACCCAGCTACCAAAGAGTACTTAAACTGATAGGTAGAAAAACTATTTATAAATATACACATAAATATATATATAGATATCAATTGCACATACGTACATATATCCATAGATATATCTGTATATATATATTATATTTATACATATATATATATATATATATGTGTGTGTGTGTGTGTGTGTATTAGCCACATCTAAATTCAATTTGTAGCTTGGTTTGGCCGCTTCAAGTGCTTTATATGCTGTGTGTGTGTGTGTGTGTGTATGTGTTTGTTTGTGTGTTGGGTGTGCAGGTATTATATGAATCGCATTACACATGTTCATGTCATTGAACCTGAGCCATAAAGTCCTGAAAAAACTAGTCAGCGCCAGTCGAACCATTGAGTGTGATGGAATCCATTTGGTTGATAGCAAACAAATTGAGATTGACTTGAAGTTAAGAGCGAAAAGCGATGACACGAAAATATCTATATAATTTGTATGAATATAATTGTAAGAGTTTTCTCCGCTCTGCATTTAACTGCAGCCAATTTATTATTTAAAAAATATTTTCAAATATTTTTGATTATGTTAAGAATTTCATTTTGAACTGACATAAGAGGTTACAAGGTTACAAACCTATTCTCTTCGAAAGTCTTCAATGCTTAGCTTTCTTATTGTTTTTTTAAGTACCAAAAACATGAAACAAAAAATCATTGTATTTATATTATATTTATTGGACAGCAAGGATTGAAGCATATAAAAAGTTTTAGTTAGATGTGCAGACATAAATATATAGATAGCTATACAGGTGTATCTGCCTTCATTTGGGCACAAAAAACAGTCCACAAATGTAGGTTTTGGCTTAGACAATCGAGGCCTGGTTTATTTAGCCTGTTTTACTTAACAGTTTCCATATCGTTGATTTATGAGGGGCATATAAATATTAAGCGCATAAGCACATTGTCATTTTTGTGTGCTAGGGTATTTGATCGTCGGTAAGTGGAATGTGCCACGTTTTTATTTATTTCTTTTTTATTTATTTTTTATAGTCATATAGCTTAGCTGGGATTTTTGTTAGCTGTGAAACCGTTGGCCACATGGCGTATGTGTGATATTTGGTAATGGCCTGTAATTAAGCATCACGTTCCTCCTGCTGCTACACGTTGTTGTTTTTGCTGTGCTCCTTTTGCTCCTTCCTTGCCTCGTGCTCCTTCTCCTGCTGTTGTTACCAACGCCTGCAAGCGACTTCCGCTTGTTGTTTGGCTGGGAAACATGAAACTCTAATTACCAGGAAAAGAGGCTACCGAAAACAGAAAAAAATAAAAATAAATAAATAAATATACATATATATATATAAATATATTTATGTATATGTGTGTCCGTGTGTAACATAAGTTACACACACCTGGCCAGGATTTCAGAGGGCCAAACACGTGGGTCGTCATTATACAAAGAGAACTGCGCAGAAAGCGAGCAGGAGTAGGAGCCGAAGACAGGCAACTGAATAGCAGTTAAGTAGGTGCAGTTGTGGTAGCAAGAACGGAGGATTGGGGGCAGGGCCTAGTAGACGAGGGGGCTGTGGGGTGTTCAATTATATGGCTTTGGTTGTCATTACAATTTGCCTAATGTGCCGTCTACAAATCTCTCTGGGGAGCTGGCTAAAATCATGGAGCCCTAGCATTGGCCAGATCATTTAAGGGTGGAGGATAATTTTTTGCCATAAGCACGCATGTTGGAGACCCGCATACGTATGCATAAGAATGCTCGTAAATGTTTAATGTGCATTTAGTTTGCCCCACTAATGTCTAATGACGCCTATATTATGTGTGTGTGCATGTGTGTGTGTGTGTGTGTGTGTGCGTGTGTGTGTGTGTGAGGCTGTTGTGGACAGCGGCAAAACGAAGGGAATTGCTAAAGGGTTAAGAAGCAGCTACCTGGCATAAAATATGCCACAGGGAAATTAAATGTAATGGTTGCCTTTTGGGCGTTTATTTTTGTTTTTTTTTTGTGGGCGTGGCAATGCTCAGTCACTCACACACACTCACACTCACTCACAATTATTTGTGCCGTTTGTTACCTTTTTAATGACGGTTGCTGCACATTATTCATACGCCACTTTGCCCAGCCGAGCCGAGCCGAACTCGAACCCATCATAAAACCCATCTGAGTTCTAGGCAACCAATGGCCGGCCGGACATTATGACTCGGTCGAGCTGTTTGTGACAAGCAGAGGCAAAGTTCCACACTTAATCAGTGTTATTTTCATACATTTTTTATTTTCGAATACTACAAATTATATGCAACAAAGAGAAGCTTTAGCTGTGATTAAACCTTCAAGCTTGAGTTAAATATGACAAGCGCTTTTAGGAGTAGAAAATTGGAACACATCTGAATGTGGCTCGATTTGATCTATGTTTAGGCTTATGTCTGCCTGAGCTAATTGCTGTCCTTATTTAGATGCAACCTCCAAATAAATACCTTGCTTAAAGCGCACATGAAAGAATCGCAGCTTAGATTTGCTTGAAACAAGTAAGCTTAAATCTGAAATGTCAGCAAACGAATATCAGAGAATGGAGCTTTGAAAGGAGTAAGCTCTGGAATAATTTCTTATTTAATCGACAATAATTTTAAACAATTGTTTTGCGGTTTTATTTGACAAGACACCGATAAAATAGCTATTCTTGTCATTTTAAAAGAAGAAATATATATATTTAAAGAAAAGGTGCAAAAGAAGAAGAAAGCTAAAGAGAGTCACTTCCAATATTAAAAGAAATCTTCCACAGGCAAGTCTCGTAGCTGTGGAGTGCATATGAAATGAATCTACAGCTTAAAGTTTTCACAGCTGAGAGCTAACTGTTTTAAATGTGCAACATTTGACACTTGTTTCGAATATAATTTACATATAATAAATACAACTTACACAGAATATTATATTACCCATATTAATGTGTCACATTGCATTATTAACACTCAACAAATTCCGTAATATGAATACATTTCCTTTGAACTAACCAGAAGCTTACAAAAAGCTTCCTACTGCATTTTTCCACGGTTTTTTTGTGTGCATTTGCGAATATGTAAATCCTGTTGCGCAAATTCCACATAAAAGAAACTAATTTAACAGCTCTTCAGTTGAATAGGCTTCAACTAGCTTATTATTCAGCGTAAAAACTTGTGGGTGATATTTTCATATGAATTGTAATCCGTTTTTAATTAGTTCGTTGAAATGTATTGAAGTGAAGGCACGTGGAAAATGAGAAAAAGCTGTTTATTTTATTTTATTTTATTTCATTTTTTTGTTTTTTTGCCGCTGTTGAGTCTGTTCCCTGGAATTGCGTTAGTTTCTTGGATACGAGAGTCATAAATGCTGGCGCAGCTCTTTTACCCCTATGACGCGTGTGTGTGGCTGTGTGTGTGTGTGTGTGGGTGTGCGCGTGTGTTGCCAACTTTGAAATTATCCTGATTTATGTGTTCATTTAGCAGCTTCACTTAGTTTATACATATTTTTCTTTTCTGTTTTTTTTTTTTTTTTCTTTCTAAAAGCTCTGCCGCTTCTGTCTGCCCACGTAGTTATTTATTTTTTCTCTTTAGATTGCATTCCATTCACGTTGCGGTTTTTATTGTACATTTTATTTCTGCCTTTGTGCGCTCTGACCATAAAAAAAAGTAAAGCGATGTATATGAAAGTTGTGCAAAATGTTTGCCACAACCAAAAGGATACCATCTAAGCGCCCATCAAGTATACGCACAGTTGAGTCGACTTGTCCCGTTGACCCTCAGTCTTTAGCTTCGATCTCTTTTACCCCTTAACCATTTGAAAGTAATTTCTATTGCACTTACTGGAGAAACCGCCTCAAACGATGAATGTCGATATTCCATAAACTGACTAAGCTCTGTAAAACTAATCGAAACAAATAAAAATGGCAGTTTTAACAATTCCCAACTGCCTAAAGAGCATCTGTAAGTCGTATAAGCTTGACTTACGGTCCCTTATTTCTATTTTTGTTCGGTTGCGCTGGAATTTCTGTTCATGGCATGCGCAGGATAATTAAAAAAACGCGCATAGGAGTGTACAAAATATGCAGCATGCATTTAGGCGGAGGCGTATGCTAAATAGTTGTTTGTCTCTTGTTGTTCTTGTTGCTGTTGTTCCTGTTCCTGTTGGCTGCTGTGCCCTTGGTCAGCGCAGGAGCAGCCAATTTGAGCAGCTTAAGTGGGGATTAGTGCCGTGCCTTTGCCAAGAAAAAAAAACAAAAGGGGACACATAGTTTTGTGTGGCAAGTGCATGTCAAAAGGGGCCCACAACGTTGTGTGGGCGACCTGCCGCTGATGTATTCATCACATCGCGGAAACATTGGAGACTTCAAAGCTCCGTGGAATTAGTTGGAAATTCTTTGAGCATGTCCCCCACATATTGTGCTCAGCGTTTTTGCAACGTCATTCGATTCCATGAAGTACTTAGACGCAAATGAAAGAAAAAAGCACGCACCTTCCCAGTATTGCTGTGCAACGCTAGTTGACCTTCAAACTAAATAAACCCCGTTTTATTCATTTCAAAACAATGTCAAAGAGGAAAACAGGTTTTTAGCTATAGAGATTTTTTCTTTGCTTGATATAAAAAGTTTTCTTTGATGTTAATGCATGCTTGCGTCATTTAGAATTTAATATGGTTTTTATAACAAAATGACTTTGAACTTGTCTTGCACAAAGTCGCCTTACGGTTTTACAGAAATGTGAGAATAGTGAAGTTTGTAAATCTTGGAAAATAAGCCACATTTTGACTGGTCGCTCATATGGCAGCTAAATGATGTACTGGTTCGATGTTGATAAGATTTTACATAAATATGAAGAGCAAAGTTAAACTTATAAATGCCAAGTTTGGGCGTGATATCTTGATAAACAAACAAATGTTTTATACAAGAACTTACTTCTCGACCAATCGTTCCTATGATAGCTATATGATAAGGTTATCCGATCAGGCGGGTTCCGACATATATACAGCCTGCAAAGTTTCAAGACGATATCTTCAGACTGAGAGACAGACGGACCTGGCTAAATCTGTTGATGCTGATCGAGAAAATATAAACTTTATTATGCGTTACACTTAATAATAGCCCCTATAAGGGTATAATAGATGAATAATATAAATAAGTATTATTATTATTATCATTACCAGTGCAAAATATGCTAACAAACTATCGAACATACTTATTAAATATGACTCCAGCCAAGAGAATGCATTTACTGGCTGACTCGTACCCAGATGCTCGTTGCACAAAATACACAAGAGCGTTATATTTAGATATCTATATATACTTACCTTTATTAAATGCCATTTGCTGGCTAGCTCACAAACGTGTCTAATGCATGGCTGTCGAGCTTATCAGGACTTTATTAGCCTCCAGATATCCAATGGCAATAATTGCGACAGCAATAAGCCGACTGTTTTTGAAATCTCAATATCTACAAATCAAGCCAAGCAGCTATTGCGATTCTGCTTTTGGACATGGACACCAAATTAGAGGCACCTTTTGTGGCGCTTTCTGATATTCCAATATCCGGCTGACCTGCTGCTTGTGCCATATCCTGTTTCCTGTGGATGTCTGACTGCAGTTGCTGCTGCTGCCGTTTGTGTGGTTAGTCTCTACACGGCAATTTTAGCTGCAGGCCACAGCTAGTTGTCATGGCAACTGCATTGTTAAGTGTCCACTGCAGGCCAAGCCAGAAAGGGGTAAAATTTAACAAAGGCTACGACAACCGGATGCTTGTGACACCGCCCTCTACCGTTCTGTCTTCCTCCCTCTCTCGCTCTCTCTCTCTCTCTCTCTGTCTCTGTTTCTCTATCTGTCTTTTGCCAGGCACTGTTGTTAATCCAATTTGGTTTTGGTTTTCTACATTAGAAACTGACATTTATTACTTGCCGCGTGCGGACATATTTCAGTTCAACTTTATAGTGCAGATTTGCGTATTGTCCAACACAGGTTGCTTTTGGACAGCTTAACACTCGCTTACAACGATTGCCGCAAGTTGTGCTAGGCATTTAACCGTGTGCTGTGCAGTAGCTAAGGCTCAGCTCACATCCGCCCCATAAATAAACGAAGAGAGCCCAAGCTAATGCTCTTTATTATGCCCCTGCCGAGAATATTGTGATATTCCTTGCTAAAAAAGGGCATCGATATTTGGCAAGATATCTTAAGCAAACGCAGCATTTGCGAGCTTTGGTTTACCTTTTATCTATTTACCTTTTGAGGTAGTTCAATTCACGCTTAAAACCCATGTCTCGTCTTAAGATTCGGTTCGTAACCTTGGTATTCCACATCTGTGAAGCCAGGTTTTTATGCGTATCGCTCTATGTTTTGGATTCCTGCTTGAAAATTCGTAATGCTTAAGGTAATTAAAATATTCTTATTGCAGGTTCAATGCAGTTCGTCTTTAACTTATAAGTGAGCTCTTGTCCTCATGGCACTATTACTACATAAAGTTGGAATAGAAAGGTTAAGTTGAGAAACATTAATCATATGGCTCGGATCAGCATATTATACTGCATTCCAAAGGTATTTCTGCTGGAGCACAGCCAAAGATAAAAGTGCTTTGTTGTCTTTTGTGTTAACTTCTTTAAAGTCGGGTTACACGTGCTCACATTGAGCCAGTCGAGTGCTTGATATATTTACATATATATATATATATATTTATATATTGAAGTGGCCCAAATGGGCGTGGCTTTGGCGTCTGCTTGAGTCGCTTAGCTTTGCGGCTTGCATGCAAATTTTATGTTTTAATAACAAGTCTCTGGCATGCAAGCGGCGCATATTTTATGCCAATTGCCGTGCCACGCTCCAGGCCAAAAAAACAAAAAAAAAGGGAAGAAAAGAGCCACAACAGTTATGCTACAGTTAGCATGGGCACCCCACCCCTACGCCCACTTCAAGCTACCATTTCGGCCTCAGGGATTTCGCTTTGTCTTTGTTTTACGGTTTCACCTTTGTGCTTGACTCTGTGTGCACGTGTGCCCGGCTACGCGCGTGTGTGTGTGTGTGTGTGCAACTTGCCCCAAAGCTGCTTATTTTTTAACCCAATTGTTGTTTGGGTCCTGTAAATCAGTCACGCCCATATTTGCATACCCGCACCCTTCGGCTGCCCACTTCCTCTGACTTGCTTAGCAAACAGTTTTCTTAGCTTTTTGCTAATTGCGTTTTATTGGGTCGCATTATTGCAACTTTCATTTCTTAATAGCAAAGCAAGCGGCACACTTCTGTGTAATATTTTGTATTTCAATTTACATTTTATAAATATATATATATATACATATATATATATATATAGTTATATATTTATATATACGAGTAACGACTAGGTTACTAGATCACGCAAATCGTGCGCTGCGTGTCGCATGCGTGTAGAATGCAAAGCGAATGCAAATGCAAATGCTGCATAAAATATGATTGCCGCAATTATATGTGTCCAGCTAGCGGCATTGTTGCAAGTGCCAGCCATTGTGATTGTGTAGTGCTCCTTCCGACACAATGCACTGTGGCAGCTGTTAAGCTACTCATGATTACAATTTCAGCAGTCAAGTCGGGATTTTCTCTTTACGTATTCCTATTTATTCATAAATGTGAAGCGTTAGAAAGGGAGTACTCGGCTGGCAGTTACTCTACAACCAGTTAGGGCGCCTAACCAAAGCTCAAGTCCAAGTTATACGTGTCATGTCTATAATTGTCTTAGTTTTATCAAAGTTCACAAGCCATCAAGAAAATGTGAAAACTGTTTATGCAATTCAGATGGGAAGAAGAAACAAGTAAGTTTGTCAACACTCCAGTAAAAAATGTGTGTGCGCAAGGTTGTTTATTGCGTTTACCAACACTGTGCGTTGCTTTCAGGTATCAACACGTTTATTCTATCTGCTTGGCTTAGCTTAAATATATCTAGATATTCTTTTTCTACTATTTAATTTCTATTCTTCAAAAAGTTTTTGTTAGCTTTTAATTTTAAGTATTCCAGGAATTTTGCTAGCTCACATTTTTTGTTGCCGTTTGCTATGTTTGTGCCCACTGTGCGGTGGAGCATAAAGATTTAACTAAGATTTCTGTTTTCATTGCAATTTTTTTTTGCCATTCTTGTTTTTATCATTTTGCTTGCTGCTGCATATTGTGTGTGTTTCGCAGTTTTTTGCTGGCCGCGTAGATTTTCCGTTTTATTTCGCACTTAATTAAAAATATTTTGCTGACGTGTGACACGCACATAGATGGGTGTGGCCTCAGCTACAGGCGACCCACCAGCCAACCCCCGGCCCACCCATCCACTCCGCGATTTGCTGCCTTTCCGCCAACTGCACTGACAACATAACACTGCATTTTATTTTTATTTTCAAGCTGTCTTCTTTAATTGCAGCTTTTAAAACTAGATTAAAAACAAAGACAAAAAAAAAAATAGGTAGAGAAGCAATATAATTTGATTACTTGCTGCAAAATTTGGCATGGGGGTCAGCAGTTCTTGTAGATGGTCGTGTTCACCTCGTAGTAGCAAATGGCCTTCTTGACGCCATCCTTCGGATTCAGGGAGTAAACGGTGCCGTGCACCGTGTACACTGTGTTCGCCTGATACATAAACTTCAAGAGTGGCGTATCGGGCGGCACCTGAATGATGTTCATCACATAGATGCCCTGCTTGAGCGGGCAGGCGAGGCTCATGTTGCTGCCGCCGCCCGATAGGATGAGCTTTGCCGCCACATTCCAGGCGCTAACACGTCGTATATATTTCCAAAAATCGCACGTCTTCACCGTCGCATTGTAGAGCGTACGCGGCGGCTCTGGTCGAACGGCGCCGCGACGCTTGCTCGGATGCTGGACGAACACCAAGTGCCACAGCGGTATGGCCACATCCTGATGCACATACGTGACCGATGACAGCGAATTGTTTCGCTCATGCATTTTCATCACCAGCCGATATTTGGGCGTGTCCCAAGTGCTAAAGTTCAGCGGCTTCATTAAATAGCAGTACTGCAAAATTAACATATAAATCAGAAATTGAACAAACACAAAAATTTTAAATAACTTTATGCAAATATAGCAGTTTTATCATAAATAAATGAGAAAAATTCCGTTCAAATAATAAAAGCTAATAACTTAAATTCGCAAAATATTTTTGGTATTAATTTAAATCACATTTGGCTCCAAAATTTTATTTGCAACCCTTTATAATTTTTTTTTTATTTTAAAATGGGAAAATCATAGCTAAAGAATAATACAAGAATAAGAATACGTCGGTATTTAGTCTTAAATTAATTAAAATCCATTCTAGACTTTAAATTGAAGTCTTTGATTTCATTTTGTTTTCAAAAATTTGCGAAATTCTTGTTTTTTTTTTTCGAGTGCACAGATTGTTTTCTCTTATTTGATTATTTATTTTATATATGTATCTTCAGATTCTGATCAGGTCATGTGTAACAAGTTGAAGGAGACATAATCTATTCAATAGACAAAGCAATTATCTATTATATTTGCTATATAGCTGCTGTCTCTCTCCCTCTCTCTCTCTGTCTCTCTCTCCTCCCCTTGCGCGCTCTTGCAAAGCACTCACCTGCTTGGCCAGCTGCACAAGTGCGAGCATTGTCAGGGCTCGGAGCACACGTCTATTGTAGTTCATAATGTGACACCAAATGTTAAAATTGTTAACTAAAATTGATTCGCTGCCAGGTTATTTCGCTTGTCTAATGATTATTTAATTGATTTTTGATAACGCCTTTGTTATTGTTTTAATGGCTCACTTAAATAAAAATAACAACAAAAAATAAATTAAAATAAAAGTAAATAAAAATTAACATATATATGCCGCACACATAAAAAAAACAAACAGCGCTGTAAAATGTAATTACAATGTTTCACCTCTCACATAATGCGCCCAGATCTCTGGGCAGATTGTATACGGGGTTTATTTATTTGGGCCTTCAGTCAACAACAACAATCAAGCAGTAACTGAGACGGCTTCGAGGGTGTTAGCAACATTTTAGATTGTGGGGCATTGTTTACTTATCAACATCAACATCATCATCATCATCATCATCATCATCATCAACATCAACATCATCTTTATCATCGTCGTCATCATCATTAGTTGCTTTATGGTTGGCATCACAGTTTTGCAACAGTAATTGTTAAACTTTTATTGTTGACTTAGCTAATTAGCTTTCGCTTACAAAAGTTGGCTTTACAGTTTTGATGGCGCCTCTGAAGCAGATATCCGTAGCAGTTACATTTAGCTCACGTACATATCCGTAAAGCCCTTTCCGGTTTCCGGTTGCTGTTTCTGTTGCTGTTTCTGCTTCTGTTGCCCAGCTTCTCGCAGCTCGCATTGAACATGCAAAGTGTCGGCTGCTGTGACACCACAACAAAAGCAGGCAACAACAATCACAACAGCCATAACAACAATGACCGCTGCCAGCCTTGCAAAATCCTTTGTTGACACACACACACACACACACACACACACACTCACACACACACCCCCGCCTCACTTGAATACATCTCATATTTACTCACGGGTTATTTTCCAGCAAATATTTGCACTGCTTACCAGCAGCTTCTACTATGACATTGGCTTTTCCACAATTTACATTTTACCCATTTTCCGCACGCTTGCCAATTTTCCATTTCCCTAGCCTACTTTGCGGCTGCTTCTTGACTTTGTTGGAGCTGTCGCGTTTATCTGATGCACAACAAAAAAAAATTACGCGTCTCCCTTCCACTCTCTCTCTCTCTTTTTCGCTGTCTCGCTCTCTCGTTCTCACTTACTCTGTTGATTTATAATACAAAGCAACATCATAAAACTGCTTCACTCAATTTTCAATTTTCACACAAACACACAAACACACACACACACACACACCATTAGGGGTGTGTAGGAGACAGTGGCATCCACATTTTTCCTTACCCCCCACCAAAGAACAACAATGAGAAAAGCAACAAAAGCAACAACTATGGCTTCCAATGCAAATGGCCGTCGTGTCGTTTGTCTGTTGGTTGTCTGGTTGTCTGGTTTGTTGGCCCAGATGATTGGACTCTGCCTCGTTGTTGTTGCTGCTGCTGCTGCTGCTGGTGTTGTTTTGTGGATCTTGGTTTTTTGGGTTGGGTTACTTTTGCCATTTGTTTCGTTGCCCTGGCTACAATTGTGCCAAAGAGTTGAGCGAGCAACTTGCGAGATTTCAGCTGAAAATTGGAAATTTAATGTAAAGAATAATGGAATCATTTTAATTTTGCATTTCCTCACAGCTCTTGTTAGGTAGAATTTATGCTAACATATTTCAGTCTTCCTTCGTCAATACTATATGTTCTCTAGCTCTTTACTGCAAAACAGTTTTATATACCCAAGGGTTAAAGAAATCAATCGATGGTTTGATAAAGTAAAGCTTTCACCTGCAGTACATTGAATTCACTTCGAGTTTTCATTTGCTTTTGAAGCGCTTTCAGTGGGAATCAGATTTGACTAAATATTTGAAAGAAATGTTGAAAAGATTTGTTGTGCTTGCATCACAAATAATTTGCTTTGAGCTTTCATGTGCTTTCGAAGCGCTTTTAGCGAGTTAAGTTTATTTTGGCTGCATATGTTGAAGCTTTCATGTGCTTAGAAGCTTTATTTACCTATTTGAATGGATGTGATTTTAAAGGAAATTTTTCTTGCTGAAAAGCAGTTACTAAAACAAACTTAAATCAATAAATACTTGAAATACTTAAATAAAAATGTCTGAATTTATTTGCATTAATCGTTCATTAAATTGTCTTCAAATGCACTCGGAAATTACTTTTCTTCTCTTATTTTTTTGAATAAAATTATAATAGTAAACGTATTTCTTTTAAGAGTATCTCCATTGTGACCTTAGCTCAATCAGCGTCGAGCATTTATTGCCAGTCTATTTCTCTCCTCCCCTCTCACTCTCTCTCTCTCTCTCTCTCTCTCTCTGTCTCCCTCTGTGGACGTTCCTTTGGTTTTTGTCTATTACTTGGATTTGACGGTCTACAGCTATATCAGAGCTGCGGGAAGAGCTGGCATACCCCGAGCGCCATTCATTTTCGAGTGTAAAATTTATCTATTTGGGTTGCTTTTATATCACATTTTGGGCAGCTTGTTGTTTGTTTGTTTGTTTTTGTTATCGTTGTTGTTGTTGTCGTTGTTGTTGTTGCTCGTGTTTTTGATTTGTTTCAATAAGCTTTTATGGGCTTTTAGTTGGTCGATTGGTGGCTCAAATTGTTGTTATGTGTTTATTTAGTTGATTTGCCAGCGCTTTGGCCAACAAAATGTCACAAAACCAACAAACGGCAAATGATGTCAATATTCCAGTTGAGTATCGAGCGGGGGCCAATGCGCCCAAAAGTATGCCACATAAGTGCCAACTTTAATGCACATTCAGTTGGTAAAGGGGTTGTGGATTGATTGACAGACAGACAGACAGACAGACAGCCGGCCTGGGAACTCGTCTCTTCTCTCTGCTCGCTTCTCGCTTGCCTCTACCCGCTGCTCGCATTTTTGCTTATCGCTGCACAGCACGGGGGCCTTGAACGTTTTATGATTGCACTTTTCAGCAATAAAATAAAGCATACACTTGCACAAGCACACACACACGCGCCATACACACTGCTGCTGCTTACGTCGCCGCCATCATCAGCAGCAGCCGCAGGCAATGAGTCTTGACACCAGTGCTGAAACTTTAATAACCTCAGACTGTGCCGCTGCCCAGCAGATGCAATAAAATGTCTGCTGGCTCATAAAAACCAACATACTAATACCCACACCTCATGCATTTATCATATATACACACTCGCCTCCTAGTCCCTATGCCCGTACTTTGCAAAAATGGAAGCTGCATGTTCATGGTTACAACAACAACAACAACAACGAAAAAGGGCATCAAAAACTAAAACAGCAAAACTAAAAACAACAAGCTGCTGCCTATCGAAGACTGAATACACTTTTAGAGAAGGAAAGGATGATTCTATATATAGAAAGCATTTTGTGCTCTAATTGTTTGCAGCCGAGACCTCAAGAGCATTTTTTTCACAGTATTTACCTTTTGTGTTCGGGTAGCCTGCCAAGACAGGGCCAGGAAAAACTCCACCCGCAACTGTGGATATTTGCTGGACAATGCAGATATGCAACTTTTTTTGTTTCTTTTAAACGTAGTTTTCAAAGATCTTTGTGAACATTTTCTGTTAAAAAATCGCTCTCGGGCGAAAAATGAAGGTCAGAGGTTGTGTAAGCGAAAGTTTGAATTCCGGCTTCCCTTTCATTTTGAAAGCTTTTCATTGAATTGAACTATTTTAAAAGTTTAGCTCAATAGAGTTAACAGAGCGAAAGAAGAAGAATTGTTTTTTTCATTTGAAACATCTTTTTAAAATATTGTTCGAAACGTGGGCTTCAAGTTAGTTCAGCTAGATTCAAAACTTCCCAAGGGCGGGAAATGGCCGTCAAAATGTTGTCCAACACTTGAAGCAAATACTCGGAGCGGGCTAAGCCGGGTAATACTGTAATATTCGCTCAGTATCTATATAGGCTTAATATATATGTATATTGCCGTTGTAATATATTGTCGTTGCAGCCCAACATATTTTGCTTGTCTTAATATATGGTATACAATATATTCATACATCGACACACAGACCAAGCTTATACACTATTATTTCGCAAGCTCGTCCTTTAAAGCCTGACACAATTGCCTATTAAATCTACATGGTCTAAAGCAAAGGGTATACACATATATAGAACCGACGGCATGTCGAGTCACGGGGTCAGTGGAGCGGGTGCCGCTGTCAGCTGTCAGCGCGACGCCATTGCAGCTCATAAACATGAGGGTCGGCCATACAGAAACACCCAGCCCCAGCAGCCCGGCGGCGCGCAGAGCCCACCAAGTTTCCATAGCTCTCGCAGGGAAGCACTCAGTTTGTCAGCGCTAGCTTGTTGCCCACAGGGCCGTCTGTCACTTGCTGTTTGGACCAACGCGTCATATTTATTTCCAGTCATACGAATGCTTTGACATTGCCTGCATAATCGTTCAGGCTTATCGGGCGTGTTCTCGCATCCAATATCGCTGCACATATAGCATATTCTATTCGATATGCATTCAATTAGAAAATATATCTATTTTGATTTTTCCATACGTATATGTTATAAAATTGCAGAACTGCGCAAGTTATGTGGCAACGCGAGGATGCGAGAACTGGAATTACAAGTTGAATGTAGTTTTGTCTTAGCCGAAGGCAATGTTAATTATAATAACAGCAAATATTCCTAAGTACTCCAAGATTTGTCAATAACGAATTTTACCAACATATGTATGCTATACTATACATCGCACACATATTTCTTGACCATTTTCTTAGCACGTTTCTAAACCGATTTCCCAATAATTCTTCTCTGATATATACGTATATTTTCTATTTATATTCAAATTGTCATTGGTTTTGGGAACACATTGCAATTGCCTGGATAATTACAAGCTAAAATCATCGCACTGAATCCATGTGTGACGGTTTCAGTCCACATTTGCTGCTCATCCATGCCAAGTGCTTAATTGCATATATGCAGCATGCCAATGAATGCTCATCTACTCATCTATGCTGGACCCGTCTAGTTGGTCCTGGCACTGCCGACCATTATCCCATCATGGGGCTGGCTACGTGCTATACCAGACCAGAATTACGTATGTGTGCCTCTGTGCGTGTGCGTGTCTCTGTGTGTGGGGGGGGCAAGTATATGAATATCACGCATTCGCCACGTACGCCACTTCATTACATCAGCCTGTTATTGTTATGGCTGCTGTTGCCGTTGTTCTACTGGTTGTAGTTGTTGTTGTAGTTGCTGTTGCTGCTGCTGCTGCTGCTGTTGTTAAATTCCCGCGTTGCCGTCAAGACAAAACATGGCCCATCAATCTCTGACAGCGCCTATGCAAAACTCTCTGTCTGTGTTGTTGAGTGTTTGGCGGTGCCGCCTTCAGGTTCTCCAGGGGCAGCGCATAGGGCACTCGTAAATTTCATTTAATCACTCGAACCTTCGACTTTGATGTAGTACGTAAAAATATTAAAGTCCAAACTGTCGGACTTGGCCATTTAATGGCCTGGCCCCTCGCCACCAGAGGTGGGGGAGAAACAGAGAGAGGCTCACAATTTATTGGCAGCGCCGCTGCTCATGAGCCAGGTGAAAAATTGGGTCAGCTCAGTGGCAGCATTACCAAAGTCGAGCTCGGCCATTCAACAGAGCTGCCCCAGCACAAGGTCAAATTGGGCCGCCGACTCGCCGACTCGCTGACTCGCGGACTCGCGGACTCGCTGGCCTGTTGCTGTTGCGAGTGCAAATTTATGTTTAGACTAATTGCAGCTCAGCCATTCCAAAATGCGGTATAAGCCAATAGCTTTAATTGGCAACAGACGTCAACAGCTCGCAGGGCAAAAATCCGCGTGCTCCTCTCCCTCAGCCAACCATGCACACTGCGCCCGGCATCTACACATGCTAAGCCCCAATTGCGCTGCAGCATAATGCTGGCATTTTCCCAGCACCAATCGTACGCGATTTACAATTTTCATCAATTTTCCAATGAAAATCGCTGCAGCCATTGATAAATCTGATCCGAGTGCGTGCAGTTGAAACACTGTCTTCAGCAGATGACTTTCAATTTGATGTTTGTTAAGCTTCTTTTCGCATTGCATCCAATCAAACCAAACCCTGAGCTCAGTTCAATGTGGCTCACTCGACAATTCGAGAATGTATGCTACTTATGCCTTATATGGCTTTGAATCTAGCTAAGTTGAAACAACAGAAACCACGCGCTGACACACGTTGAACCAAGTTATATTTATAAGCAAGTCTTATTTGTAGCTACCACCAAGTGAACACCTTTATTTGATTTTATGGCTTGACAATCTAGGCAATACTCTCCGAATTCATATTAAGATTAAACCAAGTTTTATCGATGCTGGCACAAACAGATTTCTAATCAAAACAAATTAAGTTATTATTCTGTGCTGAATGGTGGAGTAAGGTTCGAGCCTTTCCCACAAGAAACTCGAACCGCTTTAAACGAAATTTACTCGCAAACCAACATCAATCGAGGCACTTGCCTCTTTATTAACAATTATAATAATAAATCGTTTCTAACCAAATGGAATAGCTGCACATAAAAAAAACCGCAGACCACTTAACAGTGCTGGCATTTGCCAATCGCTCATCAATGATTGCTAAATGAAAAAGATTTCCTAATGAGTTTTGCGACCCAACGCATTCATGTCAACGGTTTACGAGTCTAATATGAATTATTACCAGGTAATATGTCCATTGAAACAGTGCATGGAGAGTATTATGATTTTGCCCCATGGGGTATACATAACTATATATACATTTATATATTCACGATCAGGATGCCATGCTGACTCGATCAAGCCAAGCCCGTCGATTCGACTGTCCCTTCTCATTTATCCTTTTTATTCGATCCCATTTTCATAATAACGATATATATCGATTTTGAAACTTGGCCTTATAGGCCTAACTCGCAAATTATACTTGGAGTGTAGGCTCTTTTATAGCATATAAAGATTATGAGTATCTCACTTTTAAGATACCTCAACCATTCTATTAAAATATGAAAAACTTTTGAAAGTTAGACCCTTGCTCTTTGGTAATATTTACATATACGAAGAGCATACACAAGCTATACAAATTTCATGAAGATAGGACAACAACAATTTACTTCGTAAATTAGAAATGCATTTCCCATACTGTGAGGCTATGGAAAGAGGAAGCACAGCGGCTGTGTGTGAGTATATACATATATGTTTTTGAGTGTGTATAGAATATTTGTAAAGAGTATAGTATATAACGTGTGTATAGAACGAAGCTAGAGAACGAAGTTTCTAGCGGCAGCTTGCTACTGTTTACGGGGTATCTCTTGGTCGGTTATTGGTTATCGATTGGAACTCGTTACATTTGATCAAATAATTGAATTGAACATGTGCACTTAAATACAACTGTAGGCTGTCAAGCGTGGGCCGAATCGCTGTCTGCATCGGCATGTCAAATGCACCCTATTCTGAGGCTAGCTGCCATTTGAGTGCATTCACAATTCACAGCTGTCCGTGTCGCGTGTGTTCATTCAATATTCATTATAATTATTATTCACACGCACACACACACATAGCAACGCCGCGAACCTTACGAATCGCGCGCCCTGAAACGAGCTTTTAATGTGCAAAATTAATATTGCATACTGTTGTGCGTTGCACATTAACAGCAGCAACTAGGTGTGTGTGCGCGCGTGTGTGTGTGTGTGTGTGTGTGTGTGTGGGTGGATGTGAAGTGCTGCCATTCGTGTAAAAAGTTTTGTTTTTGTAAATGAAAAAACAACCCCACGCTTTTAGACAGATTTCAGCGAATTAACTTATAAGAAATTGTAATGCAATTGTATTTGTTTGATCGCATTGATGGATTTTTAATATGTTCTGACATGATTTGCACATATGAACTAATTAAAAAACACGTGTGTTTTTTGTGTTGCTTTTTTATTAAAACATTTTTAAGCTTTTAATACATTTGGACAGTTGCGTGTGCATTCGGTTCCATGCATACTTTAAGACCTGAAATAATTCGAAGCTCTTAAATGCTTAGCAATGCTAGAGCTTCTCTCTTCTGCTCCACACACGCTCACTTCTTTTGTCTGCGTTTATTACCCAATTGTTCCGAGTTTTCTCGCTTGGCTGGGATAACATGCTAGTGCGTGCAAGGAATACCAAGTGTTTTGCTTTAATTGTGATTGTAATGGGTTTTATCGATTTGCGTAGCAGCTGCTAAAAAAAAGAGAAAAGAAATCGAAATTTGTCCGGAAATGTATTGTTTTGCCCGACACACAGATTTTGCCCACTTTTTTTATATGCATATTTTCAATTTTTATGGCATGCGCCAAAATGAATTGACAACATATCCAAATAAACAGTCATGACTGATTAATCTGATATACGAATAATATCAATCGATACAAATCGCTATTTATGGCGTGTGGTCACTATCGATCAGTTAACGATCTAAAGTAGAAAATTCGCTGTTCCGATAGAAATCGATATTTATTGAATAAGCTAAGCTTTTTACTAATTTTACTTTTTTAACTTCTGTCAATGGGCAAGTTGGATCCAAAGCAGACAATTCGCTGTTCCGATAGAAATCGATATTTATCGAAAAGGGTCACTATCGATTTTTTTATACTTTTGTCAACGAACAAGAGTGATGAGTTCGCTTTTTCGATATTTATATATCATTTTATTTTTTAAACTTCTGTCAATGCACAAGTCTGATCTAAAATGGATCAAGAATGGACAATTCCCTGTATTTTTAACATCGATAACAATCGATATCAATCGATTAGTGCCTCTGGCTATACGCATTTGGCGGTTAAGCCTCAATTCGATGCATATATTTGCCGCAGCAGCAGCTGCAGTTAAATCAAAGTTTTTGCAATTACTGTGCACAAGCGCTGTCCACTTTAAGCCAACGCCCATAAATCTGAAGGTATGCAGAATGTGAAATGGATAGCTTACAAATAACTAAAAACTGCAATTGCAACTAATGGCAAACAAATTGTAAATGAATTGAAAGTTTTGCCACCTTTAATGTACGAATTTATTGAAGTATTTTATTCCAGCTGCCAACTTTCATTCATAAAAAATAAAGCAAACAATGCATCCATAAATCCATTGAAAATGTGCATAAATCTCAAAAAACTTTATTGCACAGCCAACAAAGTACAGATTGAAAACGAGGCAACACAAAAACAACATCGAGACAAAGAAAATAGTGAACAGGGCAAAAACTTTTAATCAGTCGCCGAGAAAATTGGCTGGCCCAGTGTTGGCAAGTGTGCTTGAATGCGAAATGCTTGTGTTGCCAACACTGTGACGCATAATTTGCAATTAGCTTGCGGCCGGGGACCATCGTGTGCCACAGCGCCTACCTCTGCTGTTGTTTATGTTTATGGAAATTATTTTCCATCCCACTATCCGTCACGCCCTGCCGCACCACCCCCGGGCCGCCCAGCTCGCTCGTGCAACAACCATCGTCTGCGTCGTGCCACAGTGTCCACACAAACGTGCCCCTTCGGCAGGATTATCCTCATTTTATGCGCTTAATTGTTGGCTTTGACTTTGTTGGCTTTACCCGCCTACTTTAGTTGTTGTTTATTTTTATTTAGTTTTTCTTCTTCTTTTTTTTTCGTGTGTGCATATGAGAACTTGAAGGCCAACTAGGTATATAGCAGCTCGAAGTTGGAATACTCTAAGTGGAGTTTTTCACCGCCTGGCATTTCTGAGAGCACTTGTAAAATATGTCTTTGGTTCAGTTCACGGCTTGAACCAGCTCACTGCCAAGATGCGGGCTTAAATGTGTTCTCTAGTCAAAACTAGAGCCTAGCAAATATGGGCTTGAATGTGATCTCTAGCATAAATTGGATTCTGGCAAATCTGGGCTTAAATGTGTTCTCTAGCCTAAATTGGAATATAGCAAAGGTTTCCAATAGGTATGACAGTGCGAACTCTCCTTACGGACACTTCTATTACGCAGACACTTTGCTTGGGCAGGAAATTTTCTCTCTAGCTATTTTGAATCAGGCTCTGTCAATTCCCCTATATTAGGCTCCTCTTGAGCTAACAAACATCACCCGGCGATCGCTGTCCTCTCAACGGAGCTTTTAATGTACTCTGACAGACAAAAACATTTCGATAACCTGGATTTATCTTTATATATATAGCTTTGTTTTTCTGGCAGCAGTAAATATGGCTTATAAGCTGGGCAAGATCTGATCTTTCCACGCAGATTTCCAACTTGTGTGTGTGTCTTTTATTGAGGGTATTTTATGTGCATTTTTATTTAACTCCATAGCTAACATAGATCTGCTCAAAACCAAAGATTTTCGCTTATTTCGGCCAAACTCAAACATAAAGTTATAAAGCTATATAAAGTTATTAAATGTGTGTGTGTGTGTGTGTGTGTGTGTGTGTGTTTGCTGAGGGTGTATATACATGTATATTTCGTTTGAATCAAAACTCAATGCAACCAAAGGGTTGATTATAACACAATATAAAAGCATCTACATGCATGTAAATAAACATTAATGTGCGTACATGTGTCCGTCTGTCTGTCTGTCTGTGTGCTTGTGTTTTTTTTCCATTTTGTTTGTATTGTTGGTTCTTTTGTGTGTTAATGGAAAAAGTGCCTGTTGCTGATTGCATAAAAGTTTTGCTTTCCAATAGATATCATAATAAAGTAGGGCTCATTGTTGTTAGTTCGCCTAGATTACGAGCTCTCTTCTCCAAGTTTTGTTTCTGTTTCCAGTAACTTTTCAATGTGGAACAACAGTTGGATAATAATTACATACAATTTGAGTGCTGGCAACAAGTTTTGCTGCTGCACAATTGAAAAGCTGAAAATAGTTTCTATTGAATTTGTATTACGTATTGTGCTTGCAGCCAGACAGAAACCATACAAATACCTGCACCCACATGCACCAAGGAATACCCTTAATGAGTTGCCTTCGTAGCAAATTAATAGGAATCGGGCAACAGCAATACTAAGCCGCAACCTGTTAACGCACTGCCGAGCCCAACTTAAGTACTAGCTATCGATAATTTGAATAGATTCCAATGAAATTCAGGACTGAACTAAGGCGATTAGGGATGCGTAAACTGAAATTAATGGAAATTTCTGCTGTGTCTGCTTCCACTGAATTCTCTTAAATGTTGTAGCTTTCATATCAACGAATCGATTCAGCTTCAGAGAATTTGCGACATGCATGTGTGTAACATTGAGGCCTCAACTAGATAGATATTATTTCGACGCATTCAATATTATTTGATTGCATTAAAAATCTTTTAATTGCGTTCAGCTTATGGATTATAAAACAAGTTTGAAAATTTATAATTCTCGGAAATTTTGGTAGAAAATGTAATGCGTGTGATTGGATATTTCATGCATTTCATGCTTTTATTATTGAATAATATGTAAAAGGGGAAATTCTTGATATATAATATTATTTGATTTTAATTAAAGTTGATTTTTTTTAACATTTAATACTATTTGATTTTTATCAAGGCTGACATTCAAAATTAAGTATGGGATTCAGGCTAGGTCTATTAAGGCGATAAAGGATAACGTGACAACCTTTTTAAACCTTTTAACCAATAACCGTCGAACGATAAACACATTTATATATGTAATCGATACGAGTAGTTTGTTTACTTTTTCTATTTTATCAATCAAAAGAAATCGATAATTATCGCTGGTGCACTAACGATAAATTAATTTTTTAAATCTGTATCAATGCACAAGTTTTATCTAAAATGGACAATTTGCTGGTTATTCAACGACGACAACAATCAATATTTATCGATTAAATAAGTGACTGACAACGTGGCAAACTTCCCAAGCATTTCTACCGACAATCGAATAAAAACAGGTGCATCTATAGAAGTCATCGAAAAAAAGATTTGCGAGCAACTTTTTAATTTCGTCAATTAAATTTCAATCGATAGAACCCGAATATTTTTTTTAAATCTGTATCAATGCACAAGTATGAGCTAAACGGGTTCATTTGCCGTTTTTTCAACACCGATAACAATCGATATTAATCACTTACATAACCGAAAGACAACGGGGCAACCTTTTTAAAGCTCTTGATCGATTAACAATAGGCGCAATTAACCGATAGCAAGATTACAGAGCACTCAACGATAGACAGGTCTAGGAGAGATCTATAGCTGTTAGATGTGAGAGGAGAGCTTCTCTGTATTATCTGAAGCAGTTGAAATACGAGTAAGTAGACACGTGTTCACCAAAGGCAGTTATATAAGATTAGTGATAAGCTATGAGATGTTTAAAAGTGAATAATCGAAAAGACTCAAATACTATTGGCCAATTTTGAATCTTGTTTTCCATGAATGAATGAATCAAGCAATTTTTGGAAAATAAATTAGAAAATATTACAAAAAAATTTCAATACTAGACAACTCTACTTTATGGAGAATTGTCCTTGTACTCTCTTCTTCCTTTTTATAGAATCTTATTTCCCAATTCATTGAGCTGAAACCACAAAAATTAATCAACATTTTTTATAAAATATAATGAAAATATTTTTATACAACTCTACTTTATAGAGATTTATCCTTGTATTCACTTCTTTCTTAGCATTTAGTATTATATAACTTAAGTTTGATTTGTTTATTCATTTGTGGCACCACCATTGTCAATCACTTGCAGGCACTCGTTGCTTTTGTCAAATGAATGCAATTGACTAGATGAGGCATAGCCGCTGTACTCAATAAAAATACACAAAATAGAAATTCTGGATTTATGGTTTTGTGCTCTCAGCTATTCCGACATCTTGCCAAATTCATTATTTGTCTACATTTATATATATGTGCTGCAAATGAAGCTTGCAGGACTTTCCAGTCAAACAGTCACAGGCACTTAGAGCACTTTAAAAAAAAGAACGTTGTGTGTGTGTGAGTGTGTGTCTTCATGTGTGTGAGTGTGTGTGTGTGTGTGTATTGGGGTGTTGCCTCGAACCGCTCGAGTTGAAAATTGCCGCACAACTGAACCGAATTGCAGCCAAGTCAATGGAAATTCGTTTCGACGATTTGTTTGCCTTTGCTTGTTTTTTTTTTTTATTTTTTATTCTCTCTAATTTTTTTCCATTGCGTGAATTGGCTGCTTTCCTTAGCCAAAGTACTTGTTGTTGTTACTTTACATAAACACTGACTGGCTTGTTATTGTTGCTGCCGCTGCTTAAAAATTTATTAACGCTTTGCCTATAACAAGTCTCGAATTACCAAAAGGCGTCTAACTGACGTTCAGCTGCGATTTGGTTGCCAAGTCCCAGTTCCACTTAGCTGCCTGGCTTGCTGGTATGTGCACAACAATTTAGCACCTGTGCCACAAGTATCTCTCTTTGTGTGTGTGTGTGTGTGTGTGTCATTCTTGGCTTGTTAAAGAATTTCTATTGAATGTTTCTGGTTTTCTGGCCACTCGATTTAATGGCTTCTCATTGCCACTTGTCGACGTTTATTGCCCCAACTATTTAACATATTTTAGACAATTTTTATACACTTCTGACACAGACAAAAGGGGTATATTTGGTTGTTCACGTTAACTGATAAAGTGCTGAGATTTTCTATGACACGACATCTCCATTATTTGTAACATTATTAAAGCTATACTAACCAGGGCTGCAAGAGCAACAGAAGTTCTTGCTGGTTCGGCTCGGGGCTTAAACCAATGCCACGCCTTTAACTGACCAAGTTTATCAGCAAGAACCAACTCCTAATGTCTCGATCAGCTTTAAAAGATTGGCATTTTTTAATCACGCCCAGTTGCAGCCCATTCGGCAGAGAGCATCTGACTTTTGGACTTGTTTTCGCCTAAGGTCCATTATTATTATTTTTATTACATTTGCCAGCCGCGTGCTAAATGCCCTAATTTCTAGTCCACTTTGGCCCTGTAGTCGCTGACGTCGGGCTGTCAGCTGCCTGTTTAGCACCTCGGTGCGAGCTGCCAACTTGTTTGTGCTACACTCCAGACTCCGTGCTGATGCGATGTGTTGTGTGTTAGCCTTGTCTGTCACGCCCACGTGCCCAATATTCGATGGCCTCTTGGCCGACGCATTCATAATTGCAAGTGGCTCTCGCACCAGCTACAGATTGAGTTGAAGCTAATGCAGGAGCAGCACCAGGAGCAGCAGGAGAAGCAGGAGAAGCAGCAGGATTTGAACCTAATGCTGGCCTAATATGCTGGCACTTGAGAGGCTGCCAGACGCAGAATGTATGGTTAAGTCGCCAGGACGTGGGTGGAGCAATGCGCCTAATGTGCGCAAATCATCAAGGTTGTCAAACGCAAACACACCAGGGTCCCACACACACACGCACACACACACGCACACACGCTCGCACACACGCTTAGCTAAGTAGATACACACGCTGAGACCTGCATGTGCGTACTCATAAATGAGTTCATACGAGTGCCGTATGTGACATACGCCTGAGTACTCGGCAACTCATCCGCTTACGAACTTCAGCAATGCACACGTCACATTTAATCCAGCGAATTCCATTGCAAAGTACAATTCGAGCAGCGGCTAAGGAAAATGCGCCACTTGAAAAATGTAGAAAAAAGTTGCAAAATGCTTAGCCAACTTTAGATACGTAATTTCTAGTCAACAGATTGTTTTTACGCCCCCCCCATCATTGACATGGATTGCCAATTTGCAGTTAAGCATTTGGATCGTTCCTAATCCGCTTACTATTCAACTATCGCACAACTCTTCAGCCTTTCTCGAGTGTCGAGTGGCTCGAAATCCCCGATAGCAGAACATCTTCGTGCATTGTTGCCACTGCGTGGGAGGTTGGCTTGTGTCTCCACTTGAGCGAAATAAATGCACTTTTAATAAGAACAAATTGTTATAAGCCCCTAACTATGTATTTTCTTGATAAGCATTAACGAGACCTCAGAGCTCAAGAGCTTAATGCTTAGTGCGCAGATCAAGCATCATTTCGAGCCACTTGTTTTTGATTTCAGCGCGCAGAAATACTTCAAGTTTGGCTTGGCTAAGCTCTTGTAAAGTTTCGATTAATGCCCCAAAATATGCAGTTTCAAGGGAAGAAGTAAAGCTAGGGATGTACACTTTAATGTGGCCACAATTACATTACAATCAAACAACAAGTTATGAATGTTTCATGCCCATATTTATATGCACATATTAATGCGATATATAAATTAGTAGCACGCGTTTCCTGATAGGTGCAGGGTATCCCCTGGTCGATCGGCCGATATCAGTTTAAAATCAAAAAAGTCGTGGCCCGAATTCTAAGCCTTGTATCTTATGTAGAGTCCCAAAAAGTCGATAACAAAAAATAAAGGGTAAAAGGTTTCAATAAAATGTTGTTAAATATTTAAAAGGAACTTTGCCGCCGTCGCTTGCCCTGTCGCTTCCCCTTTCCCGGCCGCACCCTTTGCCCCCTGGCTGATGCGTGCTTGTCGATGCTTAGGAAATAGCAAACACGAAATTCATAAGGCAAACAAAATGAAATGTCGGTCAGCAGCTGCCAAGGATGTGAACTCGGGCAACTTTAGGTTAACTTCTGGGGCCAGCACGACAATGCCCCATAGCATACTTTCAGGCGGACAGGCGGACAGGCGGACAGACGGACCTGCAAAAAAAAAACTATAACAAAACTTTTCAAAATGGAGCAAACCCAAAGAGACGGCCGATTGTGACAGGGAATGTCAATTCGGCGCTATAAAGGGGCGAAACAAAAAACAAAACACCAAAAAAATGCATTCGAAAAAAGTCATTAAGAAAATGTCAAATATATGTGTCGGGTCAGCTGTCAAATTGTCTGCCAATGCAGACATATATATGTATGTGTGTACATTCATAAATGCCTGAATAACCAGATAAATATATCGTAAGACTTTTACGTTCGAATGTATGATGTTGATGTGAGATATGAGATATGACGACTATAATTTCTGATCAATTTATATTTCGAGATTTCAAATCATTTGCTAAATCAGTTTAATTTTATTCACAAATCTATTGCGAATTACTAAAAATAGGTGGAAAAAGTTTGCCAGTGTTGGTAAACTCAAACATGTGCAAGGCTATCGATAAATTCGATAGTCAAGACTCTGGCCCACAGATGCTAGCAAAAATGCAATCTGTGGTTTTATATTGTTGCTTATTTTAATTTTATTTAAGGTGTATCTTGTGATGGGAAACATCTCAGCTGCTTGTGGAGAAGCTGCCAATCAAATACTTCAGACAACCCTTTATTTATGGGCAGCATTACAGTCAGCTTCAATAATTGTAAAACGCAAATGAAACGCAACCTTTCGCTTGGCTGCCCCTTTGTGGAATACACAAATCGATGGCGAAACAAAAATTTCACACTTAACCTGCTCCACTAGCAGGCAACAACAACTAGAATAATAAGAGCCACAACAAGAACAACAACAACATCAACTTGGCATCGATTCGCTCGATTGAAGCCTTTGGCCGGTCGTCAAGTGTGTGGATGTCTTTGTGGCATACGGCATGCGGCATGTGGCATGCACCCCTTGGGCCGTTTGCTTTGGCTTTTGTTTGAGCATGCAACCTCCGACTCTTGAACACTGGCAAACCTTTCATACGTTTTGCACACTTCGATAGCTCTAGTGTTGTAAAGGTGAATTTTGTGCGGTCCAATTGTGTACAGCCAGGTTCAGTGGCATATGCATGCAGTACTTTAACTGTGCTAAACAAACAGAAAGGCGGTCAAGAACGAGTGCGAGTGCGAGTGCGAGTGCGAGTGCTCAAATGGGAATCCATGTGTAGCCACAGAGATTCGAACTGTGTCCAGACACACGACAATGCATGGCCAAAAAGTCCAATTTATGAAATTGCATCTAAATAGGAAATTCTATTTCGTAAGTGTAATTTAGGCAGCTTATAGCCTGACAAATTGGCAACGCTTGGTCGCAACACTTAACAGCTGATCATGCGTTAAGCACTTTTGGCGTTGCCACATCTCTTAAAGTGGCTAGTTAAGTTGCGTGCGCCAGAACGCTTAGCAAAATATCTTTTCAGGAGGTGAGTCGGCTCGATAATAAGTTATTACAGCTGCCGTCAAGCCTTCAAATATTTCTGTGGCATGCCACATATCATGCTCAAGCAATCATATATGTATTTTTGTCAAGAACATTTTAAGTCCAGGCTTAAGCTCTTTAACCAGCTTTACGTATGGCTTCGCATGCGTAAGTCCACTTTCTGGCAACAACACGAAACCTATCCACGCGCTGGCACACTTCAGTGCAACAACTGCCTAAATATATGCAATCAATTTGTGATCATGCTTCATAAAGGCTGACAACAAACATTTTTCTCTGGAGGCTAATTTCTTGTTTGTTTTCTTTTCGTCTTTTTTGTTTTGTTGACATTTCTGGAGAGTTGTCACCCTCTTGTCCGTTCAGTTTCTCTCGCTTGCCGAGCTTTTATGGCGCTGCGTTCATTCATTGATAAAATGAAAAGCAGCAAAATTGTTGCCATCGTTGTTGTTGCTTTTGTTGTTATTTTACTGTTGTCTTTTGCACGTTCAAGCTCTCGACACGTGTCCACGTGGCCCGCGTGCGAATCAAAAAGGCAAAGGGAAAACTTTTCCCATTCGCTTTCGGGCCTTTCGCCGAATTATTTCATTTCCAAGTTTATTCTCAAGTCTGTGCGTGTGTGTGTCTGTGTTTCTGTGTGTTACCTTTTACTGACTTTCCTGACTACTGTCTGAAGTTTTTCCCGCCTCTACCCCACTGGCTCCCTCTCTCTCTCTCTCAGCCCAAATATCTGGCACAATGTTTTGCATTTAAATATTTTTGCCAATTCCAATAGCATTAGCACTCAGTTAGCTTGTTCCGCTGCCAACTGTCATGTCCCACTCTCAATCTCGCTGCGTAACCTTTTGCGTTTTCTTCACTTTTGTTTATATTTTCATTTATAATTTTCTACTCTGTTCTCAAAACGTTTCGTGCTTAATAATTTCCCCAACAGCTATTAGCTGCAACAAACCATTTTTGGCAGCGACAAATGGCGGCAAATTATGAAGTTCCAGCTCTAGACCCACTAGCCCCCGGCTCAGCCCAGGCCCTAGCCCCCAAGCCGGAAATGACCCAGCGCCAAAACAGTTCAAAAAGTTTCGCGCCCAACTCGCACACAACAAAAAAAAAACTTTTTGGGCAATTTCTTTTTTTAGATACACGCCGGCAATTAATTGAAATTAACATATTTCTCTTTTATTTAAGGCAAGTTATCAGGCGAACGCCCAGACTTTCAAACATTTCAACCCAACCTTTTTTTACCACAACCCCATATTTCAGCTGCCAAGTTGATTTGCATGCCTGAATTTCTCTGCAGCGCAAAGTTTTCATTTTTTTGGCCAAGTTCTGGGCATACTTTTCACACAGGCGTCAACTTTGCAGCCAACAGACCAGCAAACACCGCGCCCCCCCTCACGCAATTCCTCAGCCTAGGCTTGGGTGCTGGTTTGGGGCTTTGGCCAACCAATTCATATGCTGTGTGGGCGGGTCAGCTGTCTGACATAAGCTACTTCAATCTGTTGGCCATGGGAACCGGCTTTTAAGGGGATCAGTTCCTAAACAGCTGCAATTGAATATCGCATTCAATTATCAATAAAAAGCGAAACAGTAAATATCAAATTAAAGCAGTAACAAAATAAGAAGTATTAAAATAATATTAACAAAAAATATCTCAATATATAATCGAAACGGTTTTAGAAGTCATCACATAAACTTTAAGCTTTTTGTTAGAGTTTTACTTTAGATCGCCCAGACACAAATGTCATCACACGTAAAGCTTGTATGTTCTTTTTAAGATCTCGCTCGAAGCTTTCATATGATTTTAAAGCTCAAAACACATGCTTTCAGCTTTAAACATAGCTTAAGTCGAAATCACCGAAATTCAATTAATCACACGTAAAGCTTTCATGTTATTTAAAAGCTCAATATAGAAGCTTTTTATAGTTTTAGTTTAGATCGCTCAACAAAATTGAATCACGTTTGAAGCTTTTATGTGCTTTTAAAGTTGATTGACCACAGTGCTGTTCTACTAAAGTTGTAGTTGCGTGACTTCAAGAGTTTTTACTTAAATGCAACAATATGTACACAATACAATGAGCTTTTATTTTGCTAAGCTTTTATACGAGCCTCGCTTTAAGCTCTTCAGCACATTTTGTAAATTCATTTCCTAACAAGCTCGCAAACAAAAGCGATTATTTTATGTCATCGCAAAAGCCTAGTTTTGCGTGCAAAGGCTGCCCGTACACCCTTCTTGCAATTGGTTTGCGCTTCTGTTCGGGCTGAGATTCAACCCGCTCAAATCACAATTCCCCGGCCAGACGCTAAATAAGCCAGACGCCAGTTTCACAGGCTCGCCCAACTCCCCGGTCTGAGGACTGGGGCGCATAATGTGGACATTGCTCATACGCCAGCGATTCCCCAGCTGGCTTATTTGTTGTGCTTCGGAGCTTTGAGAGCTCTGTTGCCTTTGTAGTTCCCATTTAGTTGGTATTATTGTTTTCCCTGTTGCTGTTGTTGTTGCTGTTTCCCTTTATGAAAAATTATACAAAACTTTTTACTTAGTGCTCTCGGATCTGAACAATTACGAGGCCACTGCCGCATAACCCGCATGCGGGTTAAAGGCGGGATGCCAAAGGTTTTGCATGGCGGCTCAATGCCCAATGCGGCTGCTGGTCTATGTTAAAGTTGCCTGCCGTGTGTATGGTAAGGGAGGGGGCGTAACCACACAGCAAATAAACTATATGTACTGTGTTTGCAATAAGTGCGCCTTCTGCACGCTGAGCATTTGATTTGCTTTGTAAGCGATGCTGCTCAAGGCTGACGGCGGGAGGGACGAGGATCTGCGGCCGAGCTCGATTGTAGAAAACACAGCAAATCGGGTCAAGAAGTGGAGGCCAATGATTTAATTTGTGAAAAAAAAACCATTTAAAATCGCAACTTGTTGAAAATTCATTTGTGCATTCGCATAATTTGAAAACTGCATCGAAATGAGCCAAACGATTGAGACTGGCAAAAAGATTCAAAAATTCTAGCAGTGTATTTTGAGGCCGTTTTGTGCTCTAACAGGCTTAGTTTTTATTTAATTATTGTTATAATGAGAACAAATAATATAAATATTACTTCAAAGGAATAATTTGACATAATTTAGAACAATTGGTTATTAAATAAAAATAAAATTAACTTAAAATAAAATATAAAATAAATAATATACTTAAATGCAGGTCATTTAATAGTTATTTTTCAAAATTAATATGCTGAATATACCATGCTAGATTTAAACAATATAAAAATCGATCTCCAAAAAATTTCAAAAATCTAAGCATTATATTTTTACATTTTACATTTAATATTATTAGTTGATTTATATTAATTTGTTATTCTATTTGTTATTATATTATAATTATTCATAATATTAGTTAACATATTATATTTGTGGCCGTAGATTGAAGCTCCTAACTTCTGCCGTTACACAT
Source organism: Drosophila montana (assembly GCF_035044405.1). Classification (NCBI taxonomy): domain Eukaryota; kingdom Metazoa; phylum Arthropoda; class Insecta; order Diptera; family Drosophilidae; genus Drosophila; species Drosophila montana. Next base: position 775,025 of record NW_026997351.1, on the reverse strand, counting down.
TTGCTATAACTTCATCTATTCTTATTGCTGCTATCCGAAAGTCTTACAGTTTGAGGAACAAGCGACCTCTAACGAATTCCGCCTGAAAGTAGGCAATGATTTTGTCGCGTTCGAGTCTTGCTTTAAGAGCTGAAACCAATCTCTGCTCTTGCTGTCTGGCCAGGTATTTAAACGCGATAATTACGCGCTGCTCAAGTTCTGGGCCGCTACCCACTCCTCTATGCCCACGCCACCCCCCCCCACCCCCCCCTTCCCCGCCGCCCACGTTCCCCACGCATTGGTAACAGCAAATGGGGCAGACGATTTTCTATGAGTACTGCGCGTTGGTTGAACTTTCGGCATTTCTGTGGAATTCAATTTCAAAGCTATATCATTTTCATTTAATTTCACGCTTTCAATTTGCCAACCGAGCGACGACAACACACACACACACAGGCACACACACAGGCACACACAACTACAAGTAATGCCGTGATGAAGGGTCGTGTGGGTTGTCCAGGTGCTGCATCCCTTTTGACTTGCGTTTACCGCTGTCTACCTGCTGACCTCCCCCTTTGCCGTGCTGCTTTGTGTATTTGTGTGGGTGTGTGTGTGTGTGTGTCTCGTTGACCTCGTCAGTGCCTCGCCAAAGGTATTCCATAATAGATTTTTGCACCTATTGTCTGTAAAATAAAACCGAAACGGGTTCTGCGTTGCCCTAGTTCGCTTTTCTTCTTTTTTGTTCGTATTCCTGTTTTTTTTTATTAAAATCGAATGGTATCGAAAACCGGTTGGATACTCTTCTCTATCAAGCTACTTAAAGCGAAGATACCTTTAAAAATAGTTTGGCTTACATTTGATTTATTAGCTGGCAATGCTGGCATTTATTGTTGATCGATGTCTTTCGATTTCAAATGTGATTACACACTATCGATATACATATGCATACAATACTCCACCAATTGCTGTGTAACTGTATATTAAGGCACCAATATACCCCACTGTCGCATTTTTACAGGGCATATTGACTGCATCGAATGCTGTGCGTTGCATGATTGGCTGCTCTTTTGATTAGATTCCTATTTTCGTATGTGCATTGATCGTAAATAGATCCAATCAAGCTTAGCTCAAATTTGCGGCATTCAAATTTTGTTTTCTTGCTAAAAATGTTTACTTTCTATTTGCCAAAGTTGAATTCAAACTTTGCAAGCACTCTTCACATATACAGAATTTGTTTTATAAGTATTCCCTAAAATCATATTTATTTTCTTCTTTTTATTTGATGTTTGGCTTTTCAGTGACACAAGGAAATACAGTTTTTGTTAACATTTTAAGTAAATTTCATTTGAAAACCTTCTTTTGCAGTCTTTTATAAATGTGTGTGTGTGTGTGCTACCAACTTTTGTGGTGATTGTTGGATTGGGCGCTAAAAGGGCTGCGTGGTGCGGGCTGTGGGGGATGGGGTGAATGATGAAAACTTAAATGCTTTATATCATGAAAAACTAACGTAATCAATTCTTGCTTTCTCTCTCTCTCCCCCGTTTTCTTTCTCTTTTTTACTCGCACTTTGGTTAATTACAATATATAGCAAAAACTTTGATTAATTAAAAGTAAAGGCAAAAACAATACGAGGCAACAATAACAACAGCTAGTGAGTGCCACAAAACCAGCTAGACGTCGAGCGTTGGCGGCGCACGGCCAACGTTCTGAGCGACAACAGCAACAACAGCAACAACAAAAACAACAACAACAACAACAACAACAATAACAATAATAGCAAGAAGGACAAGCAAAACTTTGTGGACTTTTTGTGCGTTTGGCCAAGGTTCGCCAGGAAAAGCACAAAACAACCTATAACTCGGATAAAGAACAAAAAAAATCAACAAAAAAAGAAAAGTATCAAATTTCCAGCAAATCATCGAAATGGAATTAACCATCGGAATTGTCAAGCATTTAGCGAGCTTTAACAACAACAGCAGCAGCCAACAGAAATCAACAACAAATTCTAATGAAACGGACAAGCAGCAGCAGAAGCCCAAAAACGACAACAGCAACCAGATTACCAACAACAACAACAACAACCATAGCACAACAATTCCGATTACAATTACAACAGCAGCATTAAACTTAGCAGCGATCATAACTAAGCAGCTAGACAAACAAGCAGCAGCAACAGTCAACAGACAAGCAACAACTACATCAACTGCAGAAGCAGAAGCAACAGCTACAACTTTTAACGCTGCAGAGACCGTCCAGAAAGCAGCCATTAGCCAGGTTAATATTAAGAGCAACAGCAAGAGCAACTAAACCGGCAATATAAACAGCAAAATAAACAACAAAGAACAACCGGCAATATTGACAGCCCAACAACAGCAACGACAACAACAACTAACTAGCAACAATAATTAAACCGACTAAAGAAACAACATAGAACAACCACTAGGAGTGACTGGCAACAACAATTTGACCGGTTATAGAAACAACTGACAACAACCAAGAACAAACACCAATAGTGACAACCACCAAAAGTGACAACTACCAAAAGCGTCGTCCATCAATTGTGACAACCGAACAACAACAACTAACAACAACAACTAAACCGGATAAGGAGCAACAACATCCAAGAACAATCACGAATAGTGACAACCCAACAAGAACCTACTAGCAACAACAACAACCAAGAACAAGCATCATAAGTGACAACCTCCAAAAGTGACAACTACCAAAAGCGTCGTCCACCAATTGTGACAACCGAACAACACCAACTAGCAACACCAAAAAAACCGACTACAGAAATCACAATAACCAAGAACAACCACGAAAAGTGACAACCCAAAAACAACCAACTTGCAACAAGAACAACCAACTTGCAACAACAACTAAACCGAGTTTAGAAACAACAACCAGTTGTGACATTTACCAAAAGTGACAACCACCAATTGTGACAACTGAACATCACCCACTAGCAACAACAACTAAACCGGCTATAGAAACAACAAGAGCCAAGAATATCCACGAATAGTGACAACCCGAAAACAACCAACTAGTAACAACAACAACCAACTTGTAACAACAACTAAACCGACTTTAGAAACAACAACCAGTTGTGACATTTACCAAAAGTGACAACCAGCGATTGTGACAACTGAACATCACCCACTAGAACAACATCTAAACCGGCTATAGAAACAACAAGAGCCAAGAATATCCACGAAAAGTGACAACCCATAAACAACCAACTTGCAACAAGAACAACCAACTTGCAACAACAACTAAACCGAGTTTTGAAACAACAACAACCAACAACCACCAATAGTGACATTTACCAAAAGTGACAACCACCAATTGTGACAACTGAACATCACAAAAGTGACAACCCAAAAACAACCAACTTGCAACAAGAACAACCAACTTGCAACAACAACTAAACCGAGTTTAGAAACAACAACAACCAACAACCACCAATAGTGACATTTACCAAAAGTGACAACCACCAATTGTGACAACTGAACATCACCCACTAGCAACAACAACTAAACCGGCTATAGAAACAACAATAGCCAAGAATATCCACGAATAGTGACAACCAACTAGCAACAGCCAACTTGTAACAACAACTAAACCGAGTTTAGAAACAACAACAACCACCAATAGTGACATTTACCAAAAGTGACAACCACCAATTGTGAAAACTGAACATCACCCACTAGCAACAACAACTAAACCGGCTATAGAAACAACAAGAGCCAAGAATATCCACGAATAGTGACAACCCAACTAGAACAACAACAACAAAAGCAACCGGCATTTTAAAATCTACAACCATGCAGCGTCTACGTACAACATTTACGCGCTCGCGCACACCAACTGGCGCCGAAATGAAAATGCAGAATAGCCTCGAGGTTCCCAAGCAGGTACAATAGCGTTTGGTTATCGATAAGTAATCGTTAATTTATCGATAAAGGATCATTGATTTCTCGATCGATGGTGCTTGATCAGTTATCGATGATTTATCGATAATAAGTTGTCGACCAGTTATAGATAATGTATAAGCAGCCCGATAACTTAAATTGTATTCATCCGATATACAATTGACATCGATAAGCTGCTGATATTTTATCGATAAATTGATCGATCGTAGCATGTTTTAATTGGATAATCGATGACTCATCGATCAGCTATCGATAACACAATATACCATTTTTATCGAATAACTGCTGATATATTGTCGATGCTTGCATTATCGATAGCTGAATAAATAGCAAAACTTTTTTTTTATTGTTGCCACAAACTTATCGATTATCTGCAGCGTACTAATTATATGCAATAACAACGCTGCACGTTCGATAATTTATCGTTTCTGTTTGAATGCTTTTGCTTTTGTTTTGTTGTTGACTCTTGTTTCTTTGGGGCATGGATATTGTCCTGGCTTTTGTGTTGTGCCCGCATGAACTCCACGTGAATTCCCAATTTTCCTCTTTCTTGACTCTTTTGTTCTCCCTTTGTTGTATCCGTCTGTTTTTGAGTGGTGACGAGTGTGAGCAGCTACATTATTCGCTCTCTTTCTCGCTCTCTCTCTCTTCCTGTCTCTGTTCGATTTAGGTGCGCTCGGCCTCGTTCGATGAGATGCAGCTGGAGGCGCAGCGCTCGTCCGCGCATCTGCTGAAGCAACAGTCATCCTCGTCGGCGGACGAGAGATCATCGGAGGGCGGATATTTGCAGGTACCGCAGGCGGCCCATGCCCAACGCTCGCACAGCTTCGACTCGGCCGCTGCCTCGGTGGGCAGCGATGATTCTGGCGCCTTTCTAGAGGTGCCGCGCCGCCTGAAGGCCCGACGCAGCTCATCGACAAAGACACCGCCGCCGTGCATCCATTGCTACTACCTGGAGCAGTACGAGAAGCAGATGAGCGCCGAGCAGCGTTACTTCATTGATCATCGCGAGCTAACAACTCTCAGCTGCAGCAATACCAGCTCCGAGGAAAGCGATGATGAGGACATTTCTGGGGCGCTAGAGGATGACGGAGATGATGGGGCAGCTGCCCCCAAAGATGCTGGTGCCGCTGCTGATGCGGCTCCCGATGCAGCTGGAGCTGCGCAGGCCCAACCACAGGCGGATGCCGATGCGGACGAGAATGCGAACGTCTGTGGCGAGCCGGAGGCCAGCGGCGGCATTGAGCTGGACGACGATGCAGCCGTCGAGATGGACATACGCATGTCCAATCTGAGCATGGGCATGAGCATCGGTAGCAGCATTGAGGAGTCGCGAGCTCGGCTACCGCGCCAGATGCGTCGCCACACTATTGGCAGCTCGGTGACCACCTCCGAGGATGAGGGCCTGGAGACTTCCGATCATGGCTCACCGCACTTTGGGAATACGCTGCTGCCACCGCAGCCGACAACGCCATGCGGCATCACGTTCACCCTGTCGCCGACCAATGGCGATCATCTACCATTTCCGACCTATGCGTTTCCCATTGACCCCGGCTCACCGCCCATGTCGCCCATGCCCGTCGCACGGGCCAGCCCTTTGCTGGAGCTGCCGCCAACTGCAACTGGACATCAGCAGCTAGGCGCCACTGCGGCCGCTGCCGCTGCAGCGCTGACTCTGCAGGCTATTGCCACCAGCGGTGCGGCCAGCTGCGTCAGCGCCGATGCCGACGATGCCGGCGCTGCCATGGGCGTACCGATGGGGCGGGCCAGACGTCGCTCCATTTCGCGACAGGAAGCCATCTTTGTGGAGCCCACTGGCAGCTCGCTGGAGAATGTGTCGCACGAGGAGGTGGACACCACCAAGTCATCGGTAGACACCGCCGATTCGCTCGAGGAAGCCTCCACCATGGCCACCTGCGGCTCCCCGACGGCAGCCGCTGCCGCTGCCGCTCATCATGCAGCATTTGTGGTGCGGGACATTTATCTAACTGTGCCCGATCTGAAGCGCGACCGGGCCGCCTCGGTAGACTCGTGCTTCTCGAAGCTCTCATCTGGCGGCAAGACCGAGGAGGTACAGCCCTCCGATGGCGGTTGTTTCCTCGCCGTGCCCAACGTCAATGCAACGCGCTCCCGATCCGTGGACATTGTTCTGCCCACCGACGAGCAGGCTCGCTACAAGGCGCTCTCCATGACCGGAAGTGGCGGCGGTGGAGCAGCCGGTGGCCTCTATGCGGATGGGTATGTTCAGCCTTAAGTCTCTCTCTCTCTCTGTCTCTCTCGCTCTTGCTCTGTTAAGCTTCAGTTTACGTTTGTTTTCTCGTCTTGTGTTCTGTTTCTTTACGTTTGGCTTCTGTTTGCGCGAGGGTTGCCACAAAGATTTGGCGATTCAAGCTGCATAAAGCGCACCTGAATGTGCCTTAAATATGTTTGTTTTAAATCATAATTATATTTTTATTTAAACTTAAGAAATTGCAATAACAAGCTTAAAAAACTAATGCAAATGGCTTTCCATGTGCTTTCGTTAGCACGCGAAATCGATAACAAATCGATCGTCAGGTAAAAGTAACCAATTAAGTAGTATTTGATATTTATATCGATATCGATATATGTATGTATTAAGATAAAGACTTGTATATAGTTATCGCTGTCAAAATATTTTGAGATCCGCTAATAAGCAGTCGGCATGATATTATATTCTGAAGCTTGTTAACCAAAGAGTATTAAAACAATCGATAGTTTTCACTGTCGATAACTATTGAGGTCCACATGCAAGCAGTCAGCTATAAAGGAGATTTTAGAAATATATCGATAGTAATTACCATCAATATATATTGAGGCTCGCAAGCAAGCAAACAGCCGAAAATAATTCCTATTTTGATGACATAAAAGTTTTAAAATATATCGATATTTGTTACTATCGGTAGTGTTGGAGCTAGTCGGCTTAGCAATAAGAAAAATTCCGATAGCTATCGTTGTCGATATAGATTGAGGTCCGCAAACAAGCAGTCAGACGATTGGGGTCTTTTACTATCGAGCATAAAAAAAAAGTATCGATATATTCACAAACAATTCGATTTTTGCTGAGCTTCAGCCAATAGCCCTCACCCGATGAGACGCTCGTGCCATCATCCTTGACACGTGCCCGCCAAGTGGAGCGACATTTGATGCCAGCGATAGGGAGCATAAGGAGGAGATGGCTCGCGGCTTAAGCCTAATTAGAAGAGAAGTCCGACTAACTGGAAGCCCAAAGTTTGAGCAGCAGTTCATAATTCACAGGCAGCGCACGGTCGTTGACTGGACGGGCCGAGATTGGGGTACGGGAGGGAATCCACTCGGACTCGGAGAAGCCCCCAATTCAAACCATTCACAGGGTGTTTCGGCAGGCGTATGCATAAATTATGGCGGCTGTTGTTGAAAAAGCGGCTCAGCCAAGCGATTTCCTTGAATTACAACAAAAGTAGCTCATAAATAACATTCAAACAAAGTGTCCTGTTGCCCAAACTGACAGCTAAACGAACGGACGGACCGAACCGGACAGCCAGACGGACGGATTAAAGGACAGCCGGACAGACGCATAGCCATATAGCCAGATAGCCGGACAGCAGCCGCTTCACTCAAGAGTGTGTCTCCTGAGTGTGGCCAATTGTGGGCAATTTGTAAGCGGCCCATTGCGGAGTTAGGGGCGTGGTTACCAAATATGGTTGAGCCGTTGTACAAAACTTGCTTAGATAGATTGATGATTATGAGTTTTGCGACAGGCATGCAAGTTAATCAGCCTGAAAAAGACACAACTTTCCTGATGGATAGCCAAGTTAAGCGGCTAGTTTTTTTCTTCTGTTTTTCCTTCTTGCGTGTCTCCTGCTATCTCTTGAACTGAAAAGTTTGAGGAGTATAGATTTTGAGTAAATTGCAGTTATCATATTAAATCACAGCTGCTTTGAGTAAGGGCAAAATAGCTTTAAGTGAGATTAATTGTATTTCGATTTGCCAATTTAAAGCTGAAGTTGCTTCTTTTTCTTTTGTTAGACTGAAATCTTAAATCTATATGCGAAATAGCGGCAAGCTTTTGTTTAGTCAACTGATTTGAAAGATGTGAATTTGATTAACATAAAGTGTGCCATTCAATTTAAAGTAAAGAAGCAGGTAAACTGTTAATACAATGTTTAACATTTAAAATAAAAGTTCCATTACTGGAAATCTCATTAAAAGCTCGCATTCGTGAGAAACTCACCCACTTGAAGGGCTTAAAGCCTTTCTTTTCCGTTTTAGTGGTCAGGAGCCTTGGACTTGAGCTACAAGCTTTTATTTCAATCATTAGATTGTGAAGGCTTTCATGTAGCTTAATTTATAGACTCCATAAGCGTGGTTTATAATTTAATGTAAGCTAAAAAGCTTACAATCACTTATATCTGTACATTTATACTGATACACAATCTAAAAATCTCTATCTCAGAAAAAGCTCATCAAAAGCTCGCATTCAAAATAATGCAAAAACCTGATTTACATAGTATGGAGCTTTATACAGAAATAAGAGAAATTTCGACAGACTGCATATTTCAAGATTTTTAAAGCTTTAATGCAGATTATGCAAAACACATTAGAATTGCGGTCTTAAGTTGAACTAATGAAAATGAGTATGATGTTTTACTTAAATCATATGAAGAGCTCATATAAAGCTTGCAATCAAAAAGCTTTCGAATTGAGAAGCTTTTGGTTAATCAACAAGAAAGTGCGTTAAAAGTATGTAGTCAAAATATACTTATGAATTGAGAGGCTCTTTTTAAAAAAAAATAAAAGCTCATTAAAGTCTTTAAATCAAAAGAAATTTCCGAGTTGAGATGCTTATGTTTATTCCAAAGAAAACTTTTATAAAAAAGTCTTGCGAGTGCAGAAGCTTTAGTTTATTCCAAACAAAAGCTCATTAAAAGCTTGTATTTAATAGAGCTTTCGAATTTAGAGACTTATGTTCATTCAACAGAAAATCACTTTTAAAGCTTATAATCAAAAAAGCTTTCACAATAAAAATGGAAAAGCTTGTATTGAAAGAAACTTTAAAATTAAATGCTTATATTTAATCAACAGCAAAGCTCAGCAGGTTCTACTAATACGTTTTCGTAATATTTTTTTTATAATTTCAACATTTTTTTTGCGCTTTTGTTACACATCGTTTTCCGTCAAATGTCACTATATTAAATTACAACATATATTAAAATACTCACCGAAACTTATATCGGAGAAAAAAATGTGCACAAGAATTATATATTTTTTAATGTTACATCAGTGTTTGCTAAATTTACTAAGTTTATTCTTTTATTTCTATTACAGGTATGTACAAGCGGGTCAAATAAATAATTATTACTGCCCAAAGCCCAGCCCAGACTCAATTTGCGCAGATAAGTACGAAACTGTTAGCTTTAAGCCGGGTTCAGGAAAAAAGTAAAGAGGATGCCACTCGCTATTGTATTTACACACGAGAGATTTCCTTTTTAATTTCCGATTCATGTGGTTACGTGCCGTGAGCTCACATAAGGGAGGATGTTCATTTATGAGCGGACCTCTATATATATGTTATATATTTGAGTTTTTTTGTTGAACTTTGATTCCTTTTGTTGGGTCTATTAGCAGGCGGCTGGGCATTCGGTTTGCGCCCCGAAGCGGACGAAACCAATGTCCATCATAAAGTTGATTTTTGATTTACGATGCCCGAGCGGGTCACGTTATTGTCTATCGGCTGTGCCACACACAGAGCACACAGCACAGTGCATACAGCTCTTATCGGGGCACGGTATCGGGTCTGTGTTGGCCCCAAACCCATTAACTGGCCAATGATATGTTTAATTTTTTGACCTTTTGCTCAATAAAATGGAAAATATTATAAAATCATTCAATCATGCGCCGCATGTCAGCAAACAGGCAGCCAGTCGGCCAGCCTCAGTTTCCCTTTCAGCTTCCATTTTTTCGGGGCTATATGCGGCTCATTCATGCGATTTCCACGGCCATTATTGTGGCTTTTTTGTGTGTTGTTTTTCGCTTCGGCTTCCCTTGGGCTGTTCAAACAAATACAATAATAATAATAATAATAATAACAATAATAATAACAATAACAGCAACAACCGTTGCAAACACAAAGTTAACTTCACTTTTATGACAATAGCGAAAATAATTTTATGAAAACTCTCCCCAGAGGCGCAAAGAATTGCACACATCTAAATTACCATAAATGCCAGAGGCGTCTCCCAGAAGGGAGCTGATTGTAACTGCTGTAAAGGGGGGGGGGGGGGGGAGAGGGGGATGCGTTTACAGCTGAAGCTTTGCCACAGTTCACAATTGAGTTGCCGCCATATTAATCATACGCCACGTGGCACTAACTAACATGCAACAGCTGCACGCAGAGAGAAGCTAAGGATAAGCGAGACGAGAGTTCACCATTATCATTGAGCGGTTGGCAATGAAACAAGGCAGAAAACTAGTTTAAATTTGCACAAGATTTAGCTTGAACCAAGTTGAAATTGTTCAAATAAGTAAAAGAAAAATGTGCTGACCTATTTACAGGGCTTTTTTGAGGAAGTCATCATCAATTGAACATTTTGTGACAACATTTTAAAGCCCCTCTCCAAGGAGTGTATCTCCAATAAATGATGTAGAGCAAACAGGTTGCACGGTCGAATTGCAGTTATTGATATATATATATATATATAAAACTGTTTGTCCTGACTGACTGACTGACTGACTGACTGACTGACTGACTGACTGACTGACTGACTGACTGACTGATTGGTGATCAACGCACAGCCCAAACCGTAAGAGCTAGGAAGCTGAAATTTTCACTGTAGCTACCTTATGTGATGTAGGTGCACGTTAAGACGGGGTTTCGGGAAATTCCACTCGCAAGTGTGGAAAAATCGCGAAAAACATTTGTATGTAACTTTTTTGTTTACTATCCGATCGGCCTCAAACTTATGTTCAAAGATCTTTGTTCAAATTTATTTGAGGGGTGTTTCACACTTTTCGAAAAATCCGTTCCTCATTGGTGGAAATGGGGGTCAAAGATTTGGTGGGTGACGTTTCGCGCTCAAATTCATTTCCAGAGATCTATAAGAAAACTCATTTGAGACGTGTTTCACACTTTTCGCAGAATTCAAACTTCTTCGGGGGGAATGCGTTTTAAAGATTTTTTGGGTGCAGTTTTAAGTTGTGTCCGATTTGCTTAAAACTTACTTTCAAAGCTCTACATAAGAATATAATAAATACGTATTTCAGCGATTTGGGAAATTCCACCCGCAACAGTGGTAAATTGGCGGAAAACGGTTGTATGAAAGTTTTTTGTTTACCGTCCGATCAATTTCAAAATCATTACAAATTTGTTTGAGAACATTGATTTTCTAACATACGTGCCACGGGCAAGGCCGGGTTATACCCGCTAGTAATTATATAAATAGCAAACATTTTTGATCTATATATGTGCACATATATACTTATATCTATTTATTTCGATCATAGCATTATTCGCTTCAGTTGAGCGATCTTTGAAATGTTTTCCATTTGATCAAATATTTAATAATAACGCAAATGGTTGCGCCTGAGCTGTGAGAGAGATCATGTGATCGTATATAAATCAAATTCGAATAACATTCGCATTAAAATCAAATCAAGGAATGTTTCAGCCTCAGCGGCTACCGCTCCAATATGTATATATATATATATTTGTATAGATTGCCACAATAGGTTTGATCCGTCATATATTTATATGTGTATCTAATGATTGGCATGAATTTCGAATATTTGCAGCAATTAAATTTGAAAATCCTTGATCGATTGCCATATTCATTTTGGCGTGAAATTTGAAGAGCTGTTGTCTAGTTTTAGATAAGTTTCGATAAGTTAACTATTTGAAAAGAGAGCTGATTAGATCTGAGACATTTGGATTAGCTGCAAATAGAATCCGTTCCATTTGACGAATTCTTATTGCATTCCAACTAGAATGAGTCAAGTGTTCTTCTAGAATGCCTGCATACATGCATAGCTGCACCCTGATTGACTTCCGATGGCCACTCAATTTTTCGGCTAGATCATAAAAATGTCTATCTCTGTTGTTGTTGTTGTTGTTGTTGTTGTCAGTACTGTCCGGGGCAGGGCAGCTGCTGCTGGAGTTCCAGTTCCGGATTGCTGACGCACACCGCAAACAACCAGCGCAACAAGAGGCAGCTAAAACAACAAGCAGATTTATGTTTTTTTGCTTGCCGATACCCTATGCTCATTAAAATGGTAAGCGGGTGTATCGAATTGTGCAATAGATTAAAGAGATAAAAGAGAAATACAATTTGATAATATATTACAGATTATCTTATTCCTCAACTATAGACTTTTCTTGGCGTACCTTTTAAGTATTTTATCCAATGTATTTCAAAATTCTCATCTTAATGTATCCAGATTTTTGTTTCCACTGTCAGCTAAGGTTAAATATATGTAACGATCGCTTATAAAGCTTCGATACACAAAAAAGAAAAACAGACTTAGGGTATCTCTTAGTCTGGCAGTCTAACGATCGCGCTCACTCTGACTTGTCTGGCAACTACGTCATGAACAATCGTCAATCGACAGGCCGTCGGTCGTTTGTTAGCGCGCGGTGGTGGAGCCGGTACCGTTGGCGGGTGCGGGGTACTCATAAGACAGCGCCAACAACAAAGGCAAAAAAAAATTGAAATGCAAATTGAAGGCACAAAGCGAAAAATGCCAGTGAACAATCAAAGCGAGACAAAGGCAGCGCAACGCGCGGGCAGAGCTAAAAATGTCACCATGGAAATAGTATGAAAGCAGCAGCCGCAAGAGATCTTTACGCCCCTCCGAATTTGTAACCCACTCGCACTCACACAAATGAGAACGTCACACAAAACTCACCACAAGGCTGAGGTGACAAAGCGCACAGCTTGCCGATCTGCTGACGCTGACGTCTACGTCGATGTCGACGCTGACTGCTGCCCGACGCCTGCTGCTACTGCTGCTGCTGCTGCTGCTGCTCGGCGGCCGATCGCTGCTTCAGTTGCCGTGTGTGGTTGGACGCCGCCAGCTAGCAAAAAGAACGTGAACGTGAACCGTAAAGAGTCGCCGCAGCAAACGAAACGAAATAACGCGCGCACGACGCACGCACGCACGCCGTGCCGGCACAAAATAAACCGCAAGCGTTGAGTAGCCGCAAAAAATAGAAAGAAAAAAAACGTCAAAAAGTCTATACGAAATACCATGGGAAATCCATAGCGGGAAATTTACAAAGTGTGTGCACGAGCTGGAAAAATCAATCAAAGTTTTTCCTCTCAATTTTTGGATACAATTTTTTTGTTTTTGTTCTGTCTCTGTCACTGTGACTGTGACTGTGTCTGTGCCTGTGTGAGTGTGTGTGTGGCCAGGCAGAGGATCTGTGAAACAGAGCAAAATTAGATAAAATTTATGGCCATTGTTATCGTTGTTGCCAGCCAGCCAGCCAATGTGCAAATTGTCAAATGAAAACAACAAATACGCAAAAAGGAAATGTCAAAAGATGCCGCACCATGTGCCGGCTGTGTGGGATCGGGCAGTAGGTAGGAGGGTATATTCACTGCGGGTTAATTGACAGTTGCAACATTTGATATTCCACAGAGCATTCGCACAATTGACGGGGCAATGTTTAATTTAACTGATCGATGAACTTGAAAACAAAGAACACACAAATCAAATGAGACGAACACACCACCACCCAAAACACACACACACACGCACACGCACGCACACTAACAAGTTACTCGCTGACTGAGACATGTAAACAAACCGACGCAGTGTTGTAAAGTGCCAGCTCTTGAAGCTTCAGCGATGTGGCAGCATTGTCCATTTCGAACGTTTTTTTCATTGTCTTATTTAATTGTTAGCCAATTTATCAAGTATAGAATAAATAATGCTGATTCTTAGCAGCAAAAATGGTGTATGCAGTTCATCTAATTGGCTATGCAATAATATTAAGAGCTTGTGCTAAGCTTTCTGGAAGATCTGTGAGATCTGCAGGCAAGCCCGAGTCTAACCCTAAAGCAGACCGAAGAGGATATTCCTTGTTGTTTTTAAAGAGTGTTTGTCTTGACCGACTGACAGACTGACCGATGTTCAACTCACAGGCCAAACCGTATTTGATGGATGTGCACGCTAAGACGGGTTTTCGGGAAATTCCACCCGCAAGTGTGGAAAATTTGTGAGAAACGGTCGTATGAAACCATTTTGTTTACCATCCGATCGGCCCTAAGCTCATTTTCAAAGAACTTTGCTCAAATCCATTTCAGGTTTGTCTCACACTTTTTGGAAAATTCATACCTCCTTGGTGGAAATGGGTTTAATTTCATTTCGGGCTCAAAACCATTTCTAAGAATCTTTGCGAAAATTCATTCAAATTCAGTTGTGTTTCACACTTTCAGCAGAATCCAAGCTTCCTCAACGAGTTTTCGGGCGGAGTCGCAAGCCTAGCAATGAATATCGATTTTTACTATAATATATCTTAAAGTGAATCATACTTTTGAGAAATGTTCTAAGAGCTCAAAAATGTTTGAATAACTTGTGCGTGTACGTAATTTATCTAAAAAGCAAACTGATATTTCCTTTTACGGCCATTCTCAGTGGTTGATTCCATGTTTAAAAAAATATATGAATCATTCTTTAGGTTTCTTGAAGTAAGCCTTAGCTAACGTTTTATATGCTTGTCAAATTTTATAAAATGTAATCACTCTGTGTAAAAATGCGGAAGGCATGGAAATATGCACAACAACGTGTTTAGCTTATAATTCTCAAGCAGTTCAAGCGCTGACCTGGTCACAAGAGCAGAAACAACCTTTTGATCAAATGTTAGACAAATGGAAATTAATTTTAGTTTTCGCTAGCCACAAATAAACTAAACAATTTCAATTGTTTAGTTAATTGTTGTGGCCGCGCGTGCAACAGTGTGTTGCATGTGTCGCAATGTAGCCAGCGTCGCAATAGTTTTTGGGCTTTGGGCGTGCTCTGGGTTTGGGTGTGGCATGTGAACCAAAAGGCTAACTGCCAGCCATGACATTTCGAGAATTTCGCACTCATTTAAACGAGCGCAGCAGCAATTACAGCAACAATAAGAACAACAACAACGACAACAATAACAACAGCTACGTCGCGTTTCGTCTATTTTCTTTGATTTATTGTATAATTTTGTTGTTTTGGCGCTCGCTGTTGCTGTTTATGTTGTTGTTGTTGTTGTTGTTGTTGTTGGTCTAGCTTTTGGCTGATGGCAGCTGCGCCAAGAAAACATCACAGGGCAGCCAGCCAAGTCGAGCACGCCTCCCGTGCTGAGGAGCGGCAGCTAACCGGCATATTGCGCATACGCCCAGTGAGCCAAATATTGTAAATGTGCAATTTATGGCCAACTAATATCCAGTGGCAATTTATGACTGCATCAAATTGTTCATTTTAATCAAAAGAGCGCTCGTTTCAGCGTTTCAGCATTTCGGCATTTCGGCATTTCGGCCCGCGGCATCAGGCGCGAGGCACGTTTCCACCTGCCGGCAACAAAAAGTCCACAAAAAGAAAGAAAGCTGAAAAAAAAATCACATAGAAAACCAAAGAGAATCAAAGGAAAAAAAAATGTGAAAATACAATAACACAAAAATATACTGAATATTATGTTAAAAATAAATATCAAGTCACACACATGTTTTAGATTTGAAACGTTCGACTTGTTGTTGCTTCTGTTGTTGTGGTTGTTGTTGCTGGTGTTGCTTATAATTAACTTAGGTATTTTTAGCAAAAGAAATTAACAACAACAGCGACAGCAGCAGCAGCAGCAGCAGCAGCAGCCGCAGCAGCAGCCGCAGCAGCGACAACGACAACACAGACGGCAACACAAAATACACAACAACAACAACAAGAACAACAACATCCCGCAAAAGGCAAATAAAGTATTTCAATTAAAATCCGAAAAACGTAAATTAAAATAAAGTCAAGCAAAGCAGCAGAAGAAAACCAGAACAACAAGAAAGAACGACCAGCTACGGCACGCCGCATTCTAAATACCCTTGAAGACTTTTAGCTGAGAACTTTTGTTTAAGACAAAAGATTAAATTGCCTTATGAGCGATAAATCAAACCGATTGTTCATATAGCAGTCATATAATGCAATTGTCCAATTCGATACAACTAAAAAGACATGTTAGAAGCTCATAATTGCAGGGTATGTCGACTAGGTTGACAATTATATATATGTATATATATGTATATATATACCAAATCCGTCCGATCTCTTCTATTGCGTTACACATTTGCTGGCAAAATTTGAATGCCCTGCGCGAGGGTGTACAACAGAAATCAACTTTTTTTTTGTGCTCAACGTCGCCAACAAATTTGCAAAACGCGCCAAAAAATTATTTATACAAACACACACACACTCATACACACACACACACACACACCTCGGATAACCATATGTGTGTGGCAAATAATTTACTTAGTTGTTGTTGCCTTTGTTGCAGCTGCCGTCGCCGTCGAGCATTGTGCAACTTCTGTCTCTCCTTTGATCCTGCTGCCGTTTGCCGCTTTGCATTTTGCTCTTTTTGTCAGTTTATTTATAAGCCATTTATAGCCCCATTGCACCCCGCCCCCCTCCCATCTCATTGCGTCACTTTTCCGTGACCCCCCCCCCTTATTCCATAGTCTGTTTGTGCTTGTTGTTATTTGATTTGTTTGCTCGCCGCTTAAAATTCATTCATAAATTTTCCAGTCTATGATAAAAATTCATTGTGCAATAGATTAGAAAACTGTTTCCATGTTGACTTTTCAGTTTGCACACACACACACAAGCACAGTTTAAACAAATTTGGACCAACAATAGCTAGATTAGGTTTTTGGGGTTCTCTTATTAGTTTGTTTCATCTGAAGGGCAACGAAGTTTTTCTTTTGTATGCGTAATCCCAAAATATTACGAAATTATTCCATGCAAGGTTATTAATAAAGTTTTGAATATCTCTTTCTTTTAGTAAATGCGTTAAGCATTGTAAAATTTCTCTAGCTATATATCTGGATATAGCCATTCTTAGCCAAATATGATTAGACTAATATCTGTTGGTAATTTGAAAGAACGAGACAGAGATAGAGCTAATAAAAAGGGGCAAAAGATTGAGCAGAAATAAGGGTTCTAGATACAGATACAGATACAGATACAGATACAGATACAGATACAGATACAGATACAGATACAGATACAGATACAGATACAGATACAGATACAGATACAGATACAGATACAGATACAGATACAGATACAGATACAGATACAGATACAGATACAGATACAGATACAGATACAGATACAGATAAAGATACAGATACAGATACAGATACAGATACAGATACAGATACAGATACAGATACAGATACAGATACAGATACAGATACAGATACAGATACAGATACAGATACAGATACAGATACAGATACAGATACAGATACAGATACAGATACAGATACAGATACAGATACAGATACAGATACAGATACAGATACAGATACAGATACAGATACAGATACAGATACAGATACAGATACAGATACAGATACAGATACAGATACAGATACAGATACAGATACAGATACAGATACAGATACAGATACAGATACAGATACAGATACAGATACAGATACAGATACAGATACAGATACAGATACAGATACAGATACAGATACAGATACAGATACAGATACAGATACAGATACAGATACAGATACAGATACAGATACAGATACAGATACAGATACAGATACAGATACAGATACAGATACAGATACAGATACAGATACAGATACAGATACAGATACAGATACAGATACAGATACAGATACAGATACAGATACAGATACAGATACAGATACAGATACAGATACAGATACAGATACAGATACAGATACAGATACAGATACAGATACAGATACAGATACAGATACAGATACAGATACAGATACAGATACAGATACAGATACAGATACAGATACAGATACAGATACAGATACAGATACAGATACAGATACAGATACAGATACAGATACAGATACAGATACAGATACAGATACAGATACAGATACAGATACAGATACAGATACAGATACAGATACAGATACAGATACAGATACAGATACAGATACAGATACAGATACAGATACAGATACAGATACAGATACAGATACAGATACAGATACAGATACAGATACAGATACAGATACAGATACAGATACAGATACAGATACAGATACAGATACAGATACAGATACAGATACAGATACAGATACAGATACAGATACAGATACAGATACAGATACAGATACAGATACAGATACAGATACAGATACAGATACAGATACAGATACAGATACAGATACAGATACAGATACAGATACAGATACAGATACAGATACAGATACAGATACAGATACAGATACAGATACAGATACAGATACAGATACAGATACAGATACAGATACAGATACAGATACAGATACAGATACAGATACAGATACAGATACAGATACAGATACAGATACAGATACAGATACAGATACAGATACAGATACAGATACAGATACAGATACAGATACAGATACAGATACAGATACAGATACAGATACAGATACAGATACAGATACAGATACAGATACAGATACAGATACAGATACAGATACAGATACAGATACAGGAGATACGATTTTGTCTTTTTGCCCTGTTGTCATTCTTAGCTGTGCGATTCAGTTATTCCATTTTGGCAGTTTTGGGCTTTTCCGACTGTTCGCCTCGTATACTATAACATTTTCCAATTTTCCTCAAGTCCTGCTAATTATTGTATAACTTTTTGGCACAACAACAAGGAGAACAAACAAAATAGGATTGCAAAATCAAAACGTTGCCTTCGCCTCCTGCTCTGCTCCTGCTCTCGCACTTCGTCCTACTCCCGGTCTGAGCATTTGTGTCATGTTTACACTCTCTTTCACACCGCCCGCTCGTCTGCCTGGTTTGTCGCCGGCGTCATCAGCTGTTGCTCAACAGTTGGCTCTTCAGGTTGTCTGCAAACTTTTGCTCAATTCTAGGAAACGTTCGACGTGCTGTACGCTTGTGCCACCCGTGCCACGCCCACCGCAACTAGCCTTGCCTCGTGCCAGTGGATAGCCACTGAAGGAATCCTCCTGTCATCCGCTTAGACGCCCACGCAAATTTCCGTATTTCTTATTGAAATGTTTGCTGCTCGTCCTTGGACTCGCTCGTCCCGGCTCGTGCTGGCCGTTTCATTTTCAAATGCTTTGCCAGCCAAGACGCTTAATGCCAATTAAGAATATTAATGTCATTGGCAGCGAAGCTCGTTTATTGTTGTGTGTGTGTCCCACTCCCGCTCCCTCGCCCCCTCTTCTCACTCTCTCTCTCTCTCTCGCTCTCTCTCTCTCTCTCTCTGCAATCTGTGGGCGAGCCCATATAACCCTCCCAGCTGCTGAGCTCGGTTGCCGGCTTTGCAGCTGCATCGAACGATTCCCTGAAACCCATCCAGCTCAAGCACCAGTTTTCAAGATTTTCCAGCTTCTCGTCAGCATTGTTAATATTCATTAGCTCGAAATCCTTGCTCGAGTGCGAAAGCTTAGAGCTCAAGTTGCCAGTTGCCAGTTGCCAGTTATCAGTTGCCCGGGCCTCCCTCTCCCCCTCCCCATCTCTCTCTGTATGCCACTCCTTTTGGCGACTGCCACCAATTGAATTTCCCAGGCACCATTAATCGCAATCACAAACGAGAAGACGTGCAGATAATTTTTCATTTTGCGCAGCTCGAGCGGATTTTGCATTGGCCAAAGCGCACAAGCCGAATAAATTATATGCACATATAAATATGTCTATATATAAATGATGTATATATATATATATTCATATATATTTATTTACGTCTGTATCGGTTTATTTATAAGTCTAGAGGCTATTTACTTGAAGCTTGTGGCCAGTTATTAATAGCAGTCTCTGTTTCAATTTTAATATACGAAGATGAGCCAAGCCAAACTCACCGCAAAGCTGGCAAAATAGACTCCGAGTTGTTGCCTGCTTAGCGCGGCGTATACATTATTTTATTAATTGCGACAGCCAGCAATCGTCAGAGAGAGGGAGTGAAAGGGGGAGAGCGAGGGAGTGAGAGAAAGGCTGCACAGAGCAAACTTTAATTAGCCTGTTTTATATAACCTAAGAACTCGCAGCTCATTTAATTCCTGTTATTGCCCGTGTCAAAGGTAAGAGCTCTAACTCTTACACATTGTCTTATACCCTTGCAGAAGGTACCATCATTATGTCTCGGAATGTGTAATGCTTAGAAGAAGATATCATCGACTATTGATCAGTATCCGCAGCCAAGTTGATTAAGTCATCTCCGTCCGTTTCTATGAAAGCAACTCTCTACGGTTCATCTTTATGTTGCAAGCAGGACTATATATTGCAGGAGTATATCGCAGGAGTACATATATCGCAGAAGTATATGTATCGCAGGAGAATATATATCGTAGGAGTATATATCGTAGAAATAAATATCGTTTGAGTATAGGTCGCAAAAGTATAAATCGCAGAAGTATATGTTTCGCAGAGGTATATGTATCGCAGGAGAACATATATCGCAGGAGTATATATCGCAGGAGTATATATCGCAGGAGTATATATTGACCTAACTAACAGAGGGAAAGAAAGAAGAAATATTTTCTAAAATAAATGTTATATTTAAATAACATTTTATTTATATTAAACTTTTGAGCAGCTTTTATTCTATAGCTCTGTGGCAAGAATCGTTCGGCATATCGGTTTCTTGTGGCAAGCTTTTTGTTTTTCTAAATAACTTGGGCATTTACGAGCCTCACTTTGCCCCCAACAACGCGGAATACCTTATCACAGGGCTTCTATAGGAACAATTCCTCGAAAATGTAGATTTGCCAGTCATTTAATCTGTCTTGTTATTTGCTTATATTCAATTTCATATGGGGACGTGAATGCTTCCGTAGATATAAAACTTGCGCAAATTTGGATTTGAGCAACAAATTCACGAGTCTTGTGCGACGTTCCCATCGCAAATGTGTTTGGTTTAGTTTGGCGAAAGGCAAGAAGCGTAAATGAAATGCAAATACATTTAGATATATGCACACGTATGTGCGAATCTTGCAACAAAGTCACAATATTATTGGCCAAATGTCGAGATATGCCCGCAAGAAATTCTTTGCTCGATCGGTTTGTCTGCGGACTGCGGAGAGCAGGCGATAATAATAATATTTTTATGATGTCGCAAAAGTAGCTCAGTGCTTAAATTTGAGAGCCGGCTGAATTCCTAGGCCGAGTAAAACGCAAATGCAAATTTGTGAATTGCAAAGTGTCATTTATTGAAAAGTGTATAAAAATATTCTCAAGGTTTTTATTGATTTTGTCAGTGTGTTTATGTGGGAATGGGGGCAATATTGAGTTTAGCGGCCCGAATGACAAAAATCATGGTCGCATTGAATGCGATGCGATGCGATGCGATGCGGTCTGCCGTCCACCTAATCACCTGACCCGGACACAGACCGGGTGCCGGACCTATGGCCAGCTCCCTTATTCATTATCCATTCCCATAACCGATGCCTATTCAGATTCAGATTCAGCTACTTATTTGCATTTAGCCTTGTCCGTTCTGCCAGCTTCAAAGGCGAACAACAAAATTTAATCGCATTTGAATTGAAATTGCGTTTCATGTTTTGCGACCAGCCCATATTTGGCCCAATGGCTAATGATTGCGGCCAAAATTCTCAGTTGGCCGCTTGTTATTTGTCAATTGCCTGCGTTAATACTGTGTGTCGCTGGCAAAATGTTTAGATAGGGTGTGCTGGCATTGAAAATGTGTTTGCAACGGGCCAAAAATTGTCTTCACATAATAGATCCAATCGGTCTTCGATTATATGAGTATTTAGTTAAGTTGGACGCTGCTTTTTACTAGTCTTATGTTATTTACTTAAGCTGAAACAAATTTTTAACTGTTGCCTTACTATGCGATTCTCATGCATTCAAGAGGATCTTGCTGGCTTCTCTGCTTTCAAATCTAACTAACTTTGCTTTTTTATTGTTTATGTTTGTTTGTTTGCAAGTAAATAGAAGTATGTATTCTGATAGTGAATATTTGCTTACAGCTTGCCTCCAGCCTCCAATCAAGCTTTATTACTAGCTACAAACTTTTCTTTTCTGCCAGTAAATGTCTCAAATCCTATGCCAAATTGTTTTTTTATGCCACATCTTGCGGCTCTCTGGACAATCTAAAATTTATTGCTTACTCAGCAAATCAACTGGCTATTAAATTTGCTAAGCTCTGGCCCCTACGATCAGCTTTTAAACAGTCTTCTTTCTAATCCTGCGGCACTCATGTCCTTGCTCTTGTGTGTGTGTATGTGTGCGTGTGTCTGTGTGTTTTGACATAATTACACAAGTGCTAAAAATATCTACTCAACAACGCAACAATTGCATCAAAAGCCATAAAATTCCAAACAAACTGCGACGGCCAATCTAAACTTAGGCTGCTACGTGGCTGGTCACGCCAGGGGAGATGGGTTGGGTGGCTGAGGGGATGGGTGGAGGGGTGGACAGGCAACGGCACAGTGAGGCAGGTCATGGGCACAACCGACGTCAATTCCAAAAACACTCACAGCCACACTCACACACACCCACACACACTCACACGGATGCACGCAACGTTTAGACGCTAAATCAAACAGAGTTGCCACCTTCCAAAAAAAAAAAAAAAAACGGTTTGGCACGCGTCAAAAACAGCGACTAAAATCGCAGCCGCAGGCGACAAGCTGAACACTCACAACTAGGCGAGCAACGAGAGACATTCGCACACACACACACACACACACACACACACACACATACACATACAGCCACGCACACACACACATGCATATTGATCAGCTGACAACGAACAGCGAATGGACACGGCACATTGTCGAAGGGTGTTGAGGCGCCCTAAATGCTGACAATTGACATGCAAATCCAGGCAACAACCAGCAATTTGCCTGGCCAATATCAACAGTAGCAAAAACAACAACAACAACAACAATAACACCAACAACAACAACAACCAGGGTAGGGCTACGCTTACTTAGTTGCCTCGCCTTTATAAGACAGACAGACAAGTGCGAATGAGAGAGGGACAGAGAGCGAGAGAGGATGAGGATGAGGATGAGGGAGAGAGGAAGAGACAGAGTAGCATTGTTTTTATTGTTTTCATCTTCTTGCCCTGTTTTTTTTTTTTTGTTGCTTTTATTTTGTTTTTCATCTGAATCTCTGATAAGAATTTAATTACAATGCATACAATATACAAAATGTATACAAATGTATTAAGTACACGCACACACACACGTACACACACGCACTCTCACACACACCGCACACACACACACACACACGCACACAGACAAGATAGAACAGCACCCAGAACACGCACAGACAAGCCTCAGCACTCGTGTTCTGCACAGCAGCAGGTGGAGAAGGCAGAGGAAAAGTCGAGTCACACGAATCCGAAATACGCTTGCTATATGAAAACATAGAGCAGGAGAAAGTACAGATATCTACGACAAAAAGAAGATTTAATAGACATTCGTCTTGCGGCTTTCCAGATATGTGCGAATAGTGAAGAGCTCGTAAATACTAACTTTATTGAAAGTATCTTGAGGAACCGAATATTTTCCCATACAACAATTTATTTATCAACAGATTCTGCCTAAAGAGCTATATAAAATAGAACAACAAGATCTGGAAAACATTTGGATATATAGTAGTAAAGCTAGTATATGCCGAATCAGGTCAACATATTTTAATAGAAACTTTCACATACAAGAACTTAATTGTCGACTGATCGCTCCTTTGGCAGCATGCAAAATAAAATTCTATATCTTAGATATTTTTGTGTGCTTAATATATAGAGACATTGCGGAAGCAATTTATATCCAATTTTCTATATTTTCTATAAGTGGAAATGCTCTCACATTGCGAATTCCAATGTTCCATTGTCCTCAAAAGAGGTTTTTACCTTGAAAAGGAAATATTTGTAGCCACTAATTACATAAATTTTCCTCTTCCATTGTTGCCACCCATTATGATATTATCTGATATTCCGCCTGATTAGATGTGTAAATGTTCAATTGGTATTATTAGCGAGCTGTCAAACACAGGGAACGCAGGAATGGAACCTAAATTATATATTTAGGCATTTGATTGATTGGCCCAAAAGCCGTAAAGGTCCTTGAGCTGAGTGTTAGTCCCTTGTGCCCCGGTTTGCCTTGCATTTCTGCCTCTACTGCCACAGGGAATATATATGTATATTATATAGACTTACCTCTATGTAGGTATGGTATGTATATATATTTGTAAATACCACGTTACAGTTGTTTCTTTGCGGTATATCTTAATGCGAAATAATGATAACAAGAGCCTCTGTCATTGGCACAGGCCAACTCGCAGTCGCAGTCGCAGTCGCAGTCGCCGTTGCCGTCGAAGCGGGTTAGCTAGCACAAGCTATGCGACAATGTGGTCCAAAACAAACTGCACGCAGCTAAAACTCTACGCAATGCCAAAGGCAAAAGCACAAGCAAACGCAAAAGCAAAAGCAAGTGCAAAAGCAAGTGCAAAAGCAAATGCAAATTCAAATACAATCTCAAATGCGAAATCGAATGTGTAACGAAGTCAAGTGAAATGAAGTGAAATGAGTTCGTAGACGGAGAGCGCGCGGGGGGCAACAGTTCAGTTCGGTTCAGTACTGAGTCGACGGTTTGCCATGTTCATATCTTATTTGCACTGTGACAGCGACAACAACAGCAGCAACATCAGCAGCAGCAGCAGCAACAGCAACAGCAGCAGCAGCAGCAGCAGTAGCAGTAGCAGCAGCAGCAGCACTGCGAGCGTGGCGACGCCGACGTCCACGCCAGCGTCGACACCAACGTCGACGCCAACGTCAACGCCGCTGCTCAACATGGAGCGCTTGCTGCATGCGGTGCGCGAGGAATTCCATACAGAAGATGAGTACCTAGAGGAGGAAGCTGACGCCAGCAGCAGCAGCAGCAGCGTCGCGTTGACGTCAGCGTCGAATCAGCAGAGCGAACTCTTTGCCGCATCGCCTGCATGCACTGGGGCGATGGGTGCCGGCGCGGTTGGTGGGGGCGCGGCTGCGGCAACTATGCGGCGCTTTCGACGCTCCTCGATTGGCATGCAACGCAAGTCGGCATTTCGCCAAAGGAAACTCGACTCGCTAGGGGCGTGGCGGCGCAAGAGGTGAGTCCCAGCCGCTGCAAGGGGCGCCCTAATGGAAATGCGGGAAACCGGCAAAGAAAACGCCCCGCGCCAAAGAACAAAGAACAGCAGAGCCAAACAGCGCAAAATTAATAACAAATACTCAAATCTCATTTGTGAATGTACTCGTAAATATGCGAGTGTATCAAGTACTCACTCAAACACTCATTAGTAAATTTAATCACAACTATGCGAGGGCTGCTCCAAAACTAACCGAAAATCGACATTGAGAAGCTGCACGATATTCATTACGTTCAAAGTCTTTTGCTTATCAAATTAACATGATGTAAATTAATTAATTATAATTTTTTTTTTCTAAATGTTTACTGACTCAGTAAACAATCGATATCTATGATAGTGCTCCATGCCCGATATAATAATTGTAATTCTCAAAAAATGTCCGACATTTGATATATTATAAGAATATGATATAATATATACTTATGTATCATATATATAATCTCATGTCAAATCTACATTGTTCCATTCTTCCTTTAATATACGATATGCTCTTCTTCTCTTGCTCTTCCCATACGATATAGGCGCACGGCCTCTGCGAGCAATGCCCGTAGGCCGATACGCATTGTGCCGGACTGGACGGAGAATGCGGTGCAGGGCGAGCATTACTGGAAGCCCACCTCGGCCTCGGGTGATCTCTGTTGTCTCAACGAGGAGTGCATTGTAAGTACCATACACACACGCACACACTCACATTCACTGGGGCAGTTGGGATTTGGGTTTACGATATTGGACTGGGTTTTTTTGGGGTTTGCTTCTAATTCAATTACCGCGAGGAGCACAAAAAGCGAAAAGCGCCAAACAGAATGAAACTTCATGTAATCGTGTAATTTATTTATTGCGTGCTTGTCCGACATGTACGACTTCATATATACATATGTATATCTTGATATATATATAACTTGTTCATATGTATAATTTGCTGCACACGCAATCCGTCGAGGGACCGTGGCGGGGCCTGGGCAAATGGCTCATCTCTTTTACATCCAGAAACACAACGCTTGCTGTCAAAAGTTACAAGTAGTTTGTCATTAGGTGATGTAAACGTAAACTTTGGTACATTCAGCGGCGGCTGATTAACTAAATGAAAGTACGAATGTTGATTATCTGCATGTGTGGAAAGCCCCATCACGACATGCCTTCGATAAATTATATTGCTTGAAGAACATATATTATTGAAGCTACTGAAAAGGACGCCTGCCAATACTGGCTGCCAAAATTTGAGGAAATTTTACACACTGACAGAAAGCTTGCGGGAGGAGTGCGAGAGGGGGCTATAGATATCCACCTTACCAATACTTAAGCATTAAAAAAACATACAACAGTATAATGAAATAATGCAAGCGAAGCATAGTGTACAGTTGTGCTTGGTTAAGCTAGTCGCTCAGGTGAGCTTTATTTTTGCTAGTAGGGACAAAAAAGCGAAGTGAATTAGCTGTGAACTAGTTGGGAAAAAACTCGCTTAGAGCTTTGATATGCTTCGACAGCTGTTCTCACGACTATTAAAGCTTAAGTTAGATAGAGAAGAGCTTTAAGGGAGCTTTATTGTTGGCATTCAGTTGTCCTACCTTTCTCTTTTCAAGGTACTTGCAGCTTCTTTTAAGTATTTTCAAAACTGTTCTCACAACAATAAAAGCTGTTATAGGCAATATAGGAAGAGCTTTAAGTGAGCTTTATTGCTGTCGTTCAGTACGACACATGCTCCTATTTTTCGAAACCCTTGCTGCTTCTTTCAAGTAGTTTCAAAGCTTTTCTCACAGCGATAAAAGCTTCTTGCAAGCTTGTTACAAGTCAGATGGAGAGAGCTTTAAGGGAGGTTTATTGCTGTCCTTCAATACAATACGTGCCTTGCACCGTTTTTCAAGTGCCACCAAAGCTTGCTAAAGTGTGCGATAAGTTAGACAGGGAGAGCTTTAAGGGAGCTTTATTGTTGTCGTTAGCTACAACACGTGTCGCTGGGACCCTCCCTTTTGCAAGGCACGTGCAGCTTCTGTCATTTTGAATTAAAGCAACACGACAGGATTCTGCGTGTGACAGAGTGACAGACGTACAGGTTGAGTGGAAAATAATTGCAAAAGTTTATTTCAAGACAAGTAGCTAGAAAGCTGCTCAATGACCCAGTGGGCGGCTGTCAGCTCAGTTGGCCAACTGGCCAATTGAATGAGACAAACTGCGTTTATGCGTTTCTAATGTACACACCTTTCCCCTGGCCCCTCATCCACCGTTCGCCATCCTTCATCCTCCATCGTTCGTGCTCTGTGTGGCTGTCTGATTGCGTTTGTGAACTTGCAGAAGAGCGGACAGCGCATGAAGTGCTCGGCTTGTCAGCTGATTGCACATCAGAATTGCATTCCAATAGTGAATGAAAAGACCCAGCTAGCGTGTAAGCCAACCTATCGGGATGTGGGAATCAGGCAGTACCGTGAACAGACTACCACCCACCACCATTGGGTGCACCGCAAGCTGGAGAAGGGCAAGTGCAAGCACTGCGGCAAGGTGAGTAGCACATGTTGTAACAGCCGATTGTATGCGATTTTCTTACTCATCCCCCCAACCCCAACCCCAACCCAACTCCAACTTCTCTTGTTGCAGGCGGTGCAGAGTAAGCTCTTTGGATCGAAGGAAATTGTCGCCCTATCCTGTGCATGGTGCCACGAGATTTACCATAATAGGGAGTCGTGCTTCAATCCGGCCAAGATTGGCGAGGAATGCCGCCTGGGTGAGTACAGACATTCAGACATTGTCCTTATCGATGCCCGTTCAGGCTCCGTCCCATTGTCCATTCCCCATTCTCCATTCTCCATTCTCCATTGTGCTCTCTCTGATTAATTACGTGACGCGAATGCAAATAAATTGCGGCCCGTTAACTTAATTAAAATTTGTGCATTAAAGCAGCCAAACCCCCTACCCTACCCTACCCTACCCGACCCTTCCCCTGCCCGTTAACCCCAGACGACCCAGGCCCATTCGGCCACAAGGTAGCCGGCGACACACCTCTCGACCCTTTCAACTCATACTCATTACCATTGCCCGCTCGCTCACAGTCCCATTGTCTTCATTTACAACAGCCACTAGTAGTTGTCTTCTTTTTTTTTCATTTGTGTGAGCTATACCCTAACTGTAGGGTATATTAGCCTTCAATTGCCAAGTATTTTGAAAGAGAAACTGTTTGAATTTAACAAGTCAGTCAATCATTAATATTAATCGTTTCAAAGTTAATTAAAAAACGATAATATCTAAATGAGTTTGAATTCTTGTTTGACTTATTAATTTAATAAAATTAATATCTGGTTATGTTTGAGTTCATTTTTGTAAAGTTAATTCAAATATAATCAATTCTAAGTATCCGAATTTCACCTTGATTCATAAATATTCAATGCAATAAATTTTGCGTTGAAATTGAATTTATTCTATTTTATTTTTTATACATATTTTATTATTATTTTTTATGTTGGCCTAAATCATTTTTCTTTACACAAAAAATTACAATGCGAATGCGAATACAAAATTCATTTTGCTTATTCAATTTCTTTCATATTAAAAGCGATTTTATTTTTTCATTTATTTTACATAAAAAAAGAGCATACATAAGTTTTGCTTCTCTCATTAAGTTTATTTATATTTATTTATTTTTCTTACTCTTTTTCTTTTCCGGGAATCTGGCCTGACCCAAAGAGCATTTCCCCTTTGGTCAATCTCTTTTCCACTCTGGCGTCTACTCGTTTCGCATCTGTCTTCGCTTTTGGGTCAAGTTTTAAGGTCATTAGCATTTGTTTCGCGGAATCGACAATTTGTCAAGTTCCTGGTCCCGGCACAAAGTCAATAGTGGAGCCCAGTACGTGGCCGCTGAGACTTTGGCAAGTGCTCGTGACGTCACAGCGGACCGTAATTAGGAAACGGGCCGTCGCTTGATTTTGACTTATTTAATTGAAATGCAAAACACACACACACACACACACACACACACACACATACACACAGGGGCACAGCAGCCTATAGTTTCGAAAAATGAAATCAGGCTGATTGGAGAGTTGAATTGCCTGCGGCCTCCATTGATGGCCAGTTAGGGAAATATTTAAAGCAAATCGACAATTTTACAGTCTTTATTTAATGTAATTGAAAAGCGCAGCGAAAACTGCACAAAAACCGGGAACAAAACCCGATGTGATGGGTTTTTCTTTTGTTCGCTCAAAAGCAATTTGCATATTGGCGCTTTGGCATAACGTTTCTATTAATTGCGCCCAAATAGAGTTTTTGGGGCTCTAAATGAAAAGAATAGGATAAAAAAGATTAAAAGTTATGTGCATTTTTAAATATATAATATGATAATAAATTACAGAAAAATAATATATTAAAAATATGAACTAGGATAGTTCTCGTCGAGAATCAGACATATTGTGCTGCTTCTTCCCTATGAGAAATGCGTTCTTAAATAACTTCCGTGTTTATTGTCCGATTTACTTGAATGTGCAAAAATATGACATTCGAATGTGAGTGCCCGAAAATTTTGAATCTATATGAAGGGACTACATACTGAAATAGTTGTTTCTAGCTATCACAAGCTTCAAGATATGTTAAAAAAATATAGTATTTCAATATCGATTTCGTGTCTCTAGCTATTCTAGTCCGTGCCAGCTCGATCGACTCATACATATATTTTAAGTAGACAGCGAAGACTTCTTCTGCCTCTTACACCTATTTGCCGGGCAACCTCTTTAGACCTCTTGAAGCCAATTAGAATGTTAGCCACGTTGGGGCTATTGCTCGTTGTCTTAAGAGCTCAAATGTCGAGTCTGGTGTCGCACTGGAAATGTGCCTCATAATGAATGTTTTGAAGCGCATTTTGCATTTTTCCATTTTGGTGGTCATCTTCAGCTGTTAGCATCGAGCTGCCAAAACTTGCAGAGGCCAGATAAACGTCTTCTGCGGACTGCTCTGGATGTGGCTGCAACAAAAGGCGAAGAGGGGGCAGCTGTTGTCGGAGCTCTGACTGTGCATGGCTGAGGCTGTAAATGCTGTTTATAAAGTATCTCAATGAGCGTCTTGTTAACACACTCTCCAGCATCGCATTACACACAGGCGACACACACGCACACACGCACACACACAACGGCAGTGGGACAATGAGGATGCCACAGGACAACGAAATAAAGCGCAAAATACAATTACAGGCGGCCATTCGTAAGGCCTCGAGCCCCCTTAACCGCACCCCACACACCCCACACACCCTACACACGACACCCACACACACACCCACACACACCTCTGCTGGCTGCTATTGCAGTGCGTAGCTCAGGTTTTCTTCTGGCTCTGTTTTGCTGCCGCCTTTGGCCTGTCTGCAAGTCCTGGCCTGGCTAACCGCCTGCCCGTCTGGCTGTCCTGTGCCTCTTCGGCACATCGCTCGCTTCTGTTGTGGTATTCATAATTGCGCCTTGACTTGGGCAACGAAGGACCTTGGTATGTCGACTCGGTGCATGGCAGCATGCGGCTTCATCTCAATTTCTTTTGTTTGTCAGTGGCTCGTGACTGACTTCTGGCATATTTTCTATGCTATTAACTTGTATTTGTTGTTGTTGTTGTTGTTGTTGTTGTTGTTACTGTTGTTGCTCTTGGTGGTCCGGCTTGTGATTGCTTTGCAGGTGGCAAGTGGAATTTGCTGCTCCTTGGCATTTCTGGCCGGCCGCAGACGAGCTCTCAATTAGCTGTCCTGGAAACGAGTTGGTCAGCTGCCAATGTTGACACGCATCTTAAACGCAATTCGACCATTTATGAGCATTACACCCGCACCCATCCCTCTCTCTCTCCCCCCCCCCCCTCTCTCTCTCTCTCTCTGTCTCTCTCTCTGTCTATTCCAATCTAACATTTTGTGCTTGCAGGCAACTATGCGCCCATCATCGTGCCCCCTTCATGGATTGTCAAGCTACCGAATAAGGGCAACTTCAAGTCCTCGATACGTGTGAGCAACAAGACCAGCTCGGCTGGCGGTGCGGCCGGCGGTGGGGCTGGTCCTGGCGCTGGTGGCAAGAGCAAGAAGCACACCCAGAAACGCCAGAAGGGCAAGGAGGAGAAAAAGGAGTTGCGCTCCTTTATTGTGAAGCCCATTCCATCGCCGGATGTAATACCGGTTATTGTCTTTATCAATCCAAAATCTGGTGGCAATCAGGGCGTCAAGCTATTGGGCAAGTTCCAGCATCTGCTCAATCCGCGCCAGGTATTCGATCTGACACAAGGTGGTCCCAAAATGGGGTAAGTGTTGCCCTTAAATGGCTAGAGAATAAACATATTTCAAATGCTTGCCAAAACAGTTTATTCAAATTCAAATATGCCAATAGTTGTCACAAGATGAACTAGTTCATATAGTTTTTAGTTCTGCACAGTTATTTGTGGCATAGAACTAGTTTAAAAGCTGACTCCGCAAGGTCAACTAGTTCATTTAACATACTTAGTTTGTAGACATGGATATATCTTATTAGCAGAGCTTTCAAACAGCTAAAATTGTTCACGGATTTAGTTCGGTAAACATTAAAAAGCAGCTGAACCAGATAATAATAATTGACATCCAGTTGAACCAGCTCATATTTGCAGAAAAAGAACAACAGTAAATTGTGGAACTAGTTCGGGAAATTCTTTTAGCTTTATATAATCGAATCTCTTCCTATGATTCTCCCAATTTGCAGTCTGGAAATGTACCGCAAGGCTCCGAATTTACGTGTGTTGGCCTGCGGCGGCGATGGCACCGTCGGTTGGGTGCTATCCGTGCTGGATCAAATCCATCCACCGCTGATGCCGGTGCCGGCGGTGGGCGTCTTGCCACTGGGCACCGGCAATGATCTCGCCCGATCGCTCGGCTGGGGCGGCGTAAGTATAGTTAATGGACTACAATTGCGATCTCGGATTTATTTGTGGCTGCATTCTTTCTGTATCTGCTGCAGGGCTATACGGATGAGCCAATTGGCAAGATACTGCGTGAGATTGGCATGTCGCAGTGCGTCCTAATGGATCGCTGGAGTGTCAAGGTGACGCCCAACGAGGATGCGACCGATGATCATGTGGATCGCAGCCAGTCGAATGTGCCGCTGAACGTGATCAACAATTACTTCAGCTTTGGCGTAGATGCGCACATTGCGCTTGAATTCCATGAGGCACGCGAGGCTCATCCGGAGCGCTTTAATTCACGGCTACGCAACAAGATGTACTACGGCCAGATGGGCGGCAAGGATCTGATTCTGCGCCAATATCGCAATCTCTCGCAGTGGGTGACCCTCGAGTGCGATGGCCAAGATTATACAAGCAAGCTACGCGATGCCGGCTGCCATGCTGTGCTCTTTCTGAACATACCCAGGTGAGCCCTCTCCCTCTCCCTCTCGCTCTCGCTCTCTCTTGCTCCTTCAATAGATTGCTAACACTTACCATCCACAGCTATGGCGGCGGCACACATCCCTGGAACGACTCTTTTGGCCAGACTAAGCCCAACATTGATGACGGACTCATGGAGGTCGTGGGCCTGACCACCTATCAGCTGCCCATGCTACAGGCCGGCATGCACGGCACCTGCATCTGCCAGTGCCGCAAGGCCCGCATCATCACCAGACGTACCCTTCCCATGCAAGTCGATGGCGAGGCCTGCCGGGTCCAGCCATCCATCATTGAGATCGAGCTGCTCAACCAGGCGCTTATGTTGTCCAAGCGCAAGCACGGACGCGGAGATGTCCAGTGAGTATGGTTTTCCCAAGTGCCTGAACTCCAACCCAACCTAACCCAAGCCACTGAACACACACCCGCAGCTCAACTGACCAAAAGCCGCTCAAATACAGCGAGTTTAACTCTTACAGCAAATTTGACAGCGATTTTTTGATGATGCAGTTGTAGACGATTCATGCAGTCAATCTATCCAAAAAACAAAAAAACAAAAAAAACTAACAAAAATATATGCGCTTTTCGGTTGAGAATGGAAAGGATTTAGAATCAAGAACTTCGATCGGGATACTAAATACGCAATCGTTGATCTAAATGCGGACCAGTCGAATTGAGACATACCCTAGAATTGATACAACTGCCTTTATTAGTTGCTTCGTTCGCTGTGATACTTGACAAGCCGATCGATCCTTCAGTTAAATAATTATTCCAGAGATCTTCCGTTCCTGATTAAATTACACTTACCAAATGGCTGGAACACTTCCAAATTTGTTTGTTCGACGAGTTTTACCATTATAAAGCAAGAAGGCCAAGCTCGAGCGTACTTCGAAAAAAAGAAATTTAATTTTTGTTCTACGAATTTCAGTTGTAGTTACAAATATATGTGAATTCGCATGTGAAATGGGAAGTGGTTTCCATCCGTTGCTTAAGTCAGAGGTTATCGGCCATCGATCAAGCCCAAATCCGCTTGATGGTTAAATTCAGCAAAAAACAAAAAAAAAATAAATGGAATTTAAATGAATTTGAATCTCTCTTAATCTCATCATCTCGCGCAACATCTTCGACGGATCGTCGACGGATCGTCGACGGATCTTCTGCTAATTTGCTAACTAATCACAAATAAAAACCGTAGCCGTTCTCTCTATATTTTTCCGTCCTTCCAAATCTCTCTCCATCTCTCCCACTATCTTTCCGATCGAGCTGAAAACTGCAAACTGAAAAAAGAACCCTCCCCACCGTAGCGAGTGTCTTGACTTTATATTTTGTATTTGTATTTCTCGTGCGAACAGAGTCAATCCGCTGGAGAAGATGCAGCTGGGAATTTTAAGGGTAACCATGCAGCAATACGAGCAACACCACTACGACAAGGAAATGCTACGCAAGCTGGCCAACAAGCTGGGACACATTGAGATCGACTCTCAGTGCGATTTAGAGCATGTGCGCAGCATGCTGAATGCCAAGTTTGAGGAGTCCATATCGTATCCGAAGGTCTCGCAGGACTGGTGCTTCATTGACTGTAAGTTGGTGGCATGCCACGCCAGCTGCCGTTGCTGCAGCTGCTGCCAACTAACCCACTTGCCACTCCATCCAATCCATCCACAGCGTGCACTGCTGAGCATTACTTTCGCATTGATCGGGCCCAGGAGCACTTGCACTACATCTGTGACATTGCCATCGACGAGCTGTATATATTGGATCACGAGGCGGCCACCATGCCGCAGACACCGGATCAGGAGCGCTCGTTCGCGGCATTTTCGCAGCGTCAGGCGCAAAACGAACGGCGACAGCAGGATGAGGCACAGGCAGATGGACAGGCAGATGGACAGGGAAACGGCACCGGCACCGGCACCGGCTCCGGCGGCACGGGTAGGCTTCTGTTAGCTGGGTGTTGGCACCGCTCGGCGCAATTAACGTCGCCGGCCACCGAGCTGCCGCTGCAGCAGCGTCTGCAGCTCTACCAGCAGCAGGTGGCCCAGCAGCTGCCCTATATAGATAGGCGCATGTTTTGTCACCTGCATTATCGCAAGAAGCGCTTTGAGCTTTAAGCGAAGTTTGGTCGTGTCCATATCCAGCCTAATCTCCACTCCTTACCCAAACACATCCCGCAACCAGGCCAATCTTTCAGTGTTTGTCAACGTTCTTTTCTTTTCATTTTCATTTTCATTTTCGTTTCCGTTTCCGTTTGGTGTTTTTAGCATTTATTATTTTCGCATGTTTAACAACTAACTGATACACACACACACACACCCACACACACACACAAACACACACACACACACACACACACACACACACACACACACACACACACACACACACACACACACACACACACACACACACACACACACACACACACTTGTTAAGTGCTCACGTTGAGGCGGGAGCGAATACAGCTTAGTCCTTGCCACGCCCACATGTAAGTAAAGCCTCCAATATGAGTATTTTGTATATATGTATATGTATGTATATATATGGTATATAATCGCCGCTTACGTTAACAGTTACTCGTAACAGCGACAAGGGCTAAACCGTATTCCGTTCTCGTCCAAAACCCACACCAACCAATCAACCAATCAATCAATCAGCCAATCAACCAATCAACCAATCAACCAATCAGCCAAAACTCAATTCCAAACAACACACAAATTCAGACCACGCAGTGTTCAAATTGCAATCCAAAACACAGCGACGGGTAGGTTTGCCTCAGTGGTTAAGCAGTTAAACACTGATTAACTAATTAACCGATTAACTAATTAACCGATTAAATTAATAAGCCTTTATTGTTTTTTTATTTCGTTATCGTTTTATTTGTGCATTTATTTACTGCTTACTTTAAAAACAACTTCATGCAAATGGCGTACTAACAATTTGTTAAACTCTCTTAAACCAACACGCACTCACACAAACACACACACACACACACAAACAAAGATGAGGACTTGCAAATTGGCAACAAGTCCATTAAAGTGATCAAGTGGAAGAGGTAAAGCCGCAACAACAACAACAACAATAACAGCTTGCTTCCCAGCAAAAACAAACTCATTTCACATGTGACGAAATCCGAAAAGCTGCAAATAGACAATCGAAAGCTGCTTGCTATGTCACTGCATAGTTCAGCAGTCTGGCAACGCTCGCTCGCTCGCTCGCTCTCGCACCTAATAAAGCTCTTTGCTTGCATAACAACAACCAACAAATTGGCTGTCTCGCTCTCACTCACCGACTCACCATCGCACTCTATTCTTTCGCTTTCACACTCTCTGGCCGCATCTCTCTTTTCTCTCTCTATCTGTTTATTTATTAACTAAACTATTTGTTTTGCTTCTGTTGTTGTTCAATGCATGCAGCTGCAAAGATCGTTTATTCAGTTTTAACGAAGATGTTTTTGGTTATGGATTCAGGTACTCAGGTGTATAATAGCCTATCACTCTAACACTATCACACTGTCTCTGTCTATCTCTTTATATATATAACTGTCTATCTCTATCTATCGCTCTCTCTCTCTCTCGCGCTCACTGTTACAGAGATCGCGACCATTTTAGTTTTATAAGGCAAATGGAACTTGTCGAATCAAAACTGATGCTTGAACTTTTCTTTTTATTTCTCTACTTTTCTATGCACACACACACATCTATCTATGCACATTTACACACACACACACATACACACACACACACACGCACAAATAACAGCCCTATACTGGAGCAAACTTCCGATGCCATACTACTAGCGGCCCAGAGCGGCGATCTGAATATGGTAGCTTTAACTTTTCAGTTTATATTTTTCTTCTATGATATATATGTATATATTTTATCTGATTTTTTTTGTTTTTTATTATGTTCATGTGCGACAAGCGCGCTTTGTAGTTCTGTGTAAAAGAAAGGCTAGCTTTCTCGCTCTGTTGCCGTTTTGTCTGATGTCTCTCGCTCTCGCTCTCGCTCTCGCCCCCTCTCACTCTCTTTCGCACTCTCGTTTTGCTCATGCTGTATGCGTGCTTATTCTTTGCAGCTACGTGCACTACATGAACAAGGATACTCATTACAATCAGTGAACAAGAGCGGGCAGACGGCGCTGCACTTTGCGTGCAAATACAACCATAAGGACATTGTTAAATATATCATCTCATGTACCACACGCCGGGTCATCAACATGGCGGACATGGAGCGGTATGCAGAAACACTCGCTCTCTCTATCTCTCTCTCTTTGATTACAACTCTATCTCCTCTCTCTCTCTCTCTCTCTCTCTCTCGTGTCGCTCTCTCGCGTAGCGGTCAGACAGCTTTGCACATTGCCGCAGAGCAAAATCGCCGCGACATTTGCGTCATGTTGGTGGCATCTGGCGCCAATTTACAGGCACGCGACGCCGGCGGCAACACGGCCATGATGGTGGCATTCAACAAGAATGCCAACGAAATGGCCACCTATTTGGAAAGTAAGCTGCGCACAACATCCGATCAGCGGCTGTTCCATCAATATTAACACCAATGCCACGTAGCCAGCCGCCAAATTCCATTTAGTGCTCGCGTAGAACATCATCATCTTAATTCCCAGCTGCAGAAACATGTCCCAATTCCTTGTGGTTACTTATCTAATGCGCACGATTTTCCCCCCATTGCTGCCAACAAATGGAAATTGTCTGCTCCAACCAAAAACTGATTCAACTGAAATACCTGCTACGACAACTCAACCAACAATTAATACTAAACTGAACAAAACAACTCAACGTGACTATAAAACATTCCAATTCCAAATGCGACATATGAAACTTATCCAAGGTCAAGAACGTTTCATGCATTTGGAGCTGCAAACCAGAATTTAAAGCCAAAATCAATTGAAACCAACATTGAAAACAACAACAACTATAACAGGAAAAAAACAACAAGAAAAACAGCATAATTTGCAAAATTAGTTATAAAGACAAAAAATGTTGCCTACTTAAGGGCGCGCAGAATTAAGCTTCATATTTTGGAGTTTTTGTCGCTAGATTCTTGCTATATTTTCAGCATAGATATATGCTATATATATATACATATACATATTTATATATATGTATATATAGAGACATATATATACATATATATATGTGCATATATATATATATGCATATATCTATATATATGTATATATATATACATATATATATATGTATATGCATATGTATGCATATATATATCTATATATATGTCTCTATATACTTATATATATGCTTAATCTTTTTTGTGTCTATGGCAGATAATGGCAAAATGCATAGCTGCATTGTAAACTAAAAACAAAATGAATTCAAAATATAATTAATTTTAAATTTAAGCAAAATGAAAAAATACAATTACCAATCTCAACACAATAAGGCGTTGCTTCAGCAGTTAAGTGACAATTTATTTATGCAAAACTCAAAAACAATTAGATGCACTCATACACACACCACACACACACACACTCTAAACACACACACACACAATCAGCTCACAGACTGTTGCGTGTTTTCAAAAAATATTGTTTTAAATTCTTTGGCAAACAAAATTAAAAGATGATTAAATTGTGATATATAAATTTAATTATACTAATCCCTACAACAAAAACACAAACACACACACACACACACACACACAAACAACTGAAAACTTGATTAATTTATTGGACTTGAACAAAATGCAAAATGGGCCACGCGGCGTATGATTGATATATTATGATATTAGCCAAGGCATTTGCTGAACATACAAATACCAGAAATAAACACAACAACTACAGCAACAACAGCAACAACAACAGCAACAACAGCAACAACAAGAACAAGAAAAGCATACATATTTACCTATGTAGATTATATAGAAGCACATACCTATACGTATATTACAATATATATATATATATAGAGTTTTTTTTTGGAAATTAAAATCGAGTTAAGTGCATAAACAAAAACAAAATAAAAATATGACAATGTTGAAAAACTGTTGTAAATTGCAAATTAAGCCAAAAGCAGCGCAGCAGCAGCAGCAGATGCTATGAATAGTTATATGCAGACAGGCATAAAGTATACTAAATATAATTATCCAATATATGAATATGTCTCACACACAGGTATACACACTCACACACACATAGTGCCCCATGCGCACACTCAATTAAAGCTATGCACAACCCAGAAAAAGTTCCGTATCTTCAAGTCTTTCGGTTCTCTGGCTATACAACTCTTCTCCTCACATCCTCTCACTCTCTTAATATATTATATATATATATATATATACAACACAAATATATATATGTATATATATATGTATATACATCTCGATGTGTTTCAAAACCAATCTAAGACTTTCACAGAGACTTAAGCGCCCGTCCTCACCCGCCCAACCCTCAGGCTTTATAGAGCCCAACAACCCTACGATCAAAGCAAAACAACAACAAAAAACAAGAACAAAAAGAAACTAATACCTATAGATATACCTATACATACAAATATATATATATCTATATATATAAATATATATTGTATGTATACATATGAGTATTTATTAAGACTATTGGGAACTCTAAGCGAGTTTATAACACAACTAACTACCACAATAACAACAACAAAAAGAATAACAGCAACAACTACAGCAACAACTACAACAACAACTTTAACTACAACAGCAATAAGAACAATGAACAACAGGAATAGCAAATTATATACATATATATAAATATATAGAGAACTATATCTATAAGAAAATATACATAAACACATATATATATATATATAAATAAATATATATATGTATACATATATATATTTATATATATATACAGCTAAACTATTTTATCAAATTAAAAATGAGACACATTTAAATAATAAATATTCTAACAAAACTTATTGATTCAAAGTTAAAACTTATCTAATCGAAACAACTCTAATTGTATGTCACATATACAAATGTGTATATATAGACATACATATACATATACATATATATAATTAGCCTAGTTGAGATAGTTTTTTTTTCATTAGATCACATTTGAATAGTGCTTTTAACTGTAAACGCGCTAAAGTCAATTACGTTGCAAAATTTTGCAACCCAATTGGTTAAAGATATTGTGAAAACAATAACATAAACAATAACACACAAAAAGAAACCTAAACAAAAACAACACAACACAAAGAACAAGAAGAAAATCTCACTATTGAACATAAGACAACGTAATTAATTAAGCAGATCAAAACCTTAACTACTCTTAACTATTGTAAACCGTACTCATAAACAAATACATTATGTCATTTGAATCATATATCTAAATTAACGCCAAGCACGCTGCAAAAACTCACGCTGTCGTTCGACCTACTTGGCTCTGGGCTCGGGCATTTTGTTGGGCTGCGAACGA
This sequence comes from Drosophila montana, assembly GCF_035044405.1. NCBI lineage: Eukaryota > Metazoa > Arthropoda > Insecta > Diptera > Drosophilidae > Drosophila > Drosophila montana. Next base: position 734,979 of record NW_026997351.1, on the reverse strand, counting down.
CAGCGTTTGTTTTTGCCAGTGACTTATGTTTTGGATTTCATGCATACATTTAGAAACACTCTATAAACATATAAATATACAAATTTATAATACAATATATATATATATATATGTGTGTATATATATATATATATATATATATATATTTATGCATGGCATTCGAAGTGCGATTTCTCTGTAGGGCAATGTGTGACAGCGCTTTGGGGCATGCAGCTTAACGCCCCGCAGACGTGCGCCCGAAGTCTGCCACGAATTGTGTCGCATCAGATGCCAATGCAATGAAGAACAACAACAACAGCAACTACACAACATTTAGTTGGCAAATGAAAATCTAGCGGAAAACAACACGATTCGTTTGCTAATTAGACACACGCAGAAAATATATATATATATATACATATATAAACACACACACATATAGATATATATAGATCATCTAAGCATTAGAACAAAACTCAAATAAATTAAGAATTCCAACACATTTTTTTTAATTTATTAATTTTTATTTTGGTTTTGCATAATCAAATGTAATTGAGAAACTTTCCGCTTTGCTATCGCTTAACAATCTGATCAAATATTGAAATTGTAGTTTGAGGATTATTGAGAAGAACAAGTGCAATGTGAACAGTGTTGCCAAGCGTTACAAAAAATGTAGAGCAACGCTCTGTAAGTGGGTTAAATATACACCTGTTCGGAGAACAACCGGGTCCAAGACAAACTAAGGAATATATTTTCGTGTATTTTGTACAAATAACAAAGCAAGTCACAAACATATGACATCACAAACTTATTTTGACTACATCCAATGCCTTGACAACTCTAAAAACACACACAAAGACACACAGACACACTCACACACACACACACACAGGTACATTCACATATTTACCACAGATCCAGCACGCATATAACCTGATGAATGTTCTACATTTAAGCAAATATATAAATTGTTATGCATATATGTGTGTAGAAGCGGGCAATACATACCCACTATCAAACAAACACTCACACTCATATATATATATATATATATATATATATATATATACTTATAACTATATAGATGCTAGACACATGCATATATGGCATATTTACAAATATATATATATATATATTTTTTTCTATGCATATAAGGGAATTGTTGAACAAATGGAAAACAACATGAAACGCAAGTCTTATGAAAACCTAGAAACTAAGGCAACAGAAATTGTAAAGGAAGTATCTGCAACAACAAGAACAACAGCAGCAGCAACAACTATACCATTTATTGGTTTGTGAAGAAGAAGAAGAAAACTTATATATACTATATAGCTACATATGTATGTGTGGATACTAACAAACAAGTATTGCGTCTAGTTTATACCCAATTCTAACTCTAATTTATTTATTTATTCTTTAAGAAAGGAAAGAAAAAGTAGAGAAGATGAAGAAGAAGAAAAGAACAAACACATACACGCCATCACACACACACAGCACTACACACATACACTGAGAGAATAAATATGGTTTATTTTCAAAAAAAAAATTTCAATTTTTTAAAGCATGTTTTCGATTTCAGTGTGTACAAATTGGATTTTCTTTAATATTTTTTGTTCTTCCATGATCTATTTGAATTTCGTATTATCTTTCAGAATTTATTTTCAGTTTGTTTTCAGCTTGATTGAAACGAAAGACAACGGTTTTTGTTTAAAACATCTACTATTTACTTTAAAATTAATTGAAATGAATGATAAAAGTATAAACTTACGCAAGTCTGAAAGTATTTCTATCGAAGAGTTCTAAACTGCTTAACTGTAAATTGTATATAACTAAAGAATGTACTTAACTACACACATATATATACATATACATATATATATATATATATATATATGTTTATATATACATCGATAATACACAGACATAATATATATACACAATAATAATGAACTACATATAATATATAATACAAGAAAAATATATAAAAAGATATATACATATAAAGCTATATTACTATATGTATACACTTATATACTATATAAATGGTTAAAAATTTTTTGGTAGCTCTTAAGTTAAACATTTAACAGACAAACGCAAAAACGAAAACATCTAAGTACGATATGCACTGCAAGCACTGAGGAATTTGATTCAATTTTACTTAAGATAAACGAAAAGAGAAATTGAAGTAGCATTAAAATTTAAATTTAAATTTAAATTATGGCATTACGATTACAAATTGACAACTAAAAAAAAAAGTAAAAATTAATTTTTTGAACGATTTCGAGAACCAACTGAATGAAAGAAAGCGGCTGAAAATGTTAGACCAAAAACAACATCAAATGGCAATGGGCAAGTTGCGAATGAGCCAGCATACATGCAAACACTTACTGATGTACAGATGTACAGATGTTCAGATGTACAAATGTTAAGATCTACAGATGTAAGGATGTATGTATGTATGTTACACAGAACGGATTTGTTATGCAGCACGTGGCTAAGGCCAAATACAAATGTTACTGGCACACACTTTAACACACACACACACACGACACTCACACACACACACGACACTCACACACACACGACACTCACACACATATATACTCCGTATTAAAGTAGTTTCTTGAGCTTCAGCTGCATTCAAGCGGTATTTATTAGATGTTGCGCGCGTTCACACACACACACACACACACACACACTCGCGTTCTTATCGTATTGTATCTCCGGCATATTATTAGCAAAATATATTCAAAAAAAAAAAATAAAACACACAAAAAAACTCAATAGTTAATTAACTACAACTCAAAATTAGCAAGCTTAACTTAATTAAAGTTCAATTTTTTGCCCAGACGCTAGCTACATTTTCAACAAAACCTCTTATCGTCTTCTATTCAAAAAGAAAGTTATATTATATTATAAATAAATGCAATATGTATGGAAAACTTATTCACAATATTTGACAGCAAAAAAATATCATCAATAACAAAATGCTAATCAATTAATTTTCGGACACTCTACTATAAATAAAATAAATTTTTTTTTTGGTATTTCAAACTCACAGCAAACCGTTTTCTCAATTTGTCTTTTGGGCTGGTTTATAATATTAAGCTAATACATAATCTGTGAGAATGTGATCTGATCTTGGATCTTATATGACTATGTTTGAATGTGAAATGTGAAAAGCAGCTGAGATATTTTCTGTCTCACAGTTTCTTTCACATAATGAGCTAATCAGATTATCTTAATTTAATAATGTGTTAGATTTCCTTCAAAAGATTCGAGCTTTAGATTTCGTAGCGAGTAAACTTGATGAAAACTGTCTTGCAGATCTATTAGTCAAATAGTTTTAAAACAAACTGGAATATTCTTTATCTTTGATGCACTTTGTCTATATATGTAGATAGGTGTTATTAATTATAAACCACAAGCTAAGATAGTAGGAAAACAAGCTTATAATACAATTTATACGGAGTTTTGTTTGGCACGAAGAAGAGAGAGCAGAGAGTAAGATAGAGAGAGAGAGAGAGAGAGAGAGAGAGAGAGAGAGAGAGAGAGACAGAGAGACAGAGAGAGCTCCAACAAAATTCGTATATTCTAGCTTAAATTATTTCTAGTTTTGCATATCCCATATTAAATAATATTAATATATGCATACTCTATAGAAAAGTCCATTGATAAGCGCTTTAATTGCGCCGTTTTTACCAGACAAAGATTCAAAGTCTGGTTATCAGCTCATCAGCTGATATGCGAAGCACGCCCCAAAGTAGCCGCTGCTAAGGCCGCAAAGGTGCTACCCGCAGGTGCTTGAACTAAGCCCACCTGAGGTTTGTGCCTGTATTGGTACAATTGATGGGTAGATAGCTAGATAGGCGACTCGATAAATGATTGGAACTGCTCGAGCATTATTAAGTTATTTCTGTTATCGCTAGCCAAGACCATGGCGCACTATAAAAAGGCCCAAAGCGCGGCACAGTCCAAGGAGATAGCATTTGCAGACCCCAACATGAAGTTCACATTATTTGCCCTGTTCGCAGCCGTCTGCGTGCTCAGTGTAAGTATTTGGCCAGGTTTCAAGCGAATGGGTGAGCTTGAGGATTAACGATTCGTTTGCTCCAAACAGGTAAATGCTGGCACCTGGCAACCGTTGATGATGGCGCCGGACACAGGCGTGCAGTACGAGCCCAGCGATTTCGCTGATATCGACGGGGAGACCTTCGATCCGGAGGTGTTCGGCATCTTCTCGGCCACGTGGTGGGCCATAAAGGCGGCCCTGCGCAGCGTCAAGGGCTTCAACTGCATAATCAAGTGGGTTGTGGGCATCAAGGGCAGCGCTCTGCAGTACAATGCCGATATCATTGCCTGCGGCGTCGATGCCAGCCAGGATGTGACCAATCTGATCAATGCCAACCAGAAAATCATCAGCACCGCCAACAACATCATCAACCTGAAGTCGAACATTTGCGCCAGCACCGAGGAGCCCGAGCAGCAGAAGATCACCAACAGCTGTGCCGTCAAGACTTTGGCCCAGGTCTTCAGCCTGTACAGACAGGTGAAGAAAGCCATCGCCCTGGCCAAGAAGATACCCCAGACTGGCCCCAGTGCCATCACCTGTGTCACCAATGCCACCAGCAACCTGACCAGCTACTACACACAGTTCCCCGCCAACATAAAGACCTGCTCCAAGCTGACCAGCTCGTAGGCAGCCCGCGCTCTGGCCATATTTAACCATGTCTCTTTTTTCTCCATTATATACCCATAAGAGAAGCAAATAAAAATGCATAAGTCAATTGGGTTTGGGCATTTGATAAGGCTTTGAATCGTTTGGCTATTAAGTTAACGATAACAACTGCACAGCTGCAAACGCTTAGTTCCCTTTGGGAACTGATAAAAAATAATAGAGCTCTTGAGCTGAGAAATGTTCTTGTGCATATCGTAAATCCAGAAGCTTTTTTAACGATATAGAAAAGCCGTTGATCTTGCATTTTTTGCAGTCTATAACTTATTTTTTATTACTAGCGAGTGTTGGCCGGCCTTGCCCGCGCACGTGCGTTAATCACCAATCTGTCAGCCAGTCAGAGCTAACTATTTTAGGTATATTTAGTTTATATGTATTCAATTATTATTATATGGTTTTTATTAGCTTTAGCTCAATCTACTCTCCACAACATAACCGGGAATTCGAGTACGCAAACTAATTTGCCAGCCCATCCATTAAACGATGTCAAATACAATAATTCTATAAAAGAAATCGGACAAAACAGTTTTAATAGCATTATCTATGTTTATACAAATGTATGTTTGTCTGTCCGTATGTGTGTATATGTGTAATTCATATGTGTATAGTTTGCCATACCAAACGTAGACCAAGTTGGCCTTCCGCTGCAATGCAAATGAAAACAATTGTATTTTGGAATATTGCCCTACTATGCGATTCTCATAGTATGTTGTGTATGTATGTATGAGTGGATTTATGTATGTCTGCATGTAAGCATGTGTGTGTGTTTGAAGGTATGTTTTATTTCAATATAAATATGTTAGTATGTGAGAATGTAAGTATGTAAGTATTTCAGTATGTTAGTGTGTAGGTATGTAAGTATGTAAGTAGGTAATTATTCAAGTAATCAAGCATGTATTTATGTAAGTATGCATTTATTTTTATTATGTATGTGTGTGCTATGTTGCGTGTTTGTTGTATGTTTTTTATGTATGTGTGTATGTGTTTATGTATGTCTGCAAGTATGTTTGTTTGTATGTATACCCCATTCGCTTCGATTGAAAAAACGTAAAGTTGCTCTTGTATTTCATTTATTTACTCATATTGTAAACAAATTTTTTGGTACTTTTGTTTTTAAGTATATATGTTTTTTATAATTTTGAGCTATGTTTACATTTGATCGACGCAAGTGTTGATATTGGGCAAGAAATTGTTAAAGCTGTTCTTGACATCGTTTGTTGCATCGAGAAAGCAGGAGCTGGTGTCGGAGGGCAGCTTGGCGATCTGCTTCAGGGTGGTGTTGATCTTTCTGGTGAGCTTCATGACAGCCTTGAACAGCTGCCAGAAACACTTCTTGGAGGACATCTGGCTGGAATCGGGATCATCGGTGGTGCACAGCTTGCTGTTCAGATTGATGATATCGTTGCAGATGGAGATTATGGTCTTGCAGGAATTGACAATGGCGGCCACATCCTTGGGCACGGCTGTGCCGCATGCATCAATACCATCCACATAGTTGGTGGCCGCGCTCAACACCTCAATGACCTCCTTTATGGTGCAGTTGACGCCGCGCACTGTTTTCAGCACCTTCTTGAGGGCCTTGCGCACCGATCTGATGAAGCCGAACTCCTCCACATCCATATAATCGCCATCCAGCTGATCAATCAGTGCATCCAAATCCACATCCTCGAAGTTGATTGAATCGTCAACCGTTGCCTTGGCCTAAAAGAAAGCAATTTGTGTGTATTTACTTTTGTTCCAATTTGCCATCGCTAGTTGTTTACTTACGTTCGAGCTGATCAGGCAGCTGGCCGAAACGAGCAGCAAAAGACAGAGTGTAATGGTTCTCATAGTGTTTGGCTATCTGAACTGTGGTTGCAGAATGATCGACTGGACTGACGGCTCTTCATTTTTATAAAGATTGCCCTCTTGGCCCTATCGCTGTGAAGTGCTCACGCGTGAAGTGGTTCCACTGTTTGCCCCGATTTATCTATGGCCATTTGTATACCTATAAATATTTCGTATACTATATATCTGTTTATACTAACTTGAAACAGTTAGTCTCTTATCAATAGAACATTGCATATACGTACGGACTAGCCGTCTTAATTAATCACTTAAAGTCTGCCAAATTAATAAATATCAATTGGGTACAAATTTAATTTGAAACCGATCCAAAGTGTGCTCTCATATATCAATAATGGACAATTGACTTTATCATGACTAAGTTTTCGCAAACTAAATAAAATAGATACTCTTAGTAAATGCTTGCAATCATTTGGCTGAGAAACCTTATAATTATTCCAAATACATCTTTCGTCAAGCTTTCTATGGAAAGCATTTATTTCAAGAGCCAGCTTCGAAAGGTAACGCAAGAATGTTTTAGTTTTGAATTTATAATTTGTTGATATTACGGGTAAAATAAGTTTGACTGTGGCATGGTATACCTCTTTGAACTCGTTCGAAGCCCGACATTGGAAAACAACATAACTCTGCCGTGGATACATCCGACGATCTAAGAGCAAGGGGTAACATCACAAATTTGTCAAAAATCGGGTGGATCCTGATCCTGAATGGAATCCCGCCCAATAAAAGTTCGAGCAATTTTAATATGTATAGTTTTATTTTAATCATATATTGAGCCAAGTATAAAAACAAATAACAATGATAAAAAAAAAAAAAATGGAAGCTTAAATAGGTAATTATGATTCAAGTCGATAGTTAAATGATATCGTTAATGTATAATAATAATCAATAGTCGAATAATCGAGATTCGCACAACACCAAATTGGAATTTACTGCAAGTTTAAATAATTATGAATATTAATGCAAACCGATTGATTTTGTATAACATAGGAATAACAATAATAAAAAAAAAAATTTATATACGTATAATAATTTCTACATAGTACATACACAATATCTCAATCGTATATTCATTCATTTTCTTTCGGTTCTTTTTTTGTTTTTATTTTTTTTTTTACTTTTTTGGGTCTAAAGCTTGCCTTGGATCTCGAGCTGGTGCCGCGAAACGCTTGCCACTCCTCTGGAGCACGCGGATGCGTTTAACACATTACAAATATGGATTACTTAAGATTATAATATATATATGTATATATATAAGTATGTGTATATGTATATGTGTAATTCACTCGCATATCGAAATATCGAAAATCATGTGATATAATTGCACATTCGTTAAGTTATATATATTCGTATTAAAGAGAAAAAAAAATAAACAAAAAAAAATGCACTACAAGAGACTTAAGCGCGGAGACGGCCAACTCAGATCAAGCTCAAGCGACTGTTGGTCTTGCGGAGCTGTGCACGCCAGGGAATGATGTTGTCGCTATCATCCTGATCGTCCTCGCCCTGATCCAGTGCATCCTGTGGTTGCTGCTGCTGCTGATGCTGCTGCTGCTGCTGCTGCAGCAGTGGTGGCTCGCAATCGCCGGGCTTGGCTGCTGTGGACCCTTCGCTGTGGTTCTCCTTGTTGCCCTGTGGATGCGCCTGCTGCGCCTGCTGCTGGAGCAGCTGCAGCTGCTGATAGTGCTGCTCGACATTGAGGCCGCCGGCGGCGCTGCAGGTGGCCAGATTGATGTTATCGATGGACATGGCGCGATTCTTGAGGCGCCAGGTGTCCGCCACGCGATTATTCTCCTCCACTTTGGGCGTATAGATGGCCGCTCTGCAAAATGGCACAGACAGCGAGCACAGGTCAGAGAGAGGATTCCGCCAGCTGCGCCACCTTATGCCCCCACACCCCACCACTTACTTCAGCTTGTTTTCAGTTTCTTCGCGACGAGCCAGCAAGTCGCGTTTCCATTGGGGTATCTGCGAGAGGCGACGCGACTCCGCCTCCTGGGCCATGCGATCCTCAAAGTCCTTTTTGGCCCGCTCGGCTGCCTTCTTTGCCATCATCTGGCGCTTCCAGTCGGGTATGGCATTGCCGGCCTGATCCTTTTCTGGTATCTGTAAGTAGATCTTTGACACGCATGATAATCCAGTTCACAGCCCCCACCCCGCAGCCCGCATCCATCGGCACGGCAACCTTGCGACTCACCTGATCAACATAGTTGTTGGCCGTAAACTGTTTGGTTATCTCCATATAATGCTCCGAGTCCATGCGATTGGCCATCTGCTGTTCGACCTTCATCTTCTTGATGCCGGGTATATCCTTTGAGATCTTCAGCTCGGCTATCAGATCCGTCTTCAGATATGTGTCCGTGCTGGTCGTCAGGCACTGCATGCTCAGACTGCGTGCCGGCATCTGGTAGGGCTTCGGCACCTTCTGTGTGTCCGTGCGTCGCAACTGTACAGAAATTTAAATGGGATCAGGGATTGGGCTATTGATCGAATGGCTTTCTAAGGTTCTTGCTGTCGCTTAAGCTATGATATCTGATATCTGAAAATGTATACATATGTACTCTACACAGCTGGTAAATGTTGCCAGGCTTTTCTTCGATTTTTGCTTAGTTATATTTTATAACATGCTTTTGGAAACTATGTATGATAATCCAAGTGTGTTTTAATTTAGTTAAAATGTTGCGAAAACAAAAAATAAAACTTTTATTTGATGATTTTATTTAAGATATAGAAGATATAAGAAAAGCAAACGAACTTATTTTCGTACGGCTGTATCAGTGACTACATGATTTACCTCTTCGATCGAATCGGATTCAAAACTTAAAACTCGGACACTAGATTGCCTGCAAACAGACGAACAGACTAACTTGACCGCCTATACATATGAAAGAGCTTATCCTGGCTGACTGACTAACTGACCGACTGACCACCCTAACAGCTGGAAAGCTGATTGCTTGAGAAATTCCACCCGCAACCGTGGAAAATTGGTGGAAAACGAATACATGAAACCATTCGGCTGACCCTTCGATCAGACTCAAACTAATTTTCAAAGATATTTATTAACATTTTAACTAGATCATTATTAAGATCCGAGATGTGTTTCTCACATTTCACAAAATCCACCTCCCAAGGTGAATTAGCGGATCAAATATGGACGAACGTTTAGCAATTACTACGCGTTGATCCGATTTGTTTCAAGTTTCGAAGATCTGTACAAGAAAATTCCCAATCGGTAGTTTAACCGAAAGTATAATTCTCATTTAATCGGCCTTAAACTTATTTTCCAAATTCAAAATATTAAGTAGCCGGGCTATATCCGCTAGTCAGGTATAAGCATTCTATATGGCCATTCCATCTGGGATACAACTCACCTGTACACTGTTCAGATCCTGTATGGAAATTGCGGACAGCGGCTGATGCTGCTTGCGCGTGGCCGTATCCTGGCTGCTGGGCCCAGCTGAGCCGTGCGGCTTCTTGGGCTTCTGTGACTTGCTGGTGGCATCGCCAGCCATTGCCGACAGCATCATTGGCATTGGCGGCGGCATCATATGCGGCAACGGTGGCGGCGGCGGCGGCAACGGTGGCTGCTCGCCCACGCCCAGAGCATGCGAATGATGCTGATGCTGGTGCGGATGCTGGTGCGAATGCTGATGATGATGATGCTGCTGCTGTGCGATCTGGATTTGCATGTAGTCCTCCGTGTCCGTGGAGCTGCAACAAATAAGGATTGTTAAATATTTGATGAAAAGCTGTGTGGGTGTGTCTCAGTGTGTGTCTCCGTGTGTGTGTGTGGCATAATGTGTGATGTGGGCCGGACCTGCGCCAGGCGTGTCGTGTGCGCAGTATCATCTTTGGATTGCAACTGATCGGAGCGAGGCGAACCAGTTGGCAAAAGTGGCCTGGCATGCAGCACGCATAAAATTTCATGCACTCTTGAGCCGCTGAGGAAGTGCGGCCGACTCGCGACTCGCGACTCGCGAGTGGTGCTGTTAATTGCCCCCATCCCCCAGCCAGCCCCCAGCCAGCCCCCAGCCATCGCCCAGGCAGCGATCGGCGTGAGCATGCGCTGGCATTGTCTGCAGCTTAATTAAGGCAACTGTACTTCTGCCACTTTTGGTGGTAATTACTTATGTTGCCGCCGCACGAGATGTGCAGCCAAATTAAAAAAAAAAAAAAACAAAAACAATAACTAAATAAATAACAGCTACAACTGCATCTCAACTCTCTGATGCAGCTGGGAGCTAGAGCTAGAGCTGCAGCTGAGGCTGGCATGACTTTCTTAACTTACCGGGCCGAGGATGGACACGAACGCTTATCGCTTATGCTCTTTAGATACTCCGACGGCTTGATGAGATGCGTGACGCCGTCTTGTGATTTGTTGGGAAAACTGGGCGGCACAAACGGCAGCACCAGCTGCTTGTTGACCAAATTGGGGCCACCGGAGCGCACGCCAACGCCGGCGCCCTCCCCGTTATAGCTGCCGCCATACTGCGACTGCTGCAGCTCGTAGTGATCCTCGGCGGATGAACCCACGCCATAGATGCTGGCCGCATAGACCGACTGTTGCTGCTGGTGATAGTGCGAGGGCTGATAGCTGCTGCTGCTGTTGCTGTTGCTGTTGCTGCCGCAGCGTTGCTTGCCCTCCGCATAGCCATAGATGCTGCCATTGGCGTGCTGATAGTGCCCATCCCCGTTGCCAGCGGTGGCAGCTGCTGCTGCTGCTGCTGCAGCGTCAGCGCAGGCGCCTCCATTACCGTTGCCGTTGCCGTTGATGTTGCTGTTGCTGTTGCCGTTGGCGTTGCCATTGCCATTGAGGAGCTTGGCTTTCTTGTTCGCTGGAATTGAACAAATTTATTTATGAGATTTAAGTCTTGTCTGCGTTAACTACTTATTGTGGGTTAGCAGTTATCCCAGCTCTTTGGTCACGCTAACTTGAGCTGCAACAACACACACACACGCACACACACACGGCACACTCTCGAGACACAACTCATTGCGTATGCAGCCTGTGACGACGCCTTTCACCAAAACTGCAGAATGGCGTTAATGGATTTCGACTACATCTTAATCAAATGCAGAGCTCTAAAACGCAGTTGTTGCCAAACAATCTAGCTTAGGGTGGAGCGCGGCAGATGATTAATGGCCATAAGTGCTTTCAAAGTCGCAGCTTTCGCAGTCGCAAGTCTTGGCATAGAATTGCCAAATTCAGCTAAATCAGTAACAGTTTTATAAGGCAAGAAAGCAAATCGAACTGATTCAAATATGGCATTCTACTTTATTTTTTACTATGAACCGAACCTAAAGCCAAAACAGTTACTCAAATATTTTTAAAAAGATAGTTTGGCTTAAGATAAATAACGTTTGAGGAAGACCCAGCGCCAAAAAGACCCAACCATTGCATTCTTATAAATATACCTATAAGGTGTATGAAAACTGAGTGTAGAACTTTAATTAGGCGCACGGCTAAAGATTATAAAACTCGATATTACATTATTTCTATAAGTTTTTAAACACACGATAAGTCCACGTTAGAGCCTAGGTCTGGGTTTATGGATGTGGAAAGCCCTTCGAATTCGAACGGATCCCTACTATAAACTGGCATTAAAACAAATTACAAATCGATGGGTTGAAAAAAGTGGTTGACCAAAAACCGATTCGATTGTAAAGTCAACCTTTTTTGATGTTTTTTTGGAATATCTCGGCCAAATACTGTCCGATTTGGGAATTTTATACCATTTTGGACTCGTAAGGATCAGTACTATCGATTGGCACCATAAATATAAAAATTCAAATTTTGAACAAAATCAACAAAATGGCAAGGGGTTACATCACGTTTTTTCTCAAATTTGGGGTCGGTTCGAAAATCAAAACTTTTTTTTTATATTTATTGATTATCTCGGGTAAATACTGTCCGATTTTGAAATGTTGTACCGTTTTGAATTCGTAGGGATCCCTACTATCAATTTGCATTCAAACATTTTAAAAATCGATGGGTTATTTTTTTTTTTTAATATTTCGGCCAAATACTGTCCGATTTTGGAATTTTATACCATTTTAGACTCGTAAGGATCAGTACTACCGATTGGCATCAAAAATATAAAAATCCAAGTTTTGACCAACCATCACGTTTTTTCTCAAATTCGGGGTCGGTTCGAAAATCAAAACTTTTTTGATGATTTTTATTGAATATCTCGGGTAAATACTGTCCGATTTTGAAATGTTATACCGTTTTGAATTCGTAGGGATCCCTACTATCAATCTGCATTCAAACATTTTAAAAATCGTTAGGTTGAAAAAAGTGGTTGACCAAAAACCGATTCGATAATAAAGTCAGCCTTTGTTGATGTTTTTTTTGAATATTTCGGCCAAATACTGTCCGATTTGGGAATTTTATACCATTTTAGACTCGTAAGGATCAGTACTACCGATTGGCATCAAAAATATAAAAATCGAAGTTTTGACCAAAATCAACAAAATTGCAAGGGGTTACATCACGTTTTTTCTCCAATTCGGGGTCGGTTCGAAAATCAAAACTTTTTTGATGATTTTTATTGAATATCTCGGGTAAATACTGTCCGATTTTGAAATGTTATACCGTTTTGAATTCGTAGGGATCCCTACTATCAATCTGCATTCAAACTTTTTAAAAATCGTTAGGTTGAAAAAAGTGGTTGACCAAAAACCGATTCGATAATAAAGTCAACCTGTTGATGTTTATTTTGAATATTTCGGCCAAATACTGTCCGATTTGGGAATTTTATACCATATTGGACTCGTAAGGATCAGTACTATCGATTGGCATCATAAATATAAAAATCCAAATTTAGACCAAAATCAACAAAATGGCAAGGGGTTACATCACGTTTTTCTCAAATTCGGGGTCGGTTCGAAAATCAAAACTTTTTTTATGATTTTGATTGAATATCTCGGGTAAATACTGTCCGATTTTGAAATGTTATACCGTTTTGAATTTGTAGGGATCCCTTCTATCAATTTGCATTCAAACATTTTAAAAATCGATGGGTTAAACAAAGTGGTTGACCAAAAACCGATTCGATAATAAAGTCAACCTTTGTTGATGTTTTTTTTGAATATTTCGGCCAAATACTGTCCGATTTGGGTATTTTATACCATTTTAGACTCGTAAGGATCAGTACTACCGATTGGCATCAAAAATATAAAAATCGAAGTTTTGACCAAAATCAACAAAATTGCAAGGGGTTACATCACGTTTTTTTCTCAAATTCGGGGTCGGTTCGAAAATCAAAACTTTTTTTATGATTTTTATTGAATATCTCGGGTAAATACTGTCCGATTTTGAAATGTTATACCGTTTTGAATTTGTAGGGATCCCTACTATCAATTTGCATTCAAACATTTTAAAAATCGATGGGTTAAACAAAGTGGTTGACCAAAAACCGATTCGTTTGTAAAGTCAACCTTTGTTGATGTTTTTTTTGAATATTTCGGCCATATACTGTCCGATTTGGAAATTTTATACCATTTTGGACTCGTAAGGATCAGTACTATCGATTGGCATCAAAAATATAAAAATCCAAATTTTGACCAAAATCAACAAAATGGCAAGGGGTTACATCACGTTTTTTCTCAAATTCGGGATCGGTTCGAAAATAAAATATTTTTTATATGATTTTTATTGAATATCTCGGGTAAATACTGTCCGATTTTGAAATGTTGTACCGTTTTGAATTCGTAGGGATCCCTATTATCAATCTGCATTCAAACATTTTAAAAATCGTTAGGTTGAAAAAAGTGGTTGACCAAAAACCGATTCGTTTGTAAAGTCAACCTTTGTTGATGTTTTTTTTGAATATTTCGGCCAAATACTGTCCGATTTGGGAATTTTATACCATTTTGGACTCGTAAGGATCAGTACTATCGATTGGCATCAAAAATATAAAAATCCAAATTTTGACCAAAATCAACAAAATGGCAAGGGGTTACATCACGTTTTTTCTCAAATTCGGGGTCGGTTCGAAAATCAAAACTTTTTTTTTATGATTTTTATTAAATATTTCGGGTAAATACTGTCCGATTTTGAAATGTTGTACCGTTTTGAATTCGTAGGGATCCCTTCTATTAATTTGCATTCAAACATTTTAAAAATCGATGGGTTAAACAAAGTGGTTGACCAAAAACCGATTCGTTTGTAAAGTCAACCTTTGTTGATGTTTTTTTGGAATATTTCGGCCAAATACTGTCCGATTTGGGAATTTTATACCATTTTGGACTCGTAAGGATCAGTACTATCGATTGGCATCAAAAATATAAAAATCCAAATTTTGACCAAAATCAAATAAATGGCAAGGGGTTACATCACGTTTTTTCTCAAATTCGGGGTTGGTTCGAAAATCAAAACTTTTTTTTTATGATTTTTATTAAATATTTCGGGTAAATACTGTCCGATTTTGAAATGTTGTACCGTTTTGAATTCGTATGGATCCCTATTATCAATCTGCATTCATTTTAAAAATCGTTAGGTTGAAAAAAGTGGTTGACCAAAAACCGATTCGATAATAAAGTCAACCTTTATTGATGTTTTTTTCGGAATATTTCGGCCAAATACTGTCCGATTTGGGAATTTTATACCATTTTGGACTCGTAAGGATCAGTACTATCGATTGGCATCAAAAATATAAAAATCCAAATTTTGACCAAAATTAACAAAATGGCAAGGGGTTACATCACTTTTTTTCTCAAATTCGGGGTCGGTTCGAAATTCAAAACTTTTTTTTATGATTTTTATTGAATATCTCGGGTAAATACTGTCCGATTTTGAAATGTTATACCGTTTTGAATTCGTAGGGATCCCTACTATCAATTTGCATTCAAACATTTTTAAAATCGATGGGTTAAACAAAGTGGTTGACCAAAAACCGATTCGTTTGTAAAGTCAACCTTTGTTGATTTTAAAAATCGTTAGGTTGAAAAAAGTGGTTGACCAAAAACCGATTCGATAATAAAGTCAACCTGTTGATGTTTATTTTGAATATTTCGGCCAAATACTGTCCGATTTGGGAATTTTATACCATATTGGACTCGTAAGGATCAGTACTATCGATTGGCATCATAAATATAAAAATCCAAATTTAGACCAAAATCAACAAAATGGCAAGGGGTTACATCACGTTTTTCTCAAATTCGGGGTCGGTTCGAAAATCAAAACTTTTTTTATGATTTTGATTGAATATCTCGGGTAAATACTGTCCGATTTTGAAATGTTATACCGTTTTGAATTTGTAGGGATCCCTTCTATCAATTTGCATTCAAACATTTTAAAAATCGATGGGTTAAACAAAGTGGTTGACCAAAAACCGATTCGATAATAAAGTCAACCTTTGTTGATGTTTTTTTTGAATATTTCGGCCAAATACTGTCCGATTTGGGTATTTTATACCATTTTAGACTCGTAAGGATCAGTACTACCGATTGGCATCAAAAATATAAAAATCGAAGTTTTGACCAAAATCAACAAAATTGCAAGGGGTTACATCACGTTTTTTCTCAAATTCGGGGTCGGTTCGAAAATCAAAACTTTTTTTATGATTTTTATTGAATATCTCGGGTAAATACTGTCCGATTTTGAAATGTTATACCGTTTTGAATTTGTAGGGATCCCTACTATCAATTTGCATTCAAACATTTTAAAAATCGATGGGTTAAACAAAGTGGTTGACCAAAAACCGATTCGTTTGTAAAGTCAACCTTTGTTGATGTTTTTTTTGAATATTTCGGCCATATACTGTCCGATTTTGAAATTTTATACCATTTTGGACTCGTAAGGATCAGTACTATCGATTGGCATCAAAAATATAAAAATCCAAATTTTGACCAAAATCAACAAAATGGCAAGGGGTTACATCACGTTTTTTCTCAAATTCGGGATCGGTTCGAAAATAAAATATTTTTTATATGATTTTTATTGAATATCTCGGGTAAATACTGTCCGATTTTGAAATGTTGTACCGTTTTGAATTCGTAGGGATCCCTATTATCAATCTGCATTCAAACATTTTAAAAATCGTTAGGTTGAAAAAAGTGGTTGACCAAAAACCGATTCGTTTGTAAAGTCAACCTTTGTTGATGTTTTTTTTGAATATTTCGGCCAAATACTGTCCGATTTGGGAATTTTATACCATTTTGGACTCGTAAGGATCAGTACTATCGATTGGCATCAAAAATATAAAAATCCAAATTTTGACCAAAATCAACAAAATGGCAAGGGGTTACATCACGTTTTTTCTCAAATTCGGGGTCGGTTCGAAAATCAAAACTTTTTTTTTATGATTTTTATTAAATATTTCGGGTAAATACTGTCCGATTTTGAAATGTTGTACCGTTTTGAATTCGTAGGGATCCCTTCTATTAATTTGCATTCAAACATTTTAAAAATCGATGGGTTAAACAAAGTGGTTGACCAAAAACCGATTCGTTTGTAAAGTCAACCTTTGTTGATGTTTTTTTGGAATATTTCGGCCAAATACTGTCCGATTTGGGAATTTTATACCATTTTGGACTCGTAAGGATCAGTACTATCGATTGGCATCAAAAATATAAAAATCCAAATTTTGACCAAAATCAACAAAATGGCAAGGGGTTACATCACGTTTTTTCTCAAATTCGGGGTCGGTTCGAAAATCAAAACTTTTTTTTTATGATTTTTATTAAATATTTCGGGTAAATACTGTCCGATTTTGAAATGTTGTACCGTTTTGAATTCGTAGGGATCCCTTCTATTAATTTGCATTCAAACATTTTAAAAATCGATGGGTTAAACAAAGTGGTTGACCAAAAACCGATTCGTTTGTAAAGTCAACCTTTGTTGATGTTTTTTTGGAATATTTCGGCCAAATACTGTCCGATTTGGGAATTTTATACCATTTTGGACTCGTAATGATCAGAACTATCGATTGGCATCAAAAATATAAAAATCCAAATTTTGACCAAAATCAAATAAATGGCAAGGGGTTACATCACGTTTTTTCTCAAATTCGGGGTTGGTTCGAAAATCAAAACTTTTTTTTTATGATTTTTATTAAATATTTCGGGTAAATACTGTCCGATTTTGAAATGTTGTACCGTTTTGAATTCGTATGGATCCCTATTATCAATCTGCATTCAAACATTTTAAAAATCGTTAGGTTGAAAAAAGTGGTTGACCAAAAACCGATTCGATAATAAAGTCAACCTTTATTGATGTTTTTTTTGGAATATTTCGGCCAAATACTGTCCGATTTGGGAATTTTATACCATTTTGGACTCGTAAGGATCAGTACTATCGATTGGCATCAAAAATATAAAAATCCAAATTTTGACCAAAATTAACAAAATGGCAAGGGGTTACATCACTTTTTTTCTCAAATTCGGGGTCGGTTCGAAATTCAAAACTTTTTTTTATGATTTTTATTGAATATCTCGGGTAAATACTGTCCGATTTTGAAATGTTATACCGTTTTGAATTCGTAGGGATCCCTACTATCAATTTGCATTCAAACATTTTTAAAATCGATGGGTTAAACAAAGTGGTTGACCAAAAACCGATTCGTTTGTAAAGTCAACCTTTGTTGATGTTTTTTTTTGAATATTTCGGCCAAATAATGTCAGATTTGGGAAATTTATTCAATTTTGGACTCGTAAGGATCAGTACTATCGATTGGCATCAAACAAATAAAAATCCAAATTTTGACCAAAATCAACCAAATGGCAGGGGGCGTTTTTCACGTTTTTTCTCAAATTCGGGGTCGGTTCGAAAATCAAAACTTTTTTGATGACTTTTCTTTAATATCTCGTTTAAATATCGACTGATTTTGGAATGTTATACCTCTTTGTATTTGTAAGGATCCCTAGTATCGATTGGTAATGTTTGGAATTTAATATCGGGGGTTGACATTAAACTTATTAACAAAAAACCAACTGTGGAATGATGTCCATCTTTTTGATGATTTTTATACTCTGAACCCATTAAAAATTGGTAAAGGGGGTATAATGTATTTGTGCAATCGTATGTAACATCTCCGACCATATAAAGTATTTATATTCTTGATCAGCATCAATAGCCGAGTCATTCTAGCCATGTCTGTCAGTCCGTCTGTCCTAGAATAGTATATATATCAGGTATCTTTCATTTTATAGCTATCGCCACGTCCGCGCTACCACTACATAGCTATAAATCAAATAAATGAATCAATTTGTATTGCCCAACAATTTAAGGAGGCGGCAAGAAGCGTGGTCTCTTGCGAGTTCGAGTCCAACCGAAGGAACTATGTTTTTTTTTTATCCCCTAGTCGGGAACTCCCGACTAGAGCCTGTTACTTGTTTAATTTAGTTAAACTGCAGATTTGTGCTGTGGCAAAAAATAACAATAGCAATTGAAGAACAAAGTCCGAAATTTTACATGAATTTGCTTGGACTTAAAATAATTTGTAAATTCTAGATAGAATATTCTTATTATATATTTATAATATAATATATAATTATATAATATATTCTAATTATGTCTTACTCAAAGATTAACAGTTTAAGATGTTAAATATTTCGGGTAAATGTAAAAAGTTTAATAAGAAAAAAAAAGAGCCAAGGAAACCCCAGAAAAATGACAGTTCGAATGATAAATGGCCAAAAAAGCAAGTGGTACACATGTTCCCAGTTAATTGGACATCAGGCGCTGCGCCTCCTTCTCTTTTTTGTCATGAGTCCTCGACATTGCAACTTTCACGGCTCCGTGAACGCAAGTTGGCCAACTCGTTTCTACGCTTCGACTTGGGGGCAGAGCTGGAAAGCTGCATTGCCGAGCGCGGCTTCCATTACGTCGATGTTAGATGGCATTGTGTATGGTCAGAGCACTCGCGACTGCATCCGATCGGGTCTAGCCAGTTTGGGCCGTTGATTTGGTGGCCAAACGAAATGTATAACAAAAACAACGTCCACTGACAAACGATTTCAGCAATTGCCAACAGTTTTCAACGTTTTATCAATTTCCAGAGCAGTTTAACTGGATGTGACACCGTCTGCATTTGGAATGGATTGCAATTGGTTCGGTCAGGTTTGAGCCTGCCAACGGCTTCCATTTTCATGGTGAAATTGAAAATGTAGATCGTCAAGTGCAAGCCAGTTGCCAAACTGGAAAAGGGATACGGCAAAGCTAGGAAAATGTATATAGAGGGTGACGAAAGGGAATGTGAGAAATATCAAAGGTTTTATTCCACTCTTTTCATATTTTTTGAGAAAATGCAAACAAAAGGAAAAAAAACCATTGCAAATAGATTAAGAAATGTGCTGTGAATATTTTTCCTATATCGTAGGATTAAAATAGTTTAAGATCCTTTTTAAGGTAAACATTTTGTTTGTTTATAATTATTTATATTAATTATTTCATAACACATATGCCAAAAGCACGCTTCACGAATGTGTAACTGTTATTAATAAAACAAAAATGAAAATAAAAACACAAATGTTTAAACAAATCGAATTATGCATTATTTTTATGGCTACACGAACGGATCGCACTTACACCGAAATATATCGAAACGATGAAAGCTCAGCGTAAAGTAATTTCGCCGCGTATTCTTATGGATCTTCATCGAGCCCGACATGTTCATACCGTATAAACTTCAACTTTGAACCGTATTTTTATTGAATAATTGAGGGCGAGAACACAATGCACAATCACATGCTCAATGGTTTGCAAACGAAGATTTATGGAAAAAATAAACAAATACGAATCTTAAGTCGAAACCCGTGAATATTCAGCTTTGAGCTGGGCTGTGGACGTTGACGATGTTGACTGGGCGAGCGTCGCTGGCAGCCTGATGCGAGTTCAAGCGATCGCCAAAGTTATTCACCCAAAACGACAACAGCAACAGCCACAATAACAATAACAACAACAACTGCAACTGCAACTGCAACAACAACAACAACAACGAGTCCGCGAGTCGTGTCGACTCCGAGCTGTGGCATCGTGAAGTCTTGTGAAATGCCTGTGCGAAAAACACGTTCACTTTCATTGGGTAAAAGTTTTGCAGCGCAGGCAGCGCGGGTGGATTGGCTGCCACAACCCACATGCAGCCCAGGCCATAATTGGCGGCATTGTGGTGCATGCACCAGAGGGAAATGGTGGGGAGGGGAGCGTGACAGTGGCAGTGGCAGTGGCAGCAGCAGCCAGAGGTGCCCGTCAATTTGCTGAACATATGCACTTCCGCCTGGGCCAACGACAGCGCCAAAGGATCCAGCGCTTCTGATCTGCAACCTGTCCGGTGGCAAGCAGCAAGCAGCAAGTGGCAAGTGGCAAGTGGCAAGTGGCATACAGTGACTACTGTATTGGGTTTCACTCAATTTGATGCCCATTTGAAACTGGTCGCTTGAATGCATTTGCAAACACAGTCAATGACAACGAAGTCTGTTCCTCTGCTTCCCCTTTAACTAGCCACCCATCGCACGTCTGTAGCCAACCCACCTGTAATATTTACCCACGTTGCTTTAAACTTCCACTTCTTTGTTTGGCCACATTGTTTTTTCAGCTTTTCCTGCTACAGTTTTTTGCCCAATGTTAACGTGTGAATTTTGCTCGAATGTCTATTTCATTTTGTATGCATACAACTAGTTCTCTGGCAAAGAAATGCCTATTGCGAGTGCATAGACCATTTACGAATGCATATTGCGAGTCAATGCATGTCAAATAGCTGGCATTCATTGTCTTCGGCCAGGTTAATACACTCGCTAAACTCTATAAACTGTCAGTTTGCTGACACTTCATTTTCTATACGGCCATAGATCTAACTGCTTAGCTGCTGACTGCAATAATACACTGTAAATAATAGTAATGAGATACATTCGCTCCTCATCTATTACCTTAATCTAAGCACATTTGTTAGCTGCTACAACTAATTGACCATAAATATAACATAGCCTGCCTTTCTTTTAATATACTTCGTATGTTTAATATGCTTGATATGAGTTAGAATATTGCCCATTGCCTTCCATAAATTAAGTGAGATTCTTAACAATCTGCAATACAAACATAACGCAACAGCTGCAAGCTGTTTCCGCTTAAACTACTTGGGAATTGTAAGATTGATCTGTTGTTAATTTCAATTGGTGTAGCTGCTGTTGCATGTTTGTTTGTTGCTGTTGTCTATTTAAACGCTCCTCTGGTCAATTGCAGCCAATTTGCCAAATGGTTAACAAAATGTTGACCAAAGTTGTTTGGTTGGCGTCTGGTTGTTGGGCAATTCCAGTTTTAGCCAACTTTGTGCTGCTAATTGATCAATCAATGCGACTGGCAGCGCTTTTTGCTCGCCCCCCGCTTAGCCAATAATGTCAAAGACCCCGTCAATGGTGCGTGAGTGGGTTCAAGAGTTATTGATTAAGGCGTGCAATAGGGCAACGCTCGGTTTTACTGATCAGACGAAAAAGAAACTGTAGAACAAATTGTGTGAACTATGTGTGCGTAAGAAGTATGGGCAATGGCAACTGTTGAATGGACTTGCGTTGAACTACTTGTAATGCAACTTGGTGCGCTTCTTCTTGCCCAGCTTATTGATGCATTTCATTTTGGAGTGGCATCTGCGATTCGTTGTGGATGCGGAAGCGGCCGCTGAGCTGGTGCAGGGCACATCACCATTGGCCACGTTGCGCATGCCCATGGTGAGAACGTCGGGATTGGGCCAGAGCGGTTCCTCTGGGTCGGCGATCTTGACGTCCAGCAAGTGGCGATCGAGCAGCTCCAGCTGATGATCTGTGGCAAATTTAGGGTCCAGCGAGCTCATAAAGAGCGTTGCATTGCCAACGCTGTAAATGACATAGGTATCCTTAACATTCAGATTCTCTGGCAGCTTATCTGTCAGATCATCCAGGCTGGGCGCCGTCGGCTCCTCGGTGAGCAGCGTTCTGCTCAATTGTGTCATCGCCGGCGTCTGTTTGGGTGACATGTGAACGGTCGTTGTTTCATCGGAGCTGCTGCTTAGCGGCCTGCTATCCAGCAGATCCGACCAGCCCAGGCTCGAACCATCGGTGCTCATGGCTCACAACTCCCGCCGTTAATGGGTATGTTTTTTTATTGAGTTTTTTGTGTTTGTGTTTTATTGTCGAATTTCGTAATTTGTGATTTGTACGTTTTTGTTTACCAAAATTATGTTGTGTGGCCGAAATTTGGATTCGAAATGTCTGACCTGGCATAATGCCGGAGCACACTTGACTAAGTATGAAGTGAGTTCTTGATCTAAGAACTTTCATGGGCTATTTTTAAAGACTCGGTGGGGAGTTAAAACCGTGCCTCTAATACTTCAGTCCATTATCCCATAGGATTCATAACATTCACTCAAAGTGCCGCTATCATTTAGAGACGAGCTGGCCAACATACCTGATATGGTCGACATGGTGCGATTGTGATTGCCACGCACCAGTTCCGAGGGACGCAGACTGGGCTCCTCCACAACCTCTAGGCCTGAGTCCGAATCCACGGCGTCATGTCCGGCTGCAGAGCCAACAGTTGTTGTGACTGTCGCTTGTGTTGTTGTCGCTGTTGCGGGTGGCGGTGCGTTGCCAAAGTGATTCTTCTTATAGATGTTGTTACTGTTATTTGAGTTGATGTTGTTGCTGCTGCTGTTGCTGTTGTTGCTGGAGTGTTCGCCATTCAGGTTGTTGCGCTGCACGGGAGCACGCAGTGGCGGCGGCAGGGGTGGCGGCGGAGGTCCATTAACTAAAGGGTGAGAGAGAAGGAACAGAGGGCGAGTGTTAGTAGAACTGGTTTACCGAGAATAAGGTATCCTTACAGACATATATGACAATAGTGATTATTATTACCCGGCTTTGCACGACCCAAAATTTCTATGAATTTCCTTTGCTCCATACCACGTATGGGAAATGCATTCTTGAATAACTTCGATGCTTAAAGACCGGTTTTTTTTTAATTATCAGGGAATGAACATGGCATGGAAAAGTATTCATGAACTTAAAGTACAATGCTCTACCTTTAAAAATAAGTTTCTTCCAATTTTTGGGAGAATTGGTTGAGGTATCCAATAAGTGAAACATTTTAAATCGATGTATACTTAATGAGAATCTAGATACCCCCTTCAATGTGTCTCGCTTTAAAAAACATGTCTCAAAATCAATATTTATCGATATTATGAAAGTGGGAGCAAATGCTGCGTGATATGCAAGATATATGTGTGTACTAAATGGAGTGGGAGATGCTGCCTTCTGCCTGTTACATACATTTGCACAGAAACATTTCACCCTTTTTACTCATTTGTAATGGGTATGCAAATAGGAGAAAATATAGCAATGATGCTTATATGCTAAGACTTACCCACGGCTAGATTCTGCATGGGCGGCGCCGAGGAGACGCGTTTCAAATTCCTGTTCATGTTGTTGGAGCCGTTTTGATTGATGCTGTTGCTGCTGTCGCTGTTGCTGTTGCTGTTGATGTGGACATTACCATTGCTGCTGCTGTTGTTGTTGTTGTGCATGGACAGGTTGGGATTGCTGCTAAGCATGCCAGCATCCGCCAAGTTGTTGCGTATCATGGAGTTCTTGTGCGACTGCTTGGTGCGCTCGGCAACATCCTCGGGCGGGCAGACGCTCTCGTAGGTGTCGCTCTTGATGCCGCCATTCAGGAGCTGATTCTTCAGATTTAGATTTATGTTCTTGCCGCTATAGTTATCCTTGATGCTTGAATCGTATTTGCTGCTGTGCAGGCCAATCATTGAATGCGATTTATTGCGATTCAGTAGGCTTATGTTGTTGTTGTTGTTGATGTTGTTGCTGCTGCTGCTGCTGTTGTTGTTGTTATTGTTGCTGCCGTTGTTGCTGCTACTGTTGTTATAGTTGTTGCGCTTGTTGTTCAAATGCTGTAACAGGAGAAGACAGAGAGAAAGAAAAAGGAGGAGCTTAAATTTGATGGCACGAATCACCCTGTTTGCCGCGCTACTCACATGGTTGCTGTACTGCAGCACCACATCTGTGCTGCGCGTGGAGCTGGCGCTGGCGGATCGGGAATGTGAGCCACTATCGCGGGAGCGTGATCTGCCCACACTATATTTGTGCTGCAACTGTTGCTGCTGCTGCTGCTGTTGCTGCTGCTGCTGCTGCTGTTGCTGCTGCTGTTGCTGAAGCTGTTGTTGCTGCTGCTGTTGCTGTTGCTGTTGTTGCTGATGCTGATGTTGATGCTGATGTTGCTTACGTGACTCCTCGCGTACCAAATATATATCCTCGTAGTCATGATCACCGTTCTGATTGCCATTGCTGCTGATGTTGCTGCTGCTGCTCTTATGTTGCTTGTAGCTGCTGTTGCTGTTGTTGTTGTTGTTATTATTGTTGTTGCCGCTGCTGCTGCCGCTGCTGTTGTTGTTGTTGTTGTTCTTAATGTTGCTGCTGCTGCTGATATTGCTGCTGCTTCCATGCCGATTGAAGCTCTGACTGCGCAGCTGGTGCGGATGCTGGTGATGATTGTGACTGTGATTATTACTGTGATGATGACTGCTGCTCTTTGGCGAGTTGAAGCTGGACGAGATGGAAACGGACTCATCGGAGCCGCTGCCTGCGCCGCTCGAGCTGGAATGGACATCCGCCTGAATGGTCATGATGGCATTGCTGGCCTTCGATTGTATCGAGTGCAATGGATGCGGCATCTGGTGCTGCTTCACGCTGCTGCAGTCCGAGTCAACGAACAAATCGCGCACCCGATTGTAGATGATCTCCTGGGGATCGTGCAGAAAGAACGACTCGCCCGATATGCTCCCGTTCGGCGAGGGCGTGGCATACATGCCGCCATTTCGCATCGGATTCACATAGAGGCCATCGTTGGGCAGCAGCGCACCGCCGCCGCTTGTGCTGCCCGTCGCACCGCCACCACCAGCACCACCACCCGCGGCGCCATAGAGCTTCTCCGAGGAGCTGCGCGACTGTTGCGAGTACAAAGCGTCGCTGTTCTTGCGAGTAATGCCAACGCCCAAGCCCAAGCCCATGCCCAGGCCAACGCCAGCAGCGGCAGCAGCTGCCGTCACAGCTGGCGGATGCAAATAAAATGGCTCCACATCGGAGCTGAGCGTGGATGAGGACTTTGATTTGATCGTGTTGCTGCGGCTTGTCTGCTTGCTGGAATTTGTATTCGAGTTGCAGCTGCTGCTCATGTGTTGCTGCTGTTGCTGCTGCTGCTGCTGCTGCAGCTGCTGTTGATGTTGATGTTGGTGCTGCGATTTGTGACGCTGTGTGTTGTTGTTCTTGTTGTTGTAGTCCACGGTGGTGCCATGCTGCACCAGCACATTGAGGCACTGTAAGGCAAGAAACAGGCATTGGTTAAAACGTGTTGAACGCATTGTTGCCATGTGGCGGCAGTTGGTCTCGATACTCACCTCCACCTGTTGATTCTCGGCCGCATCGTTAATCGGCGATTTGCCATATTTGTCCAGCGACAATTTGGCGCCGTGGTTGAGCAGCCAACGTACCACAGACAGATGGCCACGCGAGGCGGCAAAATGCAGTGGAGTGGCACCGTCTCCATCACGTAAATTGGGATCCACGCCCTGATCCTGCACCTGTGAGTGCAATCAAGCAAATGTTATTAACAAACAAAATCATAAATCAATAATTAAAGCCTATTAGGCTTAGTTGAATTTATGAAAATCGCATAGAAAGGCGATATTGAAGAGAGAACAAAACAGGTTGAGTGAGAGGGAGATATGAGTGACGGAAGAAAAAGTGATAAATGAACAGAGGAAAGACAGAGAGAGAGTGAGCGATATATAAATATATATGGCGATAGAAACAGAGGAAGAAAGAGAAAGGTCGCAAGAAAGATGCAGAGGAAGGGAACGAGATGGTAAGAGAAAGAGCGAGAGACGGATAAGGGATGCTTGATAGTAACAGAGAGGGGAAAGAGAAAGAGACAGTGAGAGAGACGAGCAATTAAAGAATGATGGAGATGGAAAGAGCGAAAGAGATAGAAAGAATCCATTTATTCTATTACTAGCACATTCACTGAGGTCGACATATGTATATATAGACCATAAAGAAGCGTAAATGTCTCCTTCTGCCTGTTATACAACTTAAGTGGACACAGCTATCAAATAAATGGTAAAGATACATATATATGTATATATACATTTACTGATTTGTAGGGGGAGGAGGGGGGAGTGGTTAGCTTGTTTCTCTCGCACTCAGTGGCAAAACGAAGCTGTTGGCAATTTAATGGATTGTCACCCGCTCCACAAGGATCCATTGTGAACTGTCAATATTGTGACGTGTCGTCGTGTGGCTTGACAAGACTTGAGTCGCACGGAGTGCTTAGTGGGCACTTCTCAGGCACGCACACACACACAAACACATACAGACACACGCATGTGGAAAGTGGTTTGCTTGATGTGTGTGCGTCTCCCGCTTTAGCTGCTGCATTGGCAATGCAAAACTATTTAGTTCAATTTAGAAAGGTGATTTTCAACTGGCACCCAAAGTCGACCCGCCAAGCTGATGTCCAGTTTACGTTGAGAGATCTTCAAAGAGACAGAAAGAGACAGCCGGCGCCCGAAGAGCGGCAACGATTCCCAGCGGATACGAAGTAAAAGAACATTGTTAGCATTACGATTTGCTCCAGCTTTGACTCGGACTTCGACTTTGGAGTCTGGAATCGGTTACTGGTTACCGCTTGATAAATTGCATAGGCCATGCGACAAACGAGTCAAAGACCGGGCACCGTTAACTGTGCGATCTGTAACCAGGATAAGAACATGCAGAAGGCCATGCGCCTTGCGGTTGAAACGAGTTCATGTTTCTTTTTGTTTTGCTGTTAGCCTCATTTTGGCACTTAGCGTTGGTATTTTTGGCATTTGGCAACGAGTGCAGCAAGCACTTAAATGTGTGGGTACTCACCATCCATTTGAGGCAATCCAAGCAGCCCATTTGTGAAGCGGCATGGATCGGTGCCATGCCGTCGCGTGCGCGCACATAGAGCGAGCCGCCGGCTTCAAGCACCAGAAACTTGAGCACCTCCAAATGCCCCTCCTGGGCGGCCAGGTAAACGGGCGTGACATCATTGTCCATTTGCGTATTGGCGCTGCAAGATAGAATAAACATATATATACATACATGAAAGAAATCTAGTCAGTTATGTTGTATGTTCAGTTTCAGTTTTAATTAGCTAAGGCCACAATCGCTTGCAGTTCTCTAATGAGCAAAAACCCAACACCGTCCGCACCGTCCGCACCGTTCGCACCGTGCCCCGTGCCCCATGTCCCATGCCCCCCGTGTGGCATTCACTTGCAACAAAGTTGTGAAAACGATTTGGTAACACAAAAACTACTAATGGCTGCCATATAGAGTTTGCGATACAAAGATATATAGATACAAATTAAAGTATCATCAATGCCAACATGAAAAGAAAACAGAAAACAAGTTGACAGATTGCGTTGGGCCCCCTCTCACCCTCTCTCTCTCCCTACCAGCTGGTTGCCAGCTAGTTTTTGTGTTTTGCTATGCACAAAATTTAAAAAGTGGATGATGGACAGCTGATATATATGTCTAGTATCTGCCATATCCACGCGTTATAGCTGATGTTTACCACACACATCGGAAAAGTTATTTCGTTTTTCGTATGCCTAATACAGGGAAAAATAGACATAATTTTCATACGGCTTATGTGTAGAAGGTGTTCCAGACTATGGTCAAAGAAAGTAAGTTTAAGCCCAAAAGAAATGTGTTCACGTTTCGAACCGGCGTGTTGGTTCAACTCGTGAAGCCGTTTTTTGACATCTTAATGTTCAGCTTTTGAGACCGGCTCTTGAAAGTTGTTTTATTTGAAGCAAACCATTAAAAAAAAATGGTTTTGCTTGTTTCGTTTCATGATAAAAAATAAATTGGGGTTTCATTCAAAATTGGTTTACAACCTTGCTTAAAAGCTCATATTTGTTGGAAAAGAGTTAAAGTTTAAAAAAACATTTCATGGCTAATAGATTCATAATTAATAAAGAATATAGCAAAGTCAGCAGGCTTAAACTATATGATCTTAAACCATTGAATTTTCCTTTTGATTTGCAAAGACATCGATTCTTTTTATGCAGTTAACATAGTATATTGAACATAGTAGAAAACAGATTAAATACAACTGATTTGCGATCATAAAGGAATAATCATATTATGAATGATTTCTTAATCTTATATTTCATGACTCCACTTTAGATTCTTTTTCATTTTGTTATTGTATAATTTTGGTTATTATTTATTTGCAATCGTATTTCGATTGGTTGCCAGCACTGTTGCTGCTCACCTCACGACGCTGCGTCGATTGTTTTGCTCCTTGCGACCCTGGCCAGCGCCTGCGACCAACATGGACGTGGCCTCATCATCGTTGGAGTCGCCGTTGCCGGCGGAGACTTTTCTTTGATGCACCTCCATTATGCGTTCGCTGAGATTGCTAAGATTTTCGCTGGGATTGATATCCTCCTGGCTATTATTGTGCTTGCTGTGCTTTTGGTTGGAACTGTGAACGCCGGCTGTGTCTTCGCCGTGCTCTGCATCAGGATCGTGGCAGTTGCTGTGGCGGCGACTGCTGCTGCTGCTGTGGCTGCTGCTGCTGCTGCTGTTGCTTCTCTTATTGTTGTGGTTGCTGCTACTGCTGCTGCTGAGGATGGCAGTGGTCACGCAGTTCACCTCTGTGGAGATGATGGTGTGTATGTCATTGTTGGACTTGCTCTTCTGCTTGCTGCGACGGTACGAGGTCAGACTTGTGGTCATGCGGCCGAGCAGGCCCTTCTTAACGTTGATGGTCGAGAAGTAGCTACAGAGTTGGATTTTTCTTTTGGTTTTTTCTTGCAGGGTTTGCAGCAGGTTGTGCCAGAGTTAAGTGTGTGTGTGTGTGTGTGTGGGTGTGTGTGTGGGTGGGCAAGGACAGCGTGACGCGAGTGTTGTTTAAGTTTAACTTGTGCATGGAGAAGACGTTACGACACGAGACGCGAGTAAACAATGCGGGAACTGCAGTAAACCACAATGGGCGGTACTTAAAGAGGGGGGCGTGGTTGTGTTGTTGTGCAATTGTTGTGCTATTAAAAATACTGTTGAAATGCCTTTGCTTACCTACGCGCAGTTATTGTTACCTATGTGACTTTCGTTTTTATGTCGCGTATGCCATAATACAGTTCATATAAACAGAATCAACTGGTTTTTCGGTTGAGTTTTCCCCAATACCGTTACATACACAGACACACACACACACACAACACACACAACACACACGGCACACGCTGAGATAAAGAAAATAAATGGTATATATTGAAACGGTTAAAAGAAAAATCACTTTGATATTCGATTCGATTGTTTTTCGTTGCGTTTTTTCCAAGATTGAAGCTCTCAACTGTTTTCTGCTTCCGTTTATTTGCATTTCAAGTTTGTGGCACGGTTAACAACAACACGCACAGCTCTCGCGGTCACATGCATAAATCTAAATCAATCGTTAGTTGAGTTAGTTGTGTCACCCCCCGCCCCGC
The DNA here is from genome assembly GCF_035044405.1 of Drosophila montana. Lineage (NCBI taxonomy): Eukaryota > Metazoa > Arthropoda > Insecta > Diptera > Drosophilidae > Drosophila > Drosophila montana. Next base: position 704,925 of record NW_026997351.1, on the reverse strand, counting down.
AGCCACTCGAAACCGAAAGTTAACACGGTCGAAAAGTCAAGTCGTAGAGTTGAAAATTTTGGATGGCGCCGGCCGCATTGCGTCTGCCACGGCAGCTGCAACTGACTCTCAATGTGGCCGCCACACGATTGAGCCATCGGCTGCCTGCCCCAGCAAACTTCTAGTTTCTTTTGTTTCGCTTCTGCCACCTCAGCTCTGCTTTTTTCGGGGTGAAATTAACGCAAAATACTACAAAAAACAAGCAAAAAAAAAAAAAAAAAATGGCAATGCAGACCAGATCACATACTAAAGACTCAGCCATAGACTTTTCTCTCTGTGTTACGCCCGGGCGGAGCGGAGCGGGCGTCTCTGGCCTGTGATAGCAGCCGCGGGCTATGATGCACATTTGCTACCATTTGTCTATGTTATTAGCTACAGCACCGTGTGACAAAACTGAATAAAATCAAAGCTTACTATAATCGAAAAACGGACAAAAAAAATATATAATATGCACCATTTCGAACACTTTCTATCACCCTTTTAAGTACTAATACTAAATCTTGATTGGCGTAGATGCTAAAGAAACGTGTCAATAAATTCTTTAAAAATAAAACATTAATAAAATATGCAATTTTTTCGTCGTTTGTGCCTCCAAAATTAATAAAAATTTCCAAGATTTACCCCAAGAACTTGTTAAAACAATATGCTAACATACACTTTGCCTGACTATTTTATATAAAAGAAATAAATAAATAAAAATAATGTTTGATGCCATAATTTCTGTCAAAGCCTTAGCCAGTTCACGATTATTTAAAGATCGAGTTGTGTTAAAATATATGGGAGTTAAGCAAGCCAAGTTTGCAAAAATAATGCAAAATCTACAAAATCTACCATAAATTATACGCTCCTTATTCAAGTTGAAAGTTGTGTAGAAATATATTAAAGTTTGAATAGAAAATAAAACATTGAAAACATTGCTTGATGATCTGATATATCCCACACTCGGAATAGTAATGAAATTTCTATGAATACTGAAAGAGTTACGCTCAGTCTGGTCCCACTGTGCTTTCCCTAGTTTATGCTGGCGGCGCTGGCGTAGGCAACCGACTGAGCTGCTCAGCGGCGGCTACTTCATGGATATTGCACACCAGACGGCCCAGCTTCAGATGGAGTCTTCGCTCCGCTCGAGTCTCAAGATTGGAGCAGGCGGCGCTGTTGCCGTTGCTTTCTTTGCCAGCGACTTAGCGACTTGGCGAGTTGTTGTTACACATTTTCCAGCTTTTCGCTGCAGAAATGAATTGTAAACCAATTAAAGTTGATTTTTCATCTTCACGTTGTGCGTTGTTGTTGTTGTTGTTGTTGTCGTTGTTGTTGTTGTGGGCTTTTTTCTTCTTCTTCGTCTTCTTCTACTACTTATTTCTCGCTAAACTCGTACATATAAAGTTTATAGCACAGACCCCCGCTCAGCTCGGGTGTCCATTTGCCAGTCGCGTGTTTTTTATGCGCCTCGACAGCTTCTTCTTCTTCTTCTTCTGCTTTGGCTTTGTAGGTGAAAATACAGTAAATAACGAGTAAATCTAAAGTTATCCCAATTTTTTTGTGCTCATTTTGTAATTGCAATTTAATAATTACACTTATTTTTTGTTGTTGCTATTCGCATGTAATTTATGTTTGTTTTTTTTTTTTCTTTAATATTTTTAATCACAATTCGCACAACTGGAAATAAATTGAAGCGCAAGTCTCGAAAGGCCGATAATTATGGAGAGCTGCCTTGTTATAAGCACGGTTGACAGTTAGCCGAGAATGCCATGAGATCTCGAGAGATCTAGTGAGATCTTTAGCGCTTTTAATTGAACATTTGCGTGTCGCAGTCAAAGTCATAGTCGCAGTCGCAGTCGCAGTCGCAGTCGCAGTCGCAGTGGGCAGAATGAAAGCAACTCTCGACACAAATACGCCAACGGGCCGATGAAGAGAACTAAACATAGTTGGAAGCAAGATTTGCAAAAATCGATTAGTCGCCAATTCCAGGCACATGATGAACTCACAACTCTAAGAATGTTTTCATTTCTCTGCGAATGTTTTCATTTGCTCAACTTTCGGTTCTTTCATCAACAACCTCATAAATACTTCTTGCATATTTTACGATATATTCTATACACTAACTAATAACTTAAACTGTGTTTAATCTATATGCATGACGTTTGCTTGTGCGCTTTTATTGCCACCTTTCTTCTTCTATACATGTTCAAGTTTAAGATCTGACTCTATTTAAACCTCTTAAGAGATCTATATATTTTTTATTAAATAAATCTTTTTGTCATCTATTTATTTACATATTAATTTGTTATATCTTTAACTGACTTTTTTCCATACATGTTCAGGTTTCAGGTCTGTATCTACATAAATCCTTAAGACATACATTTATTTTTTAACCATTTAACCTCTGTGTTATCCATTTAATAGCTTTAGATTTTTGTTATGTCTTTAACTGACTTTCTTCTGTACATCTAGAGATCTATACATAATTTGTATCAATTAAATCTATTTGTCATCTATTTATTAGCATTTTAATTTGTTATATCTTTCACTGACCTTTTTCTATACATGTATAATGTCTGTCTCCATGTAAATCCTTATGAGATCTATATATATTTTCGATCTATTAAATCTCTTTGCTATCTATCAATTAGTATTATAATTTGTTAAATCCTTTACTGAGCTTTTTCTATAGTGCAAATATAATAATACTTTTTTCAGTTTGCCTCTCAATTCAAGTGTTTTATTATATTCATATGAACATAAATCTATCTAAACTAGAACTTCTCCCTTTTTTTTGTCTATCTCTCATTTTGAAAATGTTAACATGTTAGGGTCTACTTTTATCTTGATTCTCAGTTCAAATTATATGTTAAATGAATCTGTTGTATTGGGAGCAATAAAAAAGCAACTTTATAAATACTATTTAACAAGACTTTTGTCCTCTGCCGTGCCTCTTCGTCCACCAAGACAAAAGCAGCCCACAAAACTGTTTTTCGCCTGTTTCACTTTTAAAATATTTAATTTATTGTTATTTATTTTCTTCGTAAGCGTAGAACCTTTCAATTTGGAAATATTTGCATACTTTTCTGTTTAATTGAAGCTTCATATATTCAATAATATTTACGTCTCTTCCGTCTACCAATCTTATTAAAATGAATTGAACTAAAGTATTCTTTATTTCTGCTATTTATAATAGATTCTAAAGGATTTCTCGCATCTTTTGACATTGAACTACTGGAAAGTTCCCTATACCGCTTATTCTTAAAATTTATAAACAATCCTTGATCATGATATCTTATGTTTTTTCCTTTATAAATATTAAAATAAATAATGAATTATTTGATGATTTGTATATTCTATTTGAATACTCCGTAATTCTAACGATTTTCATTATACGAAACTTGTTAGTTATTTCCTGTTTTTTCGCGCGTTCGTTCGTTTAATCCATGCACAATTTTGCCACTTGATATTTTGTCACATTTTAATTTTTATTTATTTTTGTTGTTATTCATTTTTGTGGAGCTGCCCTTTATTTGCACAAACACACACACACGCACACACACAAACTCTCATTGTTTTGAAGCACAAAAAACAAAAACAAAACAAAATATGGGTTTAAACTAAATATTAAAGGGCAAACAAAGCAACAATTGTTGTGTGGATCCAACTGATGCTTCGGCTCTTTTGGCTTTTTGGGGGGCAGCTCAGCTCAGCTCAGTGCTTGGCCAATTGATTATTGTAACTGACGCTGGGGCTACCTTTTCATGGTTGCGGCTTATGGATGCGGCAACCTGAGCACACACAGGTGGTTGCTACTGTTTCTTGTACGTTGTAGTTGTTGCTGTTGTTGTTGCTGTTGTTGGTGTTGTTGTTGCTTTTGTGGCTTGCAGTTCTTTGGTACACTGAAACTGTTAATTAATTCGCGTTCCGATTCGTTAACTGCATTCGAAACACTTTGAAGCGCGAAATTTTGTTTGCTGTTGTTGTTTGCTGACCAGCGCGGCGCGGCGCAAACTTTCAACGGCATCGAGTGGGCGGGTGGCATGAGGGGCGTGGCCGCACGGCAATTACTGCACTGAGCATTAAACTGCAAATCGACTTAGCTAAAGCCACAAACAACCACAACCACAAACAAATTCAAAATTTAAATTCGTCTATGGTCGCATGTTGCTGCCGTCGTTGTTGTTGCTGTTGTTGTTGTTGTTGTTGTTGTTGCTGTTGCTGTTGTTGCTGCTGCTGGTAACGGTTGTGCGATCGGTCAGCGCTTGGCAAACGGTAACAACATTGCCAGTGGAAAGCATAAACGTCCACAGACGACGACGACCACGAACACTGCAGCTGATGCCAGACGAAAGCACCGTTCGCTTCGAGTAACCAAACGCGAATAGAAGACTCTGCGGCCAGCGGCCAGCCAGCAGCAACCTAGCGACAACATCAGCAGCAGCAGCAGCAACATCATCAGCAGCAGCAGCAGCAGCAACGGCAACGGCCGCCAAGAAGCTTAGAAACCCGCTCTGCCACAAGCGTTTTCTTGGCCACAGCCACAGCCAAAGCTAGAGCCAGAGCCAGAGCCGTAGCCGGGGCGATCATCAAATGTTTTGTATATGATATTATCCAATGGTTTCTTCTAATGCGAATCGCCTCAGCGTGGGTTGCCAGACAACAAGCCCAGATGGAGTTCAACGTAAAAACAAGCGAAAACAAATGAGAAATCTTTCTGGAAATGATATACATATTCCCGATTTATTCAATTTATTAATTGAATATTCGTTTTTTTAGCCCATCATAATTACAAGATATTGAATTTCACGAATTGTCATTTCGCCAAATAATCTTAACTCTTTATATGATGCGGGCTTAGAAGAGTATATATTCAGCTCTTTAGTATGTAACTTCATTAGCTAAAGATCGAAAGAGCATAAGAAACATTGAAAATGCTGAATAATATCAGCTTAAGGTAGCATCCAAAAAAGTTAACACATTTTAACTTAAGGTGCCCAACAGAAATATTAATATATATAATTAAATTAAAAAGTAAAATTTTTAGCTTTCTATTTATCTAAAATCTATGGTAATATAAATAACACAAAAATTATGTATAAAATATGTTAAAGCTCTGTATAAAATAAGCCCTAGATATGGCAAGAAATCTATCATTGATTGATATGAGATATTTTAAGATATTTCACATGAAATCAATAAAAAATTTTCCACTGCATTTCAGCGCGTGAATTCTTATAAGAACTTAGCAGTTAGCTCTTTGGTTATATAGAATACTTTAAGCCAAATATGACTGCAAGCCGGGCTTTAAACGTACCTATTCGAACCCGAATTTCTAATTTATTATTTACTATGAATCGAATCTTCAAACAAAACTTTTGAGGGAGAACCAGCACCACCGCATCTAATCAGATGACAATTTTGGGTAGAACCCACAACTTCTCCATGCATTTACGAGTGGCAATATTTTCAGTCGAACAGGCAATTTAAATAGGAAGTTAAAATATTTAAAGTAAAAAATATAATATATATATATATAAACCAAATATATAAAAGCAGTAAACCAAATCAGCAACAAAATGAGCAACATTTTATAATTTATCTAAATTCCCCTGCGCTACGCTCCCTTTCTCTAACTTCATTTACATCCAATTGAAAATTCTTTGCATTGCCATAGTCAATAATTCTATAAAATGATTAATAAATTCTTGAGCAGCCCTCGTAGTCAAAATGATAGTCATAGCTATTGTTGTTGTTCTTGTTGTTGTTGTTGTTGTTGTTATATTTGTTGTTCTCAGCTCTGTCTGCTATCATGTGTGCCGCTGTGTCAGTTGTCATGCCAATTGAACTGGCGTGTTTAATAAATATGAATTCTGGAAGAGAATCCAAGCAGCCCGAAACCGACCAGACGACCGGAGCTCAACAGAGCTGATCAGGCCAAACCAGACCAGAAGATGAGGCCAAGCAGTTGGACTCCTTGTGCTTGTTGCTCCACATGCAATTGGCAACTAGTTGCAACGGTGCTTTGTGCTTCGCTCTCTCTCTCTCTGTCTCCTTCGCTAAGATTGTCTCTTTCGCTCCTGCTGGCATCCAGTTGGATGGCAAAGAATTAAAATAGCACGCCTGGATGCTCGGTTGAATAGCTGGTTAGCCGGACAAACTAGCTAGCTGGCCGGCTCGCCTTGGCCAGTGGACCGCTTGCGGCTGGTTTTAATGAATCAACGTTTAGAACGCGTGCTTCACGGCGGTATTTAGGTGAGCGCTGACCAAAGTTGAGCACCAGAAGCAGCAGCAGCAACAGCAGCAGCAGCAGGTGGACAGCAGCAGCTGGAAAGCGATCTTGATCGGTCATGCATCCAGCAGCGATTGCATGTGTTCCATTTGCGTCCAATTGCGTCTTGTACTCGCATTGTATGCAGCTCTAATTATGAGCTCTTCAGTTTAAATCACCGCATTTAATTGCCTTGGCCGATGTCTTGACTATATGCGTATTCTACAATCGATCGAGTCGAGCAGTCGCCGCGCTCATCAAACGCCTCGGATAGCTGCTTGGCCAGGCACATCGCCAAGATTGGCGTGAATAGTGCTTTAGATGGGGAGAGATTTAGCTGGCTAATTGATAAATGTGACATTTTGTTGACAGCCACAAAATAAACTAGTCAAACGATCCGACAGCAGTCAAGCCAGCAGCTGCAGCGAACATTTTCGCATCGATATTAAGCCAGCGCTTAAACCACTTGCGAATTATTAGCAAAGCTTTTAAGTAGTGAAAAACCAATGAATTCATCAGCTTCGTGAGCTTTTAAGCCTTACTATTAGCACATATTGCTCATCTCCAGATGTTGGCTTAAAAATTAATCTAAGTATGTATATCTTATATATCTCATCTTATCTTTAAGGGCGGATAGTTTAAGCATTGTCTAAAATTTGTTCATTAGTTTTATTATATGACAACGAATAGCGCGATTTTCATTAAAATTGCGTTATTAAAATTTACATTTTTAAATTAAATAATAAAAAATACATTTCACATATATCACATTTGAAAAGTAACGTGTAGTTTAAATGTCTGTCAAACTGTTTCTTTGCTTCAGCTTTTGTGGTATAAATGCACAATATGGCGAGGTTTTGGTTATATTCACGCGGAACTGGATAAAACCTTTGTGATACCTTTTTGCTTAGCACCGGCTCAGTTCCAAACTCATTTGCAAAGATCTTTGTGAAAATGCATGAAATACGTGTTGCTCACTTCCAGATGAAAAATGCAGGTTACATGTGTGAAGGTTCCAGTTTCGTCCGATCGACTTGAAACTCTATTGATAACTTAGTTTCAAGTCGATAATATGTAAAGTATATAATGTATATATTTATTTAAATTTCTAACGGGCGGCGCGAGCAAGGCCGGGTAATAATCGCTGCCGATCTATAGAAACTGCCTTGGAAGGACGCATGTAAAAAGATGCTTGAAGCAAAGATTTTTATAGATTAACTTTTAGGTTTTCCAGATTTTGAGAATATATTCAACAAACAGACACACAAGGCTGGTTTTAACGAACATGCGCTTGTTAGTATCAATAATTATTTATATTATAATTATTATTATAAAAAAGAAAATAAAAATGTCAGCAAAGAGTAAGTTGTTTCGAATAATTGGCTTATTAGTAAGGCTAATAGAATATAAACGAAGTTAGCTTCATTTGAGTGTTCAATTTGATGCTACTTAGTAGCCAAGCAAGACTGATAGAGAGTGAGAGATAGAGAGAGAGAGAGAGAGAAAGAGAGAGGGGGGGGGAAATGATAACAGTTGGCAATACGCTAATGAAATGGGGCAAGTGAATGCCATAAAATTGCATTAGTCGGCCGCAAATCACGACATTGCCGACAGCAGCCAGCTAAGTGGGGAGAGAAGTTGGCATTGCGATAGCTCCGATTCCGTTTTGGCGTCAACACTTGTCGCAATCATTTAAATAAGCACCGTTCGACGGTGTGGCCGACTTTTCCGTAGCAGCCGCCCCCTTACCCAACCGCTGCCGCAATCGCCAAGCAGCCCCAGTTGCTTCTTAAGCGATAAAGAACAAAGCTTTCACCCCATTCAACGGTCACACGAAGTCGCAATCGGATTCGCTGTGCGACTTTTGCTTTTAATTCTTCGCCCAGTTAACAGAAATTGGCCATTTGCGGCTCAGAGAGAGAGAGAGAGAGAGACTTACCAAATGTCTACAGATGCGGCCACAAGCAGCTGAACACAGTCCAGGCAGCCCCTGGCCGCCGCATAATGTAATGCTAATGCGCCTCCGTTGGGCCTTTCGTTGCCAGAAATTGTCCCCGGATGCATTGGGCTGGGCATGTTCATGCCGATGGGCATGCCACCCAGATATGAGTCCAGCTGATGGGCATGCATTCTGTTCAGATTGTGGTTGTGGTTGTGGTTGCTCCTGTTGTTGTTGTGGCTGTTGTTGTGCAGCTTGTTTAGCTTGATGTTGTTGTATTTGCTGCTATTGCTGTGGCTGTTGTGGTAGTTGTTGTGCTTCAGCTGCTGATTCGAGCTTAGCGCATAGTCGTTGATCGTTCTGCAAGAGAGTAAATCAAATTAATAATCTGACAAACAACAACTATAGTCAATTTATTTATTTAAGTCTTTGGTATATTTTGCTTTAAATTTGCTGCTAACTCCTTGAACCGTATTAGAAAAATGGCTTCCATTTCAAGCTGAGTAACCTTCAAAAAAGATTGTAAATGCACAAATCTGGGTATATTCTATCAATTTACGTTACTTTTACTTAAAATTATGAAATATGAATTATTAATTATGTTTCTCCTTATTAACTTGAGCTGCCAAATCACAATTGATCGATAACTATCGATACAAAACAATGAAACATCGATAAACCTTTCAGTTCACATATCCTGCTGTCAAATTTCCATCCTTTTAGGTGGATTTACATAAAACACTCAAGCAAACACTTATTCGTAAATATTTTGGGCAGAAAGAAAGTGTGAAGTTAATCAAACGAAACTTGAACTTTCGCCCAATATTTAAGCCCAATTTATCGCCGTGAAGGGTGCATTTTTCAGAATTTTTTGAAACACGCCAGCAACTAATTTTCACATAGATCATTGAAACTAAATTTCAAACCAATCAGTTGGTAAACAAAAGCGTTTCTTACAAACTTCTCCGCCTAATTTCCCGCACTTGCGGGTGGAGTTTTCAATACCCCAATAGTCGCAATTTTGTTTCTGGCCTTAATTGTATTGAAATAGACAGCAGTTGCAAGAGTTGAAAAACCTTTCAATCCAAGCTATCAATTCACAACAGATTTCCAAATTTCTTTCCAACTTCAGCCAACATATCACTTATATATAAGGCAATTCTCTGCAAAGGCACATACTTAAAAGAAATAAAATACACTTTTTTTATACATATACGTTATCATATTTTCTATAGATCGCAACGATTTACCACTTGGTGTAAAGTTGATAATGAGCTGGAAAGATACTCTTTATTATTGATTGCATACTTTTGACAAGCACAAAAGAAAATTTTGTAGCAGCCTTTGCAGCGGCAAACGAAAGACTTAAGACACAAACTTGATGCCAATAAGCACGCAACATTTTCAAGAGTCTCGTTTTTTTCACACGATTAACAAAGCAAGCCATGATGAAACTGCAGCCGAAAGTTGTCAAAAAGATTGAATTTTGGCTTAGCAAATTTGCCCGCCTTTGTGGACGGACGAGAGTTAACGGGGTCGACTCTGGCCAATGGGCGAGCGCGCTGAGTCATTGCAACAGCACTTGCCGCTGGGCAAGCCCAAGCGGAATTGGGCGCCACTTCCGCCACCGAGGGCAGCAAAACTCGAGCAAGAGTCATAAACTTGACTCTTCACATACTAAACAGCAGAAGGCAACAAATAAATTAATTGGGTGCTGAGGCAGAGACGAGAGACGAGCCGCAAAACGAAACCGAACTTGTTGCTGTTATTTCTGTGTCTCAGCTAAACGAAGAAAGAAACTAAACTAATGCCACTGCCACAGCCACTTTCTTTCGCTTTATTGCGTCAACACTTTTGAATTAGTTTGTCGAAACGAGCCGCTTGTAGCAGGTGCCACAAGAGGGCGGGCACAGGTGCACAGCTGAGAACGCGATTTGGCCGCACAGAACCGGGCCACTTGGTCAGCCAAATGTACGAAAATGTGTTAGAAAACAAAACAATAAAATTACAAAAACCTAAATAATTTAAAAATGTCATGAATACTAAAGTCGAAAATTGACAACAAACAGGATACCCTGTAATTAGGTCTGTAGACTAGTAGAATACACATGCTTAGAATAAAATAAACCCAAGTCTAGTAAATAGGTTTTGAATGACTAAAGCCTAGTAGGATACCCTGGCGTTACTTTTGAAGTAAATTAAGACTGGATCCTTTCTGTAATAAGATTTTAATTGACTGAAACCTAGTGGAATACCCTAGAACTTGGTTTCGAGTAACTAAACGTATTAGGATACCCTGTAACTAGCTGTGAAGTAACTTAAGCCTTGAAGGCTACCCTGTAAATGGACTTCACTTAACTTAAACCTAGTGAGTAGGATTGGAGTAACATAACCCTAGTAGGTTACCCTGTTGCTGGGCTTAAAGTAACTCAAACCTAACAGGATACCCTGTAATTGGATTACGAGAAATCGTACAGACATATTCTCTAAAACCATTACACTAGAACGCTGTCATAAAAACATGTACATATGTGATTTGCCATAGCTATATCCAATGCCTGTCTAGCTTACGTACCTCAACGTTGAACTAACAAGCGGCAGATCGCCGGTTCAAATCGCGCAAGAATGTAAAAAATCTATGCATTGTTCGACTACGCAATTCTATATCTTCCACAGATGGGACTTTTAGAGTGACCAAATTGTAAGGACTATTATAAAAGAAATTTTGAGTTTAAGAATGATCGTGTTGGGAGTTTTAGATTGACCAATTTGGGAGACTATTGTTAACAAAATTGGGAAGAATATTCAAGACGAAATTGGAAGCTTAATAGTGACCAAATTGGAAACACTATTGAAGAGAGATGAGCTTCTCTCAGCAACATGACACTTTTTTCCACTGTCTGTTACACACACTTAACACTTTTGCAGGGTATTTTGCCGTCTCATAATTGCAGATAGATACTCGGTTGACCTCGCGCACAGGCAATTTAGGAATTAGCTTGACTTTTACCTTAATTTGATGGCAACATCGCGACACTTGACGCATGGCACTTCAGCGACTGGCGCTGCATTTGCTGCTCCCGGGGATCCTCTGCTGACTTGATCTGTGGCTGTTGCAACTGACGTTTCTGCCGTGTCGCCTTTCTTATCACGTTCTGGGGCATTCGCTATGGTGGCGTATTGAGCCTCGGGCTCCAGTTCCTCGGCGTCCGTTTCGCTGGCGAAGTCCACCACCAGCTGTTCGTCGTCTGGCGCCGCATCCGGCTGGCCAGCGTGGCGCCTGCTAAAGTAGCCGACATGCTGCTCGACGCCAGCATTGGCATCCAGCAGGATGCGCTCGTAGGCGGCGCTCTCGTTCTCGCTGAGCGCGAAGCGCTGCTCGAAGACGCGCATGGGCAGCGCGCTCTGGCGCAGCAGCTCCATGCGCTTGTGCCGCAGCTCAATGGAGAATATGAGGCGGACGCGCACCTGGCGGCGCAGACCCTGTTGCGTGGACCTCGCGCGCTGCAGGCGCCGCCGATTGTGGCGCAGCTCGAGCTTCTCGAGGCCGCGCAGCGACTTCTCGGCGACGTCGTTGCTGCGTCCGCTGTAGTCCGCGGCGGAGCTTAAGTCCAAGGCGCTGCGCGTGCGCCGCCAGGGCACCAGATCGAAATGCGAGAATTTGCGTTCGCCCTGCTCGGTCCAGGGATGAAAGTTGATTTGGGCCACGCTGCTATTGCCCTGCCGCAATATCCAGTCTGAGGCAGGGCTGCTTTTGGAGTCGTTGTTGGTCGCCGCGCCTCCCGCGGAGCTTGTGTGCCGCACGTGCGCGTTCTTGGCGCTGGCTTGAGGCCTGTGGCGTTTATAGCGCGGCACCAGCGTCGCCTCCAGCATGCGCTCGTCCAAGCCGTAGTCGCGTCGCAGCAGCTCCAGCTCCAATTCCCTGCTGCTCGCCGTATACTGAGCGCCGTTCCAAACGATGACCGGTCGCGCCGACAGACCCGTAGACAGTGCCCCGCGGCTGGGCATGTTCGCGCTCGCGCTCGAGCTCGTACTTGCTGTTCGAGTTGCAACTGGAGCGGGAGTTCGACTCGAAGTTCGCTTTTCGTTTGCGTTCGAGTTCGCGTTCTCGTTTTGCTTGACGTTCTTGTTAATATTTTCACCCGCTTTTGGGGGTCGGGGCGCGGGGATCGGGTTAACATTCGTTGGTTCTGTTTGTTGTCGCAATTTGCTGATTGCTTTTTAATATTCGCCGTCGTCGCCGCTTTCCGGTTTCCGTTTTTGCCGTCCGACGTCTGCGCGCCGTGACGCCGTCGCCGCAAATGCTGCTGGTCAAAAGCCCAAAACTAACTCCGACTGCGACGGCGACGGCAACTCCGATTCCCAAAGCCCAGGCAGCGAGTGCGCGCCGCCAGGCCGAGGGTTGAGCGTGCGCCCTATGCAAAGCTGCGACGCCGTCGCCGACGTCGACGTCGCTGTCGACGCTGTTGCTATGATTAAGTGTATGTAAGCGCAACATTTTGTTGCTGCTGCTGTTGTTATTTTGTTGTTTTTTTTTTGTTTTGTTTTTGGTGTTTGCTCAACATTGGTAGACACATACACAAAGGCCCCGCAACCCCCTGACACCCCTCGCATTTTGTGCGCTTTTATTGTTATTTATTTATTTTTCACGCTTGCTGCCATGTCACCAGGTCGCAGCGACTGCGCTGCCGACTGCCGAATGCCAACTGACTGCGCAGCCCTCGCGGCGCTCATTTCAAATGTTTCACTTCGCTGCGCACGCGTCAACAATAATAACAACAATAACAACAACAACAACAACAACAGCAGCAGCTCAGCTTTGGGGGCCGCCGCCGCCGGGGCCGATTAAAATAGTTGTTGCTGCTGTTGTTTATGTTGCATGCCCCATTCAAAACTGCGAGTTCACAGTTCTATTCTCAGTTAATTGACAGCGGCTGCTCATTGGAATGATCCTCATCCAATAATGTATAATAATGAAATGCATATTCTATAGGCTAAATTGTACATATGTATTACATTGTATAGCAAAATAATGAATATATGATGTATATGTTTGTATATATTTATCATTTTCAACAGTAGATCAATAAGTTAGCAGACTTTTGAAATAAACTTCCTTGTCAAAAACTATATATGAAATCCTATGTTTCTCTGCATACATCCTACACATATGTTTTATATACGTATATATAATGTATGTCACAAGCATGTTTGTGATTGTTTTGGTCGATTTCTGCGAGCGACAACCTTCGATTGAAGTCAATTTGAATATAGATAATAGAGATGCGTGAAATGCGGTAGAGCAGTCGGAGTCAAAACAGATCTCTTACAATAGACATTGTTATAGATATTTGCATTATAAATGCACGGGGCAAATGTTTATGGCCTGGCCGCCTTTCTAAGCCACATGCTTATGGGCCAACTCCAACTCTGAAACTTGTTTGGCACCCAGATGGCCAGACCTTAATTGCATGCCCCAAGTGTCAACGGATTGGCCCAAAGTCAGGCCAACTAATGGATGTCATCTTTGACATTTTCATTTTCATTTCCATTCCCATTTCCATTTCAATTTGAGCTCTGACTTTATTACAAACCAAAAGATGAGCAAGCGATTATGTAATTAAAGCTATTCAAAGCACATGCGACATTCGGCGAAGGTCGAGGACCGTCAAAAAAATACAAAAATACAAAACATAGAGGATGATGATGGTACAGATACAATGCGCAGGTTTCGTCAGGGCCCGAAATACGGGCGGTGACATTCACCGAAGCTATATAGCTATAGGCCAATGGAAGAGTTGGGAGCCATTGAACCAGAAATCACGAAAACTCTTTACGCTGCTTGAGCATGACTCACGCCCCAGCATAAATGGGGGCCAGAGGAAACAGTATTTCATTTGCGGGGAGGGCTGTTAATGAGCAAGGCGCGAAATCGGCCCAAGACCAAGCGATAGCTACTCCTAACTCCGAGCCAGCTCAGTCAATGGGAACGCACCAACTGCCCACTTGAGCACTGCCTGCTCATTGAATTGACTAACTGACTAACTGACTAACTAACTAACTAACTGACTGACTGACTAACTAACTGAGGGTCTGCTTCTGGGCAAAGTCTGTTGAGGAATCAAAGTCACGCCTGAGTTGAGCAGCATGCAAAAGTTCTACAAGTTTTGCCGCTTGTTGATTACTGCCCACAAAATATACATAAATATATGTACAAATTATAATTCTATACATGTGTATTTATGCACGAGCAGGTGTTTTCCGGCTTTGCCCGGCCGAAGTTTTTGTCTTTCAACTTAATACATCACTTTTTCACCCAATTTTCAGCTGTAGTGAAATTATATAAAAAACCGTTTACACAGAATTTTCCAACATTGAAGAGTTTTTGTTTATGAAATAATATTTTCAAAAATAGTTTGGTTCAAACATAGTTTGGACCAACAGCCAGTTAAAAGTCACTCAATCAGTCAATCGGTACATCAATCAGTACGCAAGTCAGTCTTAATGAATCAGGAATCAGCTAGTAAGTTAATCTGTCACTTGATCAGAAAGTTAATAAGTCACTCGGTCAATCAAACAGTCAATCAGTTTATCAGCCAGTCAGTAAGTCACTCAATCAGTCAATCAGTGAGTCAATCAGCCAGTTAAAAAGTCACTCAGTCAGTCAATAATCACACAGTCAGTTAGTTAATCAGCCAGTTAGTAAGTCAGACAATTAATCAGTCAATCACTCAGTCAATCATTCAATCAGAGAGTAAATCATTCAGTCACTTAATCAGGCAGCCACTCGGAAAATCGGTCAGTCAATCAGTTAATCAGCCAGTAACTATGTCATTCAATCAGTGAATCAATGAGTGAGTCAGTCGGCCAGTTAATAAGTCACTCAATCAGTGAATCAATCAGAAAGCAAGTAAGTCACTCAATTAGTAAATCAATCAGTTAGTCAGCAAGTTAGTGAGTCACTCAATCAGTCAGTCAGTCAGTTAATCAGTCAGTCAGTTGATCAGCCTGTCAATCAATCAATCATCCAGTCAGTCCAAAACCAACTGTTTTATATACATAGAAAAATATATTTATGTATTACGAACAAGATTCATAGTAGTTTTCTCCCTGTTGCGACTTCTCTGAGCGTCTAGCCAAGAGCTTGGCATCTTGTTTGTGAGGTCACGACACTTTTACTTGTTGGCTTTGTTATCAAAATCAGAACACCGCTAACACTGAGCGCTGTCTAACGGTGTTGGCAGCTATAGTTAAGATCTGTTGCTGGTTCGAGGTCTTCGCATTAATGGTCGTCAGGTGGCCATTCACATTTAAATGGGCTTTAAGAATCGATCAGCGCTTTGTTTTTTAGGCTGATAGATTTTCACTTTCCGCACACGAATGGAAAAGAAAGCAAAAGTGAAAGAAACTGTCTACACTTTAAACTCTCGATCTAGCGGCCTAGTATTGGCTGAGCGACCCACTGAGCGGAAGTTCAACGATCAAGAAGCTTCCGCCTAAAACATTTAATAACAACAAAAATCTCCATCTTTCGCAAGTAAATTCCAGATACATAAAACTCAAAAATAATCATAATAAGCAAGTCCGATAAAGCTTTGCAAATGATTTGCCCAGCCAGACACAATCCGCTTGGCAAATAAGCCACTCACATGGCCGAGCATTCATCATTCATATGCACATGCATCGGGCATTCATTTATTTATTCAATCAGTTCATCAGCGGAGGCCCCGGGTGACTGCCGTGAAAGTCCAAGCCAAACAAAACAATTTCTTAACAACTTCAACGACAACAACAACAATAATAATAACAACTAGAAGAAGACAAACAAATAAGCAAAACAAACTGGCAACAAGACAAACAGCTGCCACACGAGGCAGTTGCCACCGTTGGAGTCATGCAGAAGCGCACAATTCACAAGGCGCACAGATAAGCGTACTGAAGTTGCCGCAAACACAACAACAACAACAATGCGAGTACTTGTTGCATGTGACGGGTGCCACATCCCGTGCCAGTTGCAAGAGCTGCTTGCAACAAGCGCAAGCTCTGATCTGATCAGAGCGGATCCGCGTGGATCCAAGTGAATCATTGGCCAGACGAACACGAACGCCAGTCTGGCTTGGAGGCACGGCATCCCAAACCCGAATTCCTCTTGGAATTGATCGCCCGTTCTGAATGGGCGGAATAGATTCCAGATGAAGTCCCATAAGGCTATCAATGGTTAATGAGGTGGACAATGTTTCTCATTTGGATAATATGCCCTTCCACAAACATTTTCAGACAAATCTCTCAGTTAATGTTGTGTAAATTTCCAATACAAATCAGTTTAGCCTTGCATTTTTATTTAACAGAAACTTGTTGCTGCAAACTTGTAGAGTTGCTTTCCGTTTTGCAATCGATACTTCGATTACTCCTAAAGCTAATCGATAACGTGTTTTCTTGCGACTACAAATAGCACTGGCAGGCAAGTGCTTAGCTCATTCGTCTCCGGCATCTGCTGAAAGACGAATCAAATTCATTTTAATTTTCTCCTTTTACGTTTTATCCTTTTTTGATTAATTTTTGAAAATTTATTTGGACGCCAACAAGGATATCGCTTGCAATTTCACCCATATCCCATTACACATAGTAAATTTTAATAAATCCTGGTTTCTTATATATATAAATATAAATATTAAAATATATTTTAAAAAATTGTTTTTTTTTAAGCCCGTAAATGGTGTTTGTATTCAGCCTATGCTGAAAGATGGATGAGTGTACTTTTTTCTTTTTCAGTTATAAATATATTTTTGTAGGCCAAAACGCTCAATGCCAGTAATATTGATTAACAAATTCTCCTTCTTATCGTTAATGTTGTCAATTTGTATCTGGCCATAGCTGAAAGCTGTTATCATTTCTATCCAGCATTTGCTTGGTCAATAGATCGGGTCTTTCTTTTTAATTAAATATAAATATACTCTTTTCTTATATACCAACAAGGATGTCGCTTGCAATTTTGTCAATTTCCCAGCACAAGATGTATTTTAACAAATTCTGGTTTGGCATTTATCTGCAAATGGCATCATTTCTATCCAGCTTTTGCTTAGAGAATATTTCAGGTTGTCCAGTTTTTAATTATAAATAAATTCATTTGCAATTTTCCAATATCCCACTGCCGGTATTATTATATTAACAAAGTCTAGTTACTTTTTAATCCCGTAAATGGTGTCCATTTGCATATAGCCTTTGCTGAAAGATGGATCAAAGTCTTTTCCTTTTGAATTTTAAACATAAACTTAATTTATTTATCCAACAAGGAAACCGTTTGATATTTTTCCAAAATCCCAGTACAATTAATATATTAACTCGTAAATGGCATCATTTCTATCCAGCTTTTGCTTGGACAATGGACGTCTTTTTCTTATTATTCTTATTATTTGTATTAATTTATTCTTCATTTATATGCTCGCAAGGCAATCGCTTGCAATCTCGCCAATATCCCAATTCGGGTAAAGTTTTAAATCCCTGTTTGCTTTTTAATCCCATAAATGGTGTCGATTTGTAACCAGTCTTTGCTGAAAGATAGGTCGGGGACTTTTCTTTTTAACTAAATATCCATTATTCATTTAAGTGCCCATCCCATATTAACAACTTCTGGTTTATTCCTATTTAACCCGTTTTTAAGCGGCGACTTTGTGTTGGATCAGTTATTTTACCTATTTTTATACACATACAAATTCTGGACGCCGACGCCATCATTGCATTTTTTAAAACTATATAATAAGTATTATAAGTAAGGCTTATTTAATATTTCATGAATATAAAGATAAATAAAATTCTTCTACTGTAAAAATACACTGCACTTTTTTATGATCTCTTTGTTTGTGTTAATGTGTGTAATATATGTTGCACATGTTTTTTTTTGTAATTCGAGTCTTCTGACTCAAAATTGCCTACAGTGAAAATGTAATCGTTATGTTTCTATGTTTTACATCTGTATGTATAGAAAAAGATGTAAGAATCAACTTTGGGCATTTGCAGATAGTTTTCGCCTTTGAATTGTATTAATCTAATAAATTTGTTATATATAATAAAGTTTTGACAATATATAGTATATCAAACTGAGATGAAACAAAACCTGGGTTCATTAACGGTCTCTAACTACCACACTTGTTTGGGGGGTTTGCATTCTTCTTGGAATAAATATTAGGGAAAGACATTTTGCTAACTCGCTAAGGTCGTTGTCCAAATCAAAGTTACTTTATAGCTTAAGAACCGTAGGCATATGCTGGAAAAGGTAGATCCATAATAGTTGCTGGCCAAATTTGTGTGGTTCGGCTTTGGATTAGCAAGATCAAGTGAACAAATGGTCAATTATGACAGCGGCAACGACAACAACATGAACAACATGAGCAAACCGGTTGAAAGTTGCGTTTTAATATGGAAAATGAAAATCAAAAGACGTTGCCGTTGCCGTTGCCGTCGACGTCAACATCGGCGGCGATTTCTAGTCAAGTGGCGAGTTAAAAATGTCGTATGTAAACGCTTTGCCTTAATACTTAATTGACATTGGTGGAAAGTTGCAGCGGCAACAAATGCAACAGCAGCAGCAACAGACCTGGGCCGGTTGTTGACCGAGAGATTTGCTAACCACGGTTAAAGCCATTAATAGCCATCGCCCGCGCCACAGCGTCTGGAGCGGTGCGAACGAAAGCAAAAGGATGGGCTAGGCCCAGCGGGACACGGGGAGGACTCGGTGGTGGATGCGGCGTCGTGGTACGGTTCAGTTTGCCTGCGATGCAAGCGAATGCGATTGCGAATGCGAATTCGGTGCGGGCCAAAACTAGTTGCAGCTGCAAGCCAATAGGCGGCCAGAAATTTCACTTTTTCTGTTGGCCGTCGCAAACGCAGGTCTCTTTTTCATTTTCTTTTTATATTTATTTATATAAATATTTCATTTAAGATTCGTCCACAGATTTCGACCAGAAAGCGTCGCTAATTAACGCCGAGCAATGCGAAAAATAATAACTAAATATGTGTAAAGACGGCAAACCCATTTGGCCAGTTGGCCAATTGGCAACTTTTTGCCATTTGCCTTGTCTTATTGCGTTTGCCTAATCCCCGATTTATTTATTTTTTTTTTTTTGGTTTTTTCTTTCTATTTGCTTTTCAATTTTCAAATGTCTGCTGCACAAACACGCGAGTTGAATGGACTACAGTGCATCGTGCAACGTGCAACGTGCAACGCGAGCTGAGAGCTCGTCATGAAGCCCTTAGTGAAAGGCCATTTGTTCTTTATCTACTTACACTTGCATTTCTCTCTATTCTTTGCTCAAGAAAGTAGATCTATTCTTCGACTTGGAGGTACAGTGTTGCGTCACAGACGAATCGAACCGCCGAATGACTGGAGCTGACGAGTACCTCAGAAATTCAACCCTGCACATGGCGAGAAAGACCTCGAGAGAAGCTGTGTAGTCAGGAGAATCAAACGAAGTTCGTTTAAGGACCCTCAACTAAGAGAGAGGAGACACTTCACGAGTTGCGACAGACAGCTTTATCGAAATCCAATTTTATCGAAGTCCAACTTTATCGAAATCAACCCCCTTTCGGCCCCGTTATCCGTGACGACGCCTGGAGGCGTTCTCCTAGGCGAAACATTATGTAAGCTTACTGTGCTGTCACCTTATATTATTAAATCGCATCCAATATTTTCAATCCAATCACTAAATTAAAAGCAAACTATACAACTATACAGACAAGTGATCTTTCACAAAATTTAATAAAATTCACTTTTTTTGGGTTTTAATTTTAATAAGTGCCACTCAAGTGTGTTCTATAATGCTCTTAGAATCACGTTTGTGATCGCCAGGTTTGTATAATAAACAGTATTAAGAATAAGAAAGAAAAAAGAATTACGGCCTTAGGTGACCTCCTGGACGGCTTCTGCGCCGTAAACTCCCTCGTGGAAGAAGGCCAAAGTGGCGCCTTTTGAGCCGCCGGATAAAATTCACTTTTTAAACATAAATACTTTTAGATTTTTATGGTAGATTTCATTAAGCACAACCCAACTGTCTCTGTCCTACAGAGACGGACTCAGGCCAGCTTTTCTCCTATCTTTAAAGCATTTTATAAAATTTTTACCTTTTTACCCAAGACCTAACATCGTCCTAACAAACTGAACATGAATGATTTTTAAAGTCGATAAAGCAGTTCTTTCTCTTATACATATATAATTCTCTCTTGCTTGCGCGTTTGTTAGATAGTCTAGTAGTATCTTTCAGTAAACTTCAACTTCTAATTTAAATCATAAATCTCTGTTTTTTATTTGCACAGCTGTCCAATATTAAAGCTCATTATTTGAAGAGCCTAACGCTAAAGAAAATACGCAAACAAATTTTATTTTTTGTTAAGACAAGCCCTTTCCGGCCCCTTTCTAATTCTTTGTCTATTAGCATATTATTTCCAGATCTTTAGACCTTGGTAAAATATATCAAAGTGCAATTTAAAAAAAACAGTCGTAAGCTTTAAAGCGAAACATCTATGTTCCAATCTTACAAATAGATTAACAATTTAAATTGTTTATGACAATTGTTGGCTTTTAGTATTTATACTTAAAATATAAAGCTGGCTGGACCGAGATCATATATTAAATTTACATAACAACTAAATCAGGTATATAAACCAAAAGATATTTCAAGAAACACCCGTCTCTATCATCATCAGAATTTGTTATCGACTCCAGTATTGCAAACACCTTTTCCCCATTTGAAAGCTTGAACTTGTTGAGAATTATAAGCGTCAGTCTAGAAACGAAAAGCAGCGGGCATAGCTGATAATTTGTTTTCTACGTGATTTACCCTGAGGCTTCAATTGCGTTAGAAAAAGTAAAAACTTTGCCCTTTATCTTTCTCATAAGAATCTTAAGCTATTCAATTACCTGCAAATCTCTTGCATTATTCAAAATTTAGAACTCTGATGAAATCTGTTGATTTTGATAAGTTTTGATTATAATACGAAAGTTAACATACTAATTTTTTACGTTTTTTAAATAAAACTTTAATATATTTTCGAATTCCCTTCGATATGGTTCGTCAGGTTTCAAGTTTTAGCCAAAATAAAGGTAGGGGGGGACTTGATATTAGCTTTCATTTTAAATCAAACTCGACTCGTCTTGCTATCAGCTCCGTTATTCCCAAGTATTTGGGCATAATAAAATAATAATCCATGAACACATTTTTCAGCTCCGCTTCAAAGTAGCTTAATTAAAAATAGTTTTTATTAACTTTTCCCTCCCAGCTATGTTTTGTGCTAATCTTTTATCTTTGAATTGTATTTGAAAGTTTGTAAGAGAAACCCTCTTCAAGACCGTTATGATTATTATTATTATAACTACTATTTGATAATTGCCAAAAATAAAATTCTGTAAGCATGATGTTTCTTCTAGGCCATTTCCGCAACATTGTTGCCAGTTCAAATGTGGCAATAAATAGCTGCAACAACAACAACAACAACAGCAGCAGCAATAAAAAACAATAACGAAACAGAAATGCAAAGAAAAATAATTAAAGTATTTCACGTCTGTGTCTAAAGAAATAATCGCCAACTCAGGCTTAAGACCAAGCAGAGCGGCTTGAGGCTTGTGGCAAGTGGCAAGCAGCAATGGCGGGTGGTTTGCTACGGTGGGCGGTGGGTTAGGGGAGGGGGAGGGGGAGGGATAGGAGGAGGCAAAAGGCGTGCGCAACACCGAAACAAAATACGATTTAATGCGCTTTTCGAATTCTACTGCGCCGCGCTCTGATCACATCAGTAAACATGGATATGGATAGCTGCCCGTTCATTTATCAAGCCCCGGGGCATACTCCAGCCGTATAATATGAGTATGAGCCAAGGTATGATATGGTTATGGCAGTAAATATTATAGTTACCTATATGGTAGACTACAGGGTACTGTATAAGATATACCCTATCATGATATGATGGTATATGATATGATATGATATGATGTGGTATGTATGATATGTATGATATGTATGATATGTATGATATGTATGATATGTATGATATGTATGATATGTATGATATGTTTGATATGATATGTATGATATGTATGATATGTATGATATATATGACATGTATGATATGTATGATATGTATGATATGTATGATATGTATGATATGTATGATATGTATGATATGTATGATATGTATGATATGTATGATATGTATGATATGTATGATATGTATGATATGTATGATATGTATGATATGTATGATATGACATGTATGACATGTATGACATGTATGACATGTATGATATGTATGATATGTATGATATGTATGTACGTATGATATGTATGATATGATGGTATATGATATGATATGGTATGGTATGAGATGGTTTATAACAATATTTGGCATAGTATGGAATGACATATAGTACAGTATTCTTTGAGTATACTTAAATGGGTTGGTTAGGTATGTTATGGAACAATATATGGTATATAGTATGTTACAATGGCTTGTCATATACTATATAATAGATGATGACAGTAGAGTTTAGCATGTTACAGTTACAAATAGTAAACTTTGCTAAAGATATAGAATTTTGATAATATAAGATAGATAATATATGCATAGATCTGTATGATATGATATGGTATATATATTGTGGCCTCCATTTACAAAACATTTGAGGTGCGACTGATTAAAATTTTCGATTATTGTTCAAAGTCCTTAATTATGAATTACAAATTACAAATTAAATCTGTTTCTCTCTCTCTCTCTCTCACTGCACGGTGTAATTATCGCAGTCAGTGGCCTAATCAGCCGCCGTTGAGAGTTGTATAACTTAATGGCTTGCACATGGGCTAATTGGTTGTACGAAACTCTCCCTGCCATACATTTGATCAAATGTAAAAACAATTTGGATCATTTTAATTGAATTACACCAATTTGAAAAACTTTCATATTTCAATACCATAAGAAGATCAATAAGTGCAAATATGAAAAACCTAGGCACATTTTCAATTGAAAACTTCTGAGAGAGCACTATGAACATAAAGAACTAATTTAATTAAAATGTTTATTTTGTATCACACAACGCTATCCTTTGAGATATAATTTTTGATTCTAAATTTAATATTTAATATTAATTACACTTACTCAAGATATTTGCTTTATCCATGTAGTTGGGCATAAACAATGTGTTGTAGCGCGAAAACATAACACAACACACACACTCACAGGCACACGCACGCACACACACGCACAAATGTGTAGGCTACACCCACACACACTGTCTGCACTATCTTTGACGATATCGAAAACGCTCGATGAAAAAAAATTGAATAAAAAAATAATGACAACAATAGCGTATAGTACCAGAAATGCACGCCTAACTAACACAATTGATGCAACATTTTGAAGCAACGGTTAATTTGTGTTAACTGTTTGTTGCTGCTGCCAGCGAGAATCGCAGATCAAATGTGGCGCGCGCGGCACGTGCTATGCGAACAATGGTCGACGCTTGTTTAACTCTCGTTTCTTTCGGTCTGCGGTCTGCCAGTCTCCGATTTCGACTTCGACTGCGACTTCGATTCCGATTCCGACACCGACTCCGACTTTGGCCACCGGTCGCCAAAGAAATGTAAAAGCCGCAGTCGCCGCTGCGCAGCGCTTCTGCTCAAAAGCGCAAGCGCAAGCGCAGAAGCGGCAGGCGTGAAAGCTCCGAAGCTTTTGCTTGTTTGTTTACGTTCAGTTATGATTGTTGTTGTTGTTGCTGCTGCTGCGGTGGCTACTTTCTGTGTGTGTGCGTGTGTGTGTGTGTGTGTATTTAAGAGGCGTCGATGCGCTTTTTGCACACTGGCTGGGCTTTTTCTTGCTGCTGCTCGCTCTCTTTTTTTACGTTTTTTGAATTTTTGTTCATCTTATCTTAAAGTTGCCTACCCTGTACCCATAAAATTGGGTAAAGGGGTATGCAACAGGTATGCAAATTGAAGGTTCACTCAGAGAAAGGCGATATTCTAACTTTCAGAATGATTGAAATGAAATTTCATTTGACTTTCGTTGACAATTTCCAATGTTTGCTTTCATCATTAATAATAGGGCAAAAATACCAAATAAAGCAAACGGCTTGGATTAAGTACAAAATTTGTACAATAAAAATTAGATATTTTATACATATTTTCATAAACTGTTTGTCGCGACTGACTGAATAATTGGTGTTCAATTTCATTCGCAAATGTGGAAAATGGGTGGAAGAGGTTTACATGAAACATTTTACTGTGTTTGAATGTACAGGCTCTTTGAATGTAACAGGCTTAAGAAAACTAAAGGGTATGAGCTAGTCGAGCACTTGCGAGTGGAGCACTCTTGTTAAGTTAACTTTATTCAATCGAGTTTATGTTTTTGAATGCTTTTTATGGCCGCAGCCCGCGTCATGCGCTTCTAGGCAGCTGGGCAGCTGGGCAGCTGCCTTTGTTCGACTCGCTGTCTAACGGAAATAACGCTGCTTCTGCTACTCAGTTGTAAGATACATACCGTTTATAAAGTAATAAATAAAGATACATACATACATACATATTTTGAATATATGTATGTACATAGATGGGCGCTCAGCTGCCCCCTCTTCGCCTGGTTTTAGCTAATTATGCATTATTATTTACCTTGAACTGAGTTTAATTCAATTTGGTTCAGTTTGGTTCGGTTCGGTTCGGTTCAAGCCAAGTTTGTTGCTCTTTCAATTCGAGACTCATTCAAATGCAATCTTATCTAATTTCTCAATTAATTGGCAATGCAATTGAAAACTGTTTTGAAAACACTTCATTAGCAACAACATTATTAATGATTATGATGATGATGATGATGATGACGATAAAGATAATTATGATGAAACTCATAATTGAACGATTTGCAAAGGTGTTCGATATCGCCAACTTTGCGGCAAGTTCATTGAAAGCGTGAAGCGCCAAAGTGGTGAATGGGTTGGTATTTCCCATATTTATCAGGGTTCCAATAATTATTAAATTTAGTGTATTATAAAACAAATCGGCTGTCATAAAACCGAACCAAAACTATTTTTAAACATTGGCTAACAAAATTTCGATAGAGACCTCAGCCTCAAAACCCTTTGCACCCAAGCCGTAGCATTTATCTAACCACGTTTGGAAGATGTCAATTTTGGGCAGAGGTCGACTCTAGCACGTAACTTCACTATGAATATATTTACGATAAGCAATATTCTCACTAGAACGTGCCATTATGAATTAGATTTAATTGCTTCATTAAAGTATTGGAAAATATGGCAAACCAAGGTTTGAACCAAGAAATTGAGTGAAACCAAACCTAAGCCAGGGAGTCGGACTGCAGCTGATCATAACAAATCGGTTACATACATATATAGCGTATGGCCTGCTACACGAACAGTTAGTCGGAAATAAAGCATTTAAATAAAGGTACTTATAAACCATATTTCTAGAATGTCCGACGAAGTCGGACAATATCATAGTTTTTGTATAAGAGCTATATCTTAAAATAAGAATGTATATAAGGAAATATGCTTCTATTATATGTGTGTACGTACTTGGGTGCTATATAGAAGCTGATTCTAGTTATGCTTTGTGTATATATATATGTATATATGTATGTATGTATGTATAAGTCTTATGGACAGTACCTGATGGCAGCGGCTGCTGCGGCAACCGGCTGCTGTTGGGCCGTGAAAAATTTGGAGGTGCCGCCGAAGCGCTGTTGATGATGGTGCGGATGCTGATGCAGGAGCTGGCCATTAAAGTCGAGCTCAGGATCGATGGGGCCGTAGTTGGTGCGATTGCAGCTGAGGCGACTCGCATGGGAGCCGCGCTCCGAGTTGCATTTGGAGCCGCAGAGCGAGTTGTCGCAGAAGCGGCAGCATTTGTTGTAGCTGAACGTGGAGGTGCAGAGCGTGCAGAATGAGTCCAGTTGCGATTCGGCGTGATCTTCGTCATCGAGGTCTCCATCCATGTCTGCGTCCGCCTCCCCCTCCGCCACCCCCTCTGCCTCCGCATATGTATCCATGTGCAGCTTGTGGCAGCGCAGCTTGAGCGTGCGTGCGTTGCTGCTCTGATCCTCATCCGAGCAGAAATTGTATCTATCGCTCTCCGTATCCTCGGCCAGGCTGCTGCCCGCGCTGTCCTCCGCCCGAGGCGGCGACATGCCGAAGCTGCTTAGCGGGCAGGAGGGGTAGCGCGTTAGCGGAAACTGGCGTACATTGTATTTGCTGGTCATCGATAGGTTCTCGTTGAAATATATCACATTCGAGGCGCCGTTCGGTTCCAGCTCCAGCTCCAGCTCCCGCTCCCTGTCCCTCGCCCTGTTAATGCTCAGATCATGATATTTACGCAAAAAGGCCGCATTACAATCGGCCGCAGTATATTCATGCAACTTTTTCGGCTTTGGCATTGGGTGAAGCGGAGAATATTGCTGCTGCTGCTGCTGCTGCTGATGATGATGATGCGGCATGAGGATCTGCATCTGTGGCACGCCATTGTTGTTGTTACCGGTGGCATTGTTGTTGTTGTTGTTGTTGTTGTTGTCGCCGACGGATATGCCGCCAGACCGCAATAGATCAAACAAGCGCTGCTTGAGATCACGCATTGCGTCTGCATGAGCGCGTTGCCAACTTGTTGAGCGTCTGGAATAATCAAAACATAATATATTATTAAATAAATAATTTTATTAAATTTGCAACCACACACACTCTTTTGGCGCCCAACTTTCGACAAATCGATAGCGTTTCTGACGCACTCATAGCAAGCAGCTTGTGCACATGTCAGAGCTTGAATACAAACAGGTGTGTCCAGGTTGTTAAAACAACGTTAATATACCACAAATATGTTTTTTATGTCAATATATATTACTAAAGTAGACCGAAATAACATAAAAAAAAATATTTTAACAATTAGATACAGAAAAAATTTTGGTGGTGACATTGTTCGACAGCAACAGTGCCTAATGCGCTGGCGCACATAGCAGCCAGCTTTTAGTTGTGGCCACGCACATGTTGTCTATCTGGCTGATTTGACCAAATTGAGTAAGCACTTATTGTTATCGATAACTTTCTGTCTGCACCAGCCCAGTACCAAAACATTTTGTCAAATTAATAAACGAAAGATAAATAGGGGACATTTATTGTAAGTTCAGGAGCAGAACTTTTTTACTGCGAAAACAAACTATACATTTAACGTATTAATTTTCTGTCTCGTCGCCCCGTCACAGAGCATGAGTACACAACGCGGGAACGCAAGTCGCACACGTGCCCAAAAACACAAAAATCGTCATGTATTCAAAAACGACCTGCACGACAAGACGCCACAGCAGACTCGACTGAATAAAATGCACGTATCGACCGTCTGTCAGCGCTGCAAGGAGGTCATCGAGTGGAAGATCAAATACAAAAAGTACAAGCCCCTGACCCAGGCAAAGACCTGTACCCGCTGCCAGCAGCGCACTGTGCGCAAGGCCTACCATGTCATCTGCCGGGACTGCGCCGTGAAGGATCATGTGTGCGCGAAGTGCCTGAAGAGCGCCGACGAGGTGGCGATCGAAGCGCCAGAGCCAACACCTCAGGAGGAACAACAGCTGCAGGTCGAAATGGACCGACTGATAAAATCTTTTCCAGAGCGCAAGCGACGTGCATTTCTCCGCTTCATGGCCAAGGGACGTAAGCAGGAGACCGAGGAGCCGGTTGACGAAGAGGAGCGGGAGGCGCAGGAGAAGGCGACGCGCGTCAGACATACGCGCGAGGAGCTGCTGGAGAAGATCAAACAGCTGAATCTCGCCGAAGAGGACGATGATTTCAATGACGATGACGATGACGATGAGGATGAAGACGAGGTTGAGGACGGGGACGGGGAAGGGGAAGGGGATGATGATTCCGATCTCGATTCAGATGAATGCGACAGTGAAGAAGGCAGCGATGGGGAGAAGCAAAAAACTAAAATAAGCGATAAGCTTGTCAATAAATAACATTCAAATGCCGAATTTATGTGAAAATTAGGTTATGAAAGCATAATTTTTTTTTTTGATAAATTAATTATAAACATGAAATTTATAACGGTGTTTTAATTATTTATCATTATTGATGTTATTTTTAATCCCTGCTAATCGCATTTATAGAGGAGCTGTCTATCTGCTTATATCTTATTTTAACTCCAAAATTATTATATTTCATAAATAAATTACATATTTAATTGCAAACCGTTCAGCTGTTGTTGTCGGGCAAAATGAAAGCTTTCGAAAAGCTTTGCAGCTTTTCATTTTAACTATTTGCGAAATCCAATGCAAACACGCTGCGAAGCAACAATCGATTGAATCTAATCGCTTGCATCCGCCTAAAGGCTAGTTGCTATGTCACTCCGGTTGCCAGACAGCCGGCAGCAAGTATTGTATTTTAGTTGCCAGTCGAAGCGATTTGCTTCGTTCGTGTTTTCTTGCTTTTCACAAAGCGACATTCAAGTTAGTTTGAAAGGTATTGAAATTGTTGCAGGATGACTAACCGAAAGGCGAAAAGCGCCAGAAACCGTCGCAAGAATAAGAATATTGCAGGTGAGGAGGCTGGAGCCGTGCAACCCACACAACAACCGAAATCGAAAAAGTCAAAATCAAGTAGAAAATCGGAAAAAGCCGAGAGAAAAATGACATTCGGGGAGCAACAAATGCTGCAGCAAACTGTGCTCAATTTTATAAGAAGCGACGAACTGTCGCAGGAGATAGTTGGCTTAAGCAATCAGGAGCGCAGAGAGATTCACCTGTTCGCCCGACAGCACGGCCTAAAAACGCGCAGTCGCAGCAGCAACGGCGACCGGGTGCTGACCCTAACTCGCGGTGCTACCACCAGGGTGGACATACGTCTGGATGAGGTCAAGCTGGCCGTGTCGCTGCAATTTGGCAGCGTCTTGGACACGGCCCTCAAGGACTTGAGCCGCAGACGGTCGCAGCCCCTTCAACCGCAGCGTCGCGAACCAAGTATCCAAAACGGCGGCCTAGTTGGCATTCCACGTGTGCCGCCGATCCCTCACAACATCTGCGGGGAGCTGGATGACGAGCGCCGTAATCTTCCCATATTTACCAAGCGCGAAAAAATATACGAGCTGCTCGAAATGTCGCAGGTAAGTCGCATTTTCCATAGGATCCAAGGATCCAGCAATGCAATGCAATGTTCAATTGGCTTCTCTTCTGTAGGTTCTGATTGTGAACGGTGCCACGGGCTCTGGCAAGTCCACCCAATTGCCGCAGTATTTGATGGAGAAGGCAGCCGAATCGAATCAGTCTGTACGCATTGTGGTTAGCCAACCGCGGCGCATTGCCGCCATTAACGTGTCCGGGCGCATTGCCGAGGAGCGCGGTGAGGTGATTGGCGACACCGTCGGCTATATTATACGTATGGAGAGTAAGTATTCCAATCGCAATGTTTCCCAATATTCCTAATCCCAATACTTCACGGCAGGCAAGTGCAGCAGTAGCACGGTGCTGGCATTGACCACAAGTGGCTGCCTGCTGCGCACGCTGGCCATGAAAAGCGCGGAGTTCTTTAATAACACCACGCATATAGTCATTGATGAGGTGCACGACCGCGATCTCGATACGGACTTTCTTTTGCTGGCCATTAAGCTAGAGCTGGAGCGCAACAAGTCGCTCAAGGTTATACTAATGTCGGCCACAATGGATCTATTGGCGTTGTCCAAATACTTTGGTAATGCTCCCATCCTGGATGTGGAGGGACGTAGCTTCAATGTGCGCATCTTTTCGCTGGAGAACATACTGCACATGACCGGCTATATGACGCCGCAGATGGCACGTGTGCTGGGCAACAAAACCGACGCTGACGAAGATGAGCTCGTGGAGGCCTATGCACTTGCACATAATATACACGAGCAGGAGATAGACAATTCGCTGATTGTGTCCCTGCTGCAGGTGGTGCTGTTGATGGGCATGAAGGGCGCCGTGATTGTCTATCTGCCCGGCTATCAGGATATGACAAAATT
Organism: Drosophila montana; assembly: GCF_035044405.1. NCBI lineage: Eukaryota > Metazoa > Arthropoda > Insecta > Diptera > Drosophilidae > Drosophila > Drosophila montana. The sequence continues at coordinate 674,699 of NW_026997351.1, read as the reverse complement.
GATGGATCAGCTGGTTGACAGTCTGCCAGTGGATTTGATCAAGATAATGTTGCTGCACAGCCAGGTCGATACCGCGAGGCAGAAGGATGTCTTTCGCGAATATCCAAATGTGCAGCTCAAGATTGTGCTGAGCACAAACATTGGCCAGACTTCGATCACCATTCCCGATTTGCTCTATGTAATCGATACGGGCCGTGTCAAAATGAAGACCTATGATCCGGCGACCGGCGCCTCGCATCTGGACTGCACTTGGATATCCCAGGCGGATGCTCAGCAGCGCACTGGGCGTGCCGGTCGTCGTAATGATGGCATCTGCTATCGCCTCTTTAGCAGCAATCAGTATCACAGCTTCAGTCGCTTTACGGTGCCGGAGATATTGCGCCATACACTCGATGAGGTCTGCCTGTTGGCCAAGATAGCCGCCCCAAACAAGGCGATCGAACATTTCTTGTCGCAGGCCTTGGATCGCCCGCAGCCTGTCGCCATTGCCCAAGCTTGCGCCAAGCTAAAGCTGCTGGACGTGCTTCATGACGACGAGAGCGTCACCCCGCTGGGCCACATCATAGCCGAACTGCCGCTGGATGTGCAGCTGGGCAAGTGTCTGGTTTACGGCATCTATTACCAATGCGTGGGCAGCATGAGCATCATAACCGCCTACTACTCGGTGCGCGATCCGTTTGTCCTGCCCACCGATCGTTACGCACGCAGCGAACAGCGCAAGGCCCGTGATTTCTTTAGCATCAATGCGTGCAGCGATTCGATTGGCATACTCCAGCTGTACCATGAGTACTTGTACGCCGACAACAGGGGCAGCCGCGAAGTGGACAAGTTCTGCGAGAAGCACTTTTTGTGCCGCAAGTCGATGGATCTGTTTGTATCGGCGGTGCAAACGCTGCGTCTCACCCTGATGCGCATGTTCAAATTTGCGGACATGAGGACGGCCACCAAATATGACCACAACTTGAATATGGTGCGAATGGCCCTGACAGCCGGGCTCTATCCACGAATTGTTTACGTCGATCGTACAAAGAATTCGCGCCTCATAGCCGACTGCGATCCGCGTGTCCAACTCTCGAGGAACTCCTGTTTATCCTTGTGCTTTGCCAAAAGGATGAAGGGCACTCAGAGCGAATGGCTCCTATACGTGGAGAAGACCCGCACAGCTGCCCTCATCTCGCACATTGAGCATACTACACTAGTCAGCACTTTGATGGTGGCCCTCCAGTGCGGCAAGGTGGCCAAATTGGAGCCATTTTTACTGGACATACTCGAGCCTTTAGATGAGTACGATCCTGTTAAACATACTGTTCTGCGCCTGGACACCTGGCTGCGCATTCAGCTCTCCACAGAATTGGGCGAAAAACTGCTCAAGCTGCGCTCCAATATTGCCAAAGAGTTCAACGAGCTGGTTGCCAATCGCACTGTGGTATCGGCTCGTTGTCCATCCGTTGAATATGTCCAAAGACTATTGGATCTCGATACAGACCAATCGGGTCTATCGGCTTCAGATGTTGTATTTTTCTAGATGTCGTACGAACTTTGCTAGGATCTTAGACCAGCTTGCATATATATTTATTTAAATATTTTATTTATTTATTTTCTATCTGAGCATAGGTTATCAGCTAACCTATCTGAGTATAGAGACAGACAAGAATATCTAGTTTACAGGGGGTTTTTTTCGCATCGACCTTTTGGATCTATGTATTACTAAATGTACAAATTTAAATCATACTGTGAAATTATAACTCAATACCAATCTATTGTACACACAATTAAAACATAAGAACGCGCTAAAGCCCTTACTCATACTATGGTTTTTATAAGATCTGAATCTGAGTCTCTATTTGACTATGAATCTATGAGATTAATACCTGAAATGGTTCTAAAATTAATTTGTTTACTCATATTCCAAATTGAATACATAATTGACCCAGAATCTATGAGATTGATACCTGAAATGATTTTAAAATCAATTTGTCTATGGATTCCCCCAAATTAAATATATAAATGCATGTTGACTTAGGAGAGAACTTTGATTTATGATATCAGATAAACTTTTATTCTTTAACTAAGCAGGTCACGTCTCAGCATTCCAACTTTAAAATATCAAAATCAAGTGTACGATTTTTAATATATTACAATTTATAAATGATATATGTGTACTATCGGGCACCTTTTATTAGAATATATAGATGTTTTTCATTCCCTAACATAATCAGATAAAAACGATAAAAAACTATTTTGGCAAGAGAAAATTGTAAAATGCTAGTCGCATTCGCAGGTTATCAAAGGACGGTCGTCGCAAACACTTTCAATTGATGTCTATGTATACAAAATGGTCTTCTAGACATTTTATTATAATACAGTATTAGCATACAGTGAACACGTACTTAACCGAATCGGGCATACATATCCGTATTTTGAATTTAACAAAACGTTAATTGAAATTATATAATATATACTCAAATATGTAGTTGCATGAAATTTCTCATTAGAGGCTCTTAACTAAGATACTATTTCAACCAAAATTCATTATAAATATTTAAAAATGATGAAACACTAAATAAAGTTATTTGAATGTAATTTATCGGATCGATTGCAAATTGTAGGAAATATGATGAAACCAGGCCTTTATAAATGTGTATACTGGCTGGTATTTTTGGTTTTGCAGCTTCCCTCGGTTCAAGTCTTAGGCACAACATTTTAGACATTCCCAGCCAATTTCCCGACCGTGAAAATTCCGAAAGCTGTGAAACACGTATCAAATTAAATTTCAGAAATGAACCAAAGTTTTAAGCTAATCGAAATGTAAACCAAATAGTTATTCAGTCCGATTTCTGCCAATAGTCCACGGGGTGGAATTTACAAAATCGCTGAAACCAGAATTCATCAGGTACTTGTGAAGAGCTTTAAAAAGGTTTGAATTTAAACGAAATATAAAAAATCATTCGACTGAACAAAGATATTTAAGAATAAGCTTAAGGCATAGCGGATGGTACACAACAAAAGTTGGATACAGACTCTTTCCGCGATAGTTCCACGCTTTCGGGTGGAATTACCCTAAGCCCCGGCTGAGCTGGCACCTTTATCACATAGGCTAACAACAGTAAAAATGAGTCAAGACAAACGGTTGTACAGAGATATAGTAAATGGTGGTTGTCAAGTGCTTCAGTGCAACATTTTGTCAATATTTTAGCTGCCGCCTGGTGGGGCTCACGGGGCTCGCCTTCAATTATGCCAGCACTTTAATTGCTGGGTGAAAATATGTGTGCCACAAGTGCATGGAATGCAGAGTTGCTGCCGAGTCGGAGTCGGAGTCGGTGTCAGTGTCAACCCTGCAGCTAGCTGGCACTGTGTGGACGGCTCCTTCATTTGCCATTGTGCCAATGCTGGGCGGCTTTCTTGGCACTGGGTGCCAGGCCCAGCTCCCTGGGCCAAGTGCGGCCCATTGAGGCGCAAAAGACAGCAACAAAGACGACGGCAACAAGAGCTCGTAATTGCACAGACAGCCATGTTGCCGCATGTGCGCAGTCAATAAACCTGCGCAGTCTCCCCCAAGTCTCCCTCCCCCTCCAGTCACCCCTCTCTAACAATGGCAAGACAGCCAATTTTGTGTGTTGAAAAAAAAAAAAGACAACGTGCCACAAGCAACAGGCAGCAGCAACAAATGCAGCAAAGAAAGTGAAATTAATTTGTAACTTGTCTCTGCTGTCTGTCTTTTAGTTGTTGCTCTTGTTGTTGTTGTTTTTCTTAGCTACCTTTCAATTATGCGCAAAGCAACTGCCAGCCAAGTTTTCAAGTGGCCACAAGTATTGCTCTAGAAATGATATGCTGATATGGCTGATTGCCATTGTTTATTAGTTACATTATTAGTTCCATTCGTTTATCTGTCAACTATTTGGTCTCGGTTCGCCTCGGTCGTAGCAGTTTTGCAGTTTATTCAGGAACTCGACGCGCTTCACTTGCATCAGAATTCTATCGATTTTCCAATCAAAGTGGTTCAAGCCCAAACTCGTATAAATTGTGAATACATGTTTTCAGACGAAACCGTTCAAAGGCGCAATTTTTGCTCTGAACCAAACCTTCAGCTTCAACCAGTTGCCCATAGCGAACATAATTGCAATTAATTGCATGGTCCAAAAATTATTTTAAAAGTGTTAACTAATATAAAGAACCTGCCGCATAAACCGGATCTGAAGTCGTCGTGGTTTGAGCAAAAAAAACAAATAATACATTGTTTTTGTTTCGACTATTTTGATGATTAAGAGCCATGCTCTTTTGTTAGCTACTGGGACAGCTATAAAAGTAAATACTTTGGTTTAAATCTAATTCTCAAGTCGTTATTGCTTCATGCTGGCAAGGCTTGTTGATGATAGAACCGGGAGGTTTTTGACATAGTTATATAGACAACCTAGCTCTTGGTGCTTATACCTAATATTAAGAATAATAATATATATTTCTAAAATCAAGTTAAACTTAATATGCATCAGTTTTCAATCGCATTCAAATAGATTGCCTGCCTATTTACGAATCGGATCTATATGTTTTGCATATAAGAGCATCGCCCAATAAATTTCAACCACAAGTGAAGCATTCTGTAATTGCTTTGAATATTAAATTGGGCGAAAACCTGTTCAGCGCGAGGGCCTTGGCTGGCGCATTGACCATGTGTCCATGGCCGGAACCGCTGCTGACCCACAACTGCAAAATGTGGCAAGTGGCAAGAGGCAAGTGGCCCGCAGCCAGCAGCCAGCCACCCGCCGAACAGGTGCAAGTCCGAGCCGGCCTCAAAGTGGATGCAGTGGACGCAGTGGACGCAAGTGCATTCAACCTGTTGCCAGTTGCCAGTTGCCAGTTGGCCGCCACTTCCACTTGTTGGCCAAGTTTATTGTCCAGTCATTAACGCGCGGCTGCATTAGGCTCTTGCATTTCAATTTAATTTGAGTGCTTGAATGGGCTTGAATGGAATGCATTCGCTCAGCTGCCAATTGGCATTGATTTTGAACCCGCGTCTCGGTTCAATTGCCCACAATTGACAATGGGGCACTCCGCGGAGCAAATTGATTCATCATAGCCCCAAGAGTGGCTGGATGACCAGCCTCCGGGCCGGGCCAGGCCAGCCTGCCATGGCTTCCATTGTATCCAATGGCTCATTGCCTATTGGCTTTGTGGTTTTGTGGTTATCCAGCTGGCCGTTAGATGTGCCCAAAATGCTGTACAGATAACCTAACTGTCTGCGCATATGCCTTCGATTTGCGCAATTCCCCAATGATTAGTCGCATCTTATTGGCCATGAATCGAATGTTTTGGCTGAGATTCCACAACTCTGCATATCATCATTACTTATTTGCATGGATTTCAAGTCGAGACTGCTCCGATCAATATTTTTTATAGGGAATATCCATTAGATATATATAGATTAATTGAGCATTATTTTATGTTTTATATCTAAGCAGTATATACCTTTAATCTAATCTGATATAATTTAAGTCCAAATTTCTTCAATCTTCAATCATCTTTAATTTTAAGTTCTTTTAATTTATATATTAATCAAATCTGATTTATATTAAGTATTGTATATGGCTGTAATTCAAAAATAGAAATATATAAAAAAAACTCCCAACTTGTGTAGTTATTATCAAATGATACATTATATAAATTAACATATGTAGAAGCGTGTAGTATATCGCTTTGCCAAGTCGATGCCATGATTTCTTCTTAAAATTTTACATACATCCCTTTCCCACCTTGAGCTCCCATTTCCACTCTGACGCATTGCCGAATTTCCCACAATTTTTCGCACAGCTTGTTATGGCCTTTTCGTATAGTGTGAAACACGTCTCAAATGAATTTCCATAAAGATCTTTGAATATAGATTTGAGCCTGAACGGATAACAAACCAAATAGTGTCACATTTTCAGCAATTTTTCACCATTGCGGGTGGAATTATTCAATGCTCCGTGCTAGATTTAAATGCGGTAATGGATCATCCTCTATATGAAAATACAAAAACTTAGAACTTCATTTTTTGCTTCGCTTATCTTCTTCTGTTTCCAAGTGCAGCAAGTGTATATTGGTTGTGTATTTTAGCTGGTTACTCCAAATTTGCCATACAACATATGTTCTTTGAATACTCTCATCTAATCCAGCTTCATGTTTTGTTTCAGAGTCTTCAACGATCTCGAGCTTGATACCCCAATCGGGCTATATATACTGCTGAGTTTCTTTGATGACACAAGACTGCAATTACACTGGGAATAGAGGATCTATTTATATAACAATAAAAAAAAAGAGAGTATCTGGCGATTGGGAGCTGCTGTTTGCTTCCATTTTGATTGGGTTAAAATATTATTATGAACTTAAACTGGGGATACCCTTAAAAGGTTTTTGGTTCTCTATTATTTAAGACGGGGGTTGAGGAATATGTGCCTCTTGCTGTATGTGACAGGTGTGTGCGTGTGCGTGTGTGTGTTAATGAAGCAACTGGCTGCGACTTGACGAAAAAGCTGATTGATAGCCGTGTTGCCTGTGAAGCTTAGAGCAACAGTTACAGTTACATAATTACACAAATTGATTTCACAGAGGCCCGCGGTGCTCAGCTGCTCCCAAATGCCAACGCGAATGATGACATCAGCAGCAGTATCTGCCACAGCAGCATCAGCAGCAGCATCTGCCACAACGGCAACGGGCACGACATCACGAAATGCGTTTTGGTAATTCCAAATTGGGAATAATCATAATACATAAGCCTATGCTTCGGTATGTGCAGCAGACAACAATCGTTAAAGAAGGGCGTGAAGGGGAACGATGGAGGTGGGTAGGGTGGGAGGGGGGGGGGGGGTTGGGCTACCCTGTCACGCCAGCAAAACACGAGCCACCTGCCTGCCTGCGGTTGCATTTAAGAGCGCAGCGTACGAAGCGCCAGTGAAAGTCTCAGCCGGGTCAAATCAATCAGCCTGGGCGGCGACCTGGCCAAAATGCCAAATGTGCCTTTTCGTTTCATCCCAGCCAATATACCCCTTCGGCCAGCCCTCCCCCTTACATATTTGACTTAGCTTTGCTTTGCTTTGCTTTGTTGTGGCTGCCAAACTGGCAGCTAATTAATTTTTTACATTTTTCTTCTCAGTTTTCAGGCCCCTGCTCTACCCCCTGGCATAACACCTTTCGCAGCGCCTCGACTGCCTTCAAAAGCAACGCCTAATTATGTCATTAAAAGCGTTTTCAGCGATTATGCGTTCCACGGAAGATTGTCGAAACTTCTGCGGCAGTGTGCGTGTGTGTGTGTGTGTGTGTGGCAAATAGTATGACGACGATAATGATAATGATGATAATGATGATAATGATAGTGACCCAGACGAGAGGAGAGCGAGCGGTTCGTGATACATGCACACATCATACAGAAACTAGGGCTAGTGACTAAGTGCAACTAGGTTCTACTAGGTTCAAGTTTCGTCTAAGTCCGAGCCAGAGTTATCGCTTATCTGGATAGATATAGATAGATTACATTTGTGCTCTGCCCAAAGAAAGGATGCTGGTTACTGTTTGTAGAGTCCACGGAGATCGGCTTTGGCTCCAAGTGGGGCTTACGCGATGTTTGGTTACGTTGGCGCATGACGAAAACCTCTGCGAAACGGTAAAAGTGAAGCGCATTGTGCGAGCCGCAAACCACTTACAACGAGTATTGGCCAAATATGTGGCCGAAAGTAAAAGCCAAACGAGAGCGAGCGGCACGCCGGCAAACAAGTCGTGACGTCCGAAAGTGGCAGCCAGCTATGTGCCGCAGCAGCAACAGCAGCAGCAGCAGCAGGCAGTCGGTCCGACGCCTTGGTCTGCATTTGGACAGAGACAGAGACAGCAGGAGCCGGAAATGACCGACAAGGCTTGCGCAAGATCTGCCGCTGATGACTCTGACCCAAGACGTCACAGTTGGAGCCCAAGCCGGCGCTCTCTGTCGGAAGTGTCGAAGCTGGCGCATAACGATCAATCAATAAACAAATTATTTATGCATAAGCATCTAAATCGATCGTTGATGGCTTGCAACATTATTGGGTCTTATGCCTCCCCCCCTCCCCCTTTCCCCTTCGCCGCCACGTGCCCGTCCGCGGCTTTGAACTTAGTTTGTTGACAGCGAAATTTGTTTGGTTTTGCCGCAAAATCGAATACGGCCATTAAAATGCCAAAAAGACAAACTGTTAAATTGTTGTTGGTTTCTTTGTCTTTGGCTCGTTATTTTTGTTTTTTCTCCTTTTTAGCTTTAGTCGTGCGGTAGTCCGAAACAAATCAAAATGCAATTACGTAAGACGCACAACAATGCAAAAAGATTGACAAGTGTGGGGCGTGGCAGTCACAATAATAACATCCTCTTGCAGCTAATGTCAAGCGCCTGGCGACAGCTTGCCGCATGCCGCATGCCGCATGCCGCACGGCTGCAGCCCAGTGCAGCGTATTAAACACACGCGCTGCACGTACTCAAATGCATAAGCTGCTAATGCCTGACCTCTCAAGCACTGGAAATTTAATTAACATGCACCGCCTCGTGTTGAGTGCGGACTTCTCCTTATCAAGCGTCTGGCTGAGCTGCAGTTGGACAGTTGACGGATGAGGCAACAATTAGAAATTCAGCATGCTGCACAGATATGGACTCGACTTCTTATTTTGATGTGCAATTCATCAGGACAGCAGATTTGCTGTCTGCCAAGGAATTTTTATCTGCTTGCCAATTGGTTTTAATTAAGGCCAAATGTTGATGATATGCCTGTAAGCAGTAGAAACTCAATTGTGATAATGTGAGGATATATGATCATCTATTGTGATGTATATCTAGTAAATATTTTAAGACCACATTTGAGAGCTGTTCCTAAGAGTATAAATACCGGAGTGTCCGAAAAACCGAACAAGCAAGCTACTTTCTCGCTTCTCAAATATTTGTTTGCCCTATAAAGTTCACCTGTCACATATATCACATGCAGAACTGTTTATCAACATTTTCCACAAACACCTCTCAGTTATTGGCTAATAAAGAGTTTTCTAGGGAAATCGAGAGGTTTTCTTTACCAACCAATCCCACATGAGCTTGAGCGCATCGTTGGCCCTGATTTAAGGGGGCTTACGTTTGACTTTTATCGTTGGAAAGTTAATGCCACTTTATAATAAGCCAAGCTAAAAGCTAGACTAGACCCTTGCTGTTCGAGCTGAGCCGCATCAGTTTGGCATTGTGTGCTGGCTTATTGGGCCGCAGCTTATTCATACGTATATATATTATTATTATTATTATTATGATTATAAATATTTTTATTATCGCACACAATGTCTACGAATTTCACTTTCGATCTGCACACAATATGAATTTGTGGCACAATATATATATATATATATATATATATATATATTTGTATTTATTTATTTGTTGCCCGCCATCGATTTGGCTTTGTGTCGTCTGGCAAATGCCCAATATGATGATGATGAGCCTGACGAGACAAGCTCCATTCTTCTGTCCCGAGTATTTTGGCCCAGACCGGCCTGAAGGTGAAGGGTGCACACACACACACGCACACATTGCAGAAAGCTTTAGAATTGCTGTCGAGATGTTGAAATGGTAACAAAACAGCAACAGACAATTGTGATGGGGCGTTTTGTCTAAACGATACCGATTTCAATTCCGATTCGAAAGCGAGCAGAAAGCCGAGACCAAAGCCAGCTCCAATACCAGAGACGATGAATTATTGTTATGCATAATTCGTGTGACAAATGCGACAACCAAAAAGAGTGAGAAATGCAGTCGAGCATTGAAAATTATGTTAATTGCCCGGCCGAATTGTTCAAAATTATAAGAAAACATAGGGCGGAGGGGGTGTGGGGGAAGCCACTTCGCGCCCAGGGCATAAATGTGCAGCAATAAACAAATTGTCGCCTTGCTTTGGACAAAAGAACCTGACCCCCCCCGCGCCCCCGCACCATTACCTGCGATTTGTCATGAAACGGCTGCAACCACGATGAAAGCATGCGGCTTCAAGCTGACAAATTTTGTGTATCGTCTGTACTGACAACAACAATAGCAACAACATGAGACTTTCATTCTTGCCCTCACCTCCAGCCCCCCCCCCCCTTGATAAAGATACACTTTGTTGCGCTGTCTCAACTGTTGTTTTCCAGACGCTTTGTTGCCGTTGTCATTTGTTGCTGGCTTTTTGGGTTGCCACAGCGCTCTGATTATATGCTACGTACTATTTCATTTGTTGCTGACAGACGCGCACGTACAACAAAACTCCACAAAGACAACAACAACAACAAAAAAACAACAAGAGACATCTTAACCACAAGTGCCTTAGCAAGCAAATACAGGCGCTGTGCTCAAACCGAATTCGTAATACCTTGATAATATCTGAACTACAATAAGTTATTATTTCGATAAGTCATGAACATGATAATTTACCAATTTACTTTCATACTACACCGAACATTAAACCAAATGATTTCGAAACAAATCATATTTTCGCTTAAAAATTGAAAATAAACCACTTTTAGGTGAGACCCAGCACCAAAGCATATGGCAGCTTGGGCCCCAACCTTTGCATATATCTAACCATATTTGGCAGATCAAATATAGCCCGAAATTTCTGCATGAAAATATCAACGGTATGCAATATTTTCAGTAGAACGGGCAATTGTAAGCAAGAAATTGAATTGAAAAAATGTTTAAAAAAATATTTAAGCCAAGGTTTGAACCAAGACGTTGGTTCAAGGTTGTGTTAAATCAGCAGCACGATGCGAACCTAAGCACAGGGAGTTATTTATTTTACTTTATTTTGAGCTTGTCTCTAATATGTAGAAAAACAGGGAAAAATTAAAAAAACATTTTCAATTGGTTAACGCTTTAGTTGGGAGTAAAGTGGCAGCTGTCCACAGTAAAGTTCCAAGGTATTAGACAAACCAAACGTGGGAGGCAATGTGCCTGAAAATATGAGTGGGATTTGTCTGCAACACAAAAACAAGAAACTGCAAACTCCGAAAGTTGCCTTATGAAATTTATATATTAAAAATCTTAAACAATGCAAGTTTAACTTAATATTTCTGTAGCACCAATATCTAACTTAATTGTTACTTAATGCAAATGCGAAAACCTAAAATGGCCGTGCGCTGTTATGTTTAATTGTTACTAAAATAGAGATTTTGCATGCATTGAATCTTTGCCAAATGGCAGGTAATTAAGACAAAATGTGACAAAATAAAAATTGATAAAGGGCGATTAAGAAATCTGAATTCAAATTGGCAGCTTAATTTTGTTAACTTTTTTGTGGCAGGTATATTTGTATGGCAGTGAAATAAATGCTTGTAGAGTTAATTTCCATACATTTTCCCAGCAAAAATGTTGCGAGATTCATGCTACCCGCCCGAGTAAGCTGAGCAGGCGCATTCAATGAGCAAGCACATCTGCATGGGGAGTGCCTGGAGCTGTGCGGCGATGAGCCGATGGTTACACGATAGCTGGATACTTAGAACGGGGGCCATGCAATTATGATCCGCTAGCTTTTGGCTGAGCGCGCTGCTCATGGGCATGTCAACGCCCAGGAAGAGCTGCAAGGCAGACCTTTCCCAGCCGTTGCTCTTCCAGACTCGTGTGCATAAAATAGTTCCACTTATGCTAAATGAAATGTAAACTTGACGCAAAGTAGATTTATTAATTTAAACATTGTCGTCGTGGAAAACAGAAGTGAAAATGCGAGCGGCAAATGACAACTCAATGTGCCTGTCACTGGCATTGCGTTGGGCGGGCGGCGGTGCAAATTATGAAATTAGTATTATGTGAAATGGAGTTAAAAGTGTGATTAACTTGGCGCGTATGTAAAACCCCCAGTCGAAGCCATAGCCACAGCCACAGCCAAAGACAAAGGCATCCGAGGCATTAAACATAAAGCATACGGCATAATAAGCTAGCTAAAGCAAACGGCAAACCGCAAAAACGCCAAAGACAATGAAAGTCAACTAGTTGCGTGTGTGTGTGTGTGTGTGTGTGTGAGTGTTAGTGTGTGTGTGCCAGTGGCAATTAATACCATTTCAGTTAGTTTTCGCAGCCAGCAACTGTTTTCCAAGTGAGCAAGCATGCGATTTCGTCTCCAGCTCCCAACGCTGACAGAAGAAGAAGAAGAAGACACATACATGAGCCCTGCCACAATGTTGTTGTTGTTGTTGTTGTTGCTGCTGCTGTTGGCTTATTAGCAATGGCACTTAGAATCGGCATTGGGCTTGTCAAGTGGAGAAAGCCACGCAATGCGGTTGCCCAAAAAACCGCAAGCGCAGCGTTCCAACTCCAAACACAGCTGCATGTTATTTCAAGTTCGTTGCCTAAGTCTTTTGTTCTGCATGCGGTAAGTGCACGAAAAACAACTAAATTCGCATTGAGGCTGAATGTGTGAAACAAATTGGATTAACTGACACGCGAATCCATTGCCCAGCCACGAGTTTCGATTTCGATTTCGATTGTGGGCACCCGGAATTGGCCTCAGCCCAACCGGCTGGGCAGGGCCTCGTCCAGGCTCGTCGCAGGGCAATGTCTGTTGCGCTTTGCTTGCTTCGCTCTCTCAACTTTTCTATAGTTGACTATAATCATACACTATTAAATGTACATAAAAACTAATACTCGAGCCCAAAAACCAAAGCCAAATATAATTTATAAGTATTAAAAAGAAAATCAGCAGACCAACAATTAATAGACCATGAACAGCAGCTAGACGTTTTCATTGCTTGGACTTTTTAGAGAAAATTGCACACTTTTCAAAGCTAAACTTCAGACTCAGTTTCAGATCTTACTAAGGTACACATAGCTCTCATAACTCTTGGAAAGGGATTGAAGAACAGAAATGGAACAGAAGGCAATTGAACAAATTATAATAAATTGAAATAAATTTAATTTTTAATTTAAATCAATTTGCATTTTATGTTTGGACTTAAATGCTAAGATAGTTGTTGAGTAGTTATTTATTTACATTACATAAATCATTTTATAATTTTATGGAAATATTATTAAGTATTATACTCCATTTTTATTTTATTATGCTTATTATGGCAACTCCCGTGCAGCTAACAATTATTAATATTTATTTATAATCATTTTATTTATATTTTTTATGTATTTTTATTTGATAAAGTACTTTGAACTTACATTAAATATGGCAAAAACTAACCTTTTAATTTGAAGCGAGCTGCGTCAATTGTTTGCAAAATAATGAAATGAATGTTGAACTTTGTTTTTTAATTCCTTTTCTTTCGTTGTTGTGCTTTTTGTGTATTTTTCGTTAAACATAAGCAAGCAACTATTTTGAATACTTGTCGACTTCAGCTCACGCAAAACATTTTTCAGCGGCTTTTGCAAATATTGTGCAAACCATAATTAATTGCAATGTGAAAATAAATGTTGCATAAAAACGAAAAACAAAAAATTCAGACACAAAACAAAACAAATACAAGAGACACGCACGAGTAATAGACACAGGCACAGGCAACGTCCAGGGGTCAAGGATTCCTTTTTTATTTATTTTTATCTTTTTTTAAATATTTTTTTTTTTTTTGGCAACCGTTGAACTAACGTAACGGCAACAAGTCAAACGGGCAACCAGCGTACAAGAAATGCGCGCGCTTGCAGCAGCTCGAGGCACGAAAAAGACGACCACGACCACGACCACGACGACGACGACGACGATGGAGCTGCCTGTGAACCGGGATCGGTAGCGATCCGTCAAACACGTTTCCCAGTTACAACTTCCCAACGGAATGATTTGGCCGAATCTGCAGCAGCGCCAATGAAGCTCGGCTAGACAGCCAGAGACAGCGACAACGGCGCCCACCGTTAACACAAAGCTGGCGCCGGCAAGCGAGAGAGAGCCCAACCACAGAGAAAGAGGCAAAGAGAGAGAGAGAGAGAGAGTGAAAGATTGAGGTAGCCCAAAGCCGGCTATCACCTGCTGCCAGCTGCAGTCAACAGCATTCGCAGAAAGAGAGAGAGAGAGAGAGTGTGTGTGTGGGAGAGACTCTCTTTGGCTTGCATTGAGAGCTGAAGAAAGTAGCGAGTCAGCGAGTCGCTTTGTCTGCGAGCACCCTATAAAACTTTGATCTACGAACTAATATTCAAGCAGCGACTGTTGCAGCTCCAGTTGTTCAGATTCCAATTCAGCTAATCGAATTTGTCAACTGGAGCCATCAGCTTGCCTTGGCCAGTGGTTCCACTGGAGACACCACTGAACATGCTCGACAAGCTGACATGTTTTGCATATCGATAAAACGGTGTTTCGGTGCTTCAAGTAGTTGTTCTGCTTAAAGCAACTTAAGTTTCATAAATCTTTGTATTTAATTATTGACAGCTGGCAAATTTCTAGTCATTATTGCGATTCGCTTATTAGAAGGCCTGATGAGCAGCCAAGTGAGTATACCCTGCATTGCACTAACAAAGCGCTTAAGACTTCTATGAAAACCGAAATCGAGCTGACTGAAATCCTTTGTAATTGCTGTCCCAACACTTTTCACACTGTAAATGTATCGCTATGTTCCTCCCTCTCTCTCCCTCAGCTACAGATCCCATCCCAGCTGCCTGTCTGGCTGAAACGGCGCTATAGATTACAGATGGAGTGTCTCCCGTCAGCTTAGCCTTGAATTTCCCTTCATATTATCGATATATTATCGAATTGTAAAGTAACATTTAATTTCCCAACCAACTATTAAACTCAATTAAGCAATTAATGAATTATCTCTAAATCCGGCTTATAGTTTATATCTTGACTAACTAAACAGAAGTTTATTTCGACTAAATGTTGACATGCTTTTCTAAAGCTCATATCTAGTAAAGCAACTAATTTGATAAGTTTTTCCCACACAACTTAAATTTCCCTTTCATATTATGAGTAGTTTTTGTCGATGCCCACAACGAATTGTAGAGTTGCATTCAGCTCCCAATCAATTACATCGATTACTTGGTTAAGTACTCGCTTAATGTAAGGCCTATAAATAGGGCTAATCTCCATAGGATAACTCATTCGTCTTCAGCCTGGCTGGCAGGCGAAACCATTTTTGTTTTTCTCCTTTTTTTTACCTACTTTTAATTTTTATTAAATATATATTGTGAACAAAGTTTTGTTTTTGGTAATTTCTTTCCTTTGGTTATATGCTTTTGTAAAACAACAAAGGAATTCGCATGCATGTCACAAAGTTGATAAGAAATATGATATATTTTTTGATAAATCCTGTATTGCAATGTAGTACAAATATTTCTACTGTTGGTAAAATGCCGAGAAGTATGGTGGCTGGAGTTTAAGCGAGATCCTTTCAATCCTAACCTTTCCTTTTGAAAAACTTTCGTTGGTGTCGAGTTATAAAAGCGTATGTTGCACATCGTAAATGATTTATTTATTGAAGTGCATTACTTGGAAGGCAGTTTGTATAATTTCTAAACGGGCTTATCCCAAATCACGAAGCAGATTCTAGGCGCTGGTTTTAAGCTGCGACGGACAGGAGATGCTGGCTGTTGCAATATTTGTAGACAGTTGCAGTTGGTGGTTTTTCTTTTTCTCAATGAATCGTAAACTTAAAAAAAACGTTGATTTTTTCATTTTACTTTGTTGCATAAGCAAATGTCTTCAAAATGAGCTCACTTTCAAAAAAAAAATTGTAACAGGAAAAAAAAGTAAAGTTTGTTTTCGGCCCACACGGCGTATGCGCAACGCGCACATCCGTCATAACTTTAAGCTGGAGGCTCTTTTTCCACAGGCTTCACCTGTATGACCCACGGCCCATCAGACGTACGGGCAATGCGCAAAAGTCAAATCATGACTCTCAACTGGAGGCACTTCGTCCACTCGGTGTCGCTTTTAAGCCAAACAGAGCGGCAGATTGCGCAAGGCGAGCCGCAGGCGAATCGCCGTCCGTTTAATTGCCGCATTTAAAGCTGCAATTAATTTGGTTTTTTCTTCATTTAACTTGACTTCAAATTTTCAATTAAAGGCAATCCACGACGACGCGAAGCCACTCGGAAATGGCAGACGCTCGACTAGAATCGAGCGATGAGCAATATCACAAAGCATTGCCAAAATTAAATTTCTGTCGATGCTCTTGCTGTGGGTACATCAATGTTTTTTATCAGCTCGCATTCGTTTTGCCAAAATAAAACAAGCATGGAGTACTTCTTACAGAGAAACAATATGATACCCTCTCATAGATGTGGAAGTGTATTTTAGCTGCGGCAACTTCAAATTAATTCTTCGGTTGAGTTTTTCAAAGTTTAAAGTTTTTATAATTAAGTTTGTTTTTTGCTTTTAATTATTATTTTTTGTTTTAGTTTTTTTTTTTTGATCGTTTTTATTAACTATCAACCAAATATGATGGTTCCAAATATTTTTGTATTTCGTCGTCTTTGTGCTTAAATTTGGCTTTTTTTCTACACAGAAGTTAATCATTAGCAATATCGTAGGGAACTTTCAGCTATAAATTGTGCTGCCTGGCAGCCAAGAAGCATCACAAGCTATTGGAGCAGCGCCCCGAGAGCTACTTAAACAGCAACAACTTTAACAACAATCAACAATCAACTTATTCAACTACCAATATGAAGGTAACAGAATTCATTCAAGGATTCATCTTCAGGACCGACTAAAATATACACTTACAGGTTTTTGTCTGCTTGCTGGCCACTCTGGCCCTGGTTAATGCTGGACAACGCGGCGGAGCTGGCGGTGGTGGTGGCTATCTGCCAGGCGGTGGACGTGGCGGTGGCGGTGGCGGCGGCGGCGGCGGCGGCTTCAGGAATGGAGCTGGACTCATCTCTCATGTCTCACAGTTGCATGGCAACACGAAGGTGCAAATTGGCTCAGGCGCTAGCGCTGGAGCCTATGGCGGCGGTGCTGGCGGCGGCGGCGGTGGCTGGCAGGGAGCAGGTGCTGGCGCTGGTGGTGGACGCGGAGGCTATGGCGGTGCAGGTGGTGCTGGTGGCTGGCAGGGTGCTGGCGCTGGCGCTGGCGCTGGCGGCTATGGTGGCGGTGCTGGAGCTGGCGGCTATGGAGGCGGTGCTGGAGCTGGCGGCTGGCAAGGAGCTGGTGCTGGTGGCGGACGCGGCGGCTACGGCGGCGGTGCTGGAGCTGGCGGCTGGCAAGGAGCTGGTGCTGGTGGCGGACGCGGCGGCTATGGCGGCGGTGCTGGAGCTGGTAGCTGGCAGGGAGCTGGCGCTGGCGCTGGCGGTGCAGGCAATGCCTGGGGCAATCCGGCCTCGTTCGATTATTCAGTGAACCATGGTGCTAGCGCCTCCGGTGGTGGCGGTTCCCGCGGCGGTGCTGGTTGGTGGAACGATTAAAATAATTGTTTACACTAGATAGAGAAATGGATATGACAAACCGAATAAAATGAGTTAATCAAACAGGAAATGTTTCAATTAAAGAGGGCTGCCAGATCTTTAAAATTGGATTGCAGTGAAACTTTTGCTACACATTAAGCCAAATAAAATATATGCCAGATGGCGCTTCAACAGCTTGGTAACGGCTTTAACCTGAGCTCCTATAGAGGGCGACACAGTGCACAAAGTTCGTGACAAGAGTCTTTTGTTTCAGCGTTCCAATTGTAAGCTGCAGATGGCGCTTCCAGTTTAATTTGGCCAATTTTCAGCAGAGGCGCCAGAGCGCGCCACATGCCCTGTGTTATCTTCAGCTCTAGGTGGCGCTAGCCTCGAAGCCAGCCAGTTCGTTGCCTAAGTCTTTCGTTTCATATAAAACCTGTTCGCTTAACCATCTCTCGTAATATTTGTACCGCATTCAGACCGGGTTAATGAAGTTCAATGTCAGAGCGCGGCGTTGGCTGTGAAAAGCGAAAGTCGAGCGATGGCATGGGCTGGCCCCAGCTCAGTGTCACTGAAATGGCCATAAAGGATAAGCCCGACCGACAGGCTGCGCATCAGGCTGTATTAACGCACTTGAAGGCATTGCAAATTGAAACTGAACTAAACGCACTTGGACAACTCAAATTAAACAGCTTCATGCTTATTGTATTTGGTTTTTGTTATTATTTTTTTTTTTTTGTTTTTCATTCTCATGATTTGATTTATTGCCAACCACTTCACGTGTGTATAAACTTGTCTTTACCTTTTGATTTTTCGCTTCCGCCGTTTGCTTTTGTTTGATAGGCTTTGCATTTTGTATTTGCCATGCCATGTGTGCTTGTGTTTGTGTGTTTATTTCTTGTGCTGTTTGCCTGCTTGGCTGCTTGGCGTCGTCGTGTCTCGCATGAGACGTGCCCAGAACCTTGGCAAAGCCACAAGCAATCGTATGGCTTTTTTGCATTTTGTGCATAAGACAAATATAATTACACAAGCAAATACAATTTGTTGTTGATTTCGAATTGTTGTTGTGTGTATTTGCATTTCATATGTTTGGCTCAGCTCAACTGGTTTGCCATCTAGCAAATATTTGCCGTATTGCATGTCTGTCCCAACACACTGAGCAAACTTTACATTGTGGCATTGAGCGCAGACCAATTATTTCGTAATTTTATGAAGCAACCAATTTATTAACGCCAGAAAATAAGAAAACTTAGCACTTGATGCGTGGCTAAGTTCAAGGGCAAGCTGAAACAAGATTTGGAAGCCAATACTTAATAGTTTTAGTAAAAAAGCATGTTTACACTTTCTTCGACTACATCGCAAATGTTTTCCATTCAGTTAATCAGTGAAAGAATTGTTCTACAAGTTTAAAAGGCTTAACATGTAGATGCAACAATTCATATATGAACTGAGGCTTCACACTACGGAAAAAGCTTTGACAAAATAAAACTGAGCTAGCTCAGTCATAAAGATATATATTATTGAAAAAATCAAACTGTTTATTTCCAAACATAGATTAGCAACAATCTAGAGCACAATCTCCGTGATGACCTCCAATTTGCCATTTCGGATGCTAACTGCTTGATTTGTGAAATAATACTTTCAGGTTTATATATAAGTAGAAACTGTCTCTTTATACTTCAAATTGGTGTTAATGGATCTGTGTTTGTCTCTGACACGACTTTTGATATTTGTTTGTACAGTTTTTTTTTCTCTCTCTCTTCAATTTTCACAGCATTTAAATCATAGTTTTATTTAAATCAGTATAGCTACTGAGTTTTTGCATATTGAGTAGCCTGCCGCTGTAAATGTTTATGAACAGGATTATTTGAATGCATTAATCTGCAATTAAAAAACAATTTTTATGGGTCACGTTAGCAGCGGCAGCCTTAATGCTACAGCTATTTTAATTTATATGTTTTGCATTCCCATCAATTAGCTACAGAATACAGCATGCACAAATATATATACGTATGTATGTGCACATATATATATACATATATAGATATATCGATGGCTTTTTATGTGTACGTCTGATTACTATGGAAAGTCGACAGCAGTTTATGCAAATCAATTATATCGCAGAGACCTGTGCATTTTCATATACATTAATATTACATCCAAGCATATGTACATGCATATACATACATACACACTTCTGTATGCACGTATAAGTGGCTTTAGTACGAACAGAATCTTTAATATATGCCACACGGCTGCATTGAGTATAATTATAATTATATGCCAGCTATAGTTTATGAGTGTCATCAATTCTGCAACCCTATAATGACAAAGCGCGGTACTTGCGAGGGTCGATCAAAAACTAGGTGACTTACATACATGCGGAGCAGACATTAATGCTCTAGACTAAAGAGCTTCACTGGAAGAGGAGACACCGACTAAGAAAAGTCCTCGTATATCAACAGGACTTCCAAAAGCTTCTTTTCTTAAAAACAGTGCTGGAAAGTGGTGTTGCATTCAAGGATACGTTTGAAACCAATTGAGCCACCCTCTCACGAGAGCATGCGAGTAGATGAGACCACCAAAATATAAAATCTTTATGCACTGCTGCAGCTAGACATTCACTTCTGTGCAGTTGGGTCAGTAATTGCATATGAGTTAGTGAATAAATAAATATTTTAATTTCACGAAAGCCTTCAGATTGAAGGCAATGCGATGGGAACTACTTTTTATTAGGCTGTTATGGAAGATGATTCTATTGTAACAAAAGACGCGTTACCCGCCAACCAAAATGTATCTATCCGCAGCATTTTTATCTTCATCTAATGAACGTGTTGAAAAACAAAAGCACATGATAGTTTGTTTTTTTTGGTTTTTTGTTTTTCATCTTGGTGCTGGCAGCGCGTGAGGCCCCAAAACTGGTTAAGAATATTTCTGAATGCTGCCGCACTACAAGGCAAAACGGCAGCAAAAATATATATACATATATCTGTAGAAAAATGTACAATGGCGACCCAATATACAGATCGTAAAACTATAAGATCGTTGGGTACTTAATATATATGTATATATTCCGAGAGCTGCGAGCATGCAATGGCATATAAAAATCGTAATAAAAATTCTTTATTTTTCTTAGCGTTAATCTTATTTAACGTGTCATATATTCGAATTAAATTTAATTATCAGTTTGGCAATAATATTTACAGCTTTAATGATTATAGTATAATTAATAAAACTTCCATTATACGCTTTTAAATGTCATGTCTATAAATCGCGCATAACAGAAAATTAGTTAAAAGCTTAAATAAATTTAAATAAATTCTCGGGAATGCAAAATTGTATATATTTGTGTACTATTATTTAGCAAAAACAGAGGTTGCATAGTTATTGTTAATCTTCATATGCGAATTAATTAATTTTGGTTGTTTCTTTTTTCGGCAACTGCAATTTGAATAAATGAGCTAAAACACAGCCAAAAACTAATGTCTAACTAATAAATATTATTAAGATATTTTGTTATTGTAATATTTAAGCGAAAAGGAAACATAGGAAATGAAGAATTATTCTATATCTATATATGTTATATTGGCTGACCTCAAGAAGCGCTTAATTGATAAATGTCGAATGTGAGCCCAAGATTTCCTCAATAGATATAGCTAATGAATCAATTGTTACAGCATGAAAGACCCATATAGACATACATATTTACGGACTGACAATAAACACCCCCAACCACAAAAAGTATCGAGAATTAGAGTTTAGCATAAATTTTCTGTAGGTCTTAAGGTGCATTGAACTCGGGAACTAGGCGGGCTCTAACCAAACTATTTCTTTGTATTTTCTTAGTACCAACAACTACATATATGTATATACACATAGTATATATATAGTATAGCATACAAATATATGTACGTATTGCTTAGTCAATTGACTATGCAAATATGAGCAAAAGCATAGGCAGCATCTCGGAGCTGATCCAAGAACCGGTTCTGGCTTGCGCCTATTTATAAGCGATGATGTTGATGGGAACGTTTCGATATTAGGCCAAGCCTAAGGCTGCCAACTGAAGCGATCGGGGCCCATTCGCTGGCTTCCTGATTATCAGATCTGGCGTTACAGTTTGTCGTTTTGCACAGGCCACTTAATACGCTTAGCTCGTGTGGGACCTTGGTCTGCGAATGAGCAGCAGCAGCTACTATGGACGGGCTGTCCAAATATCATTTATCAATTGGGCAAGCTCTGCGTGTTGTCGACTGCTTTTTGACAAACTGTTGATCTATTGTTGATGCTGTCTTTTCTGTCTCTCTTCTTCTTGCATATGATCAAACGCCGTTAATTTGTTTGACTTGTGGCCCAATGGATCCAACCTATGTTTGAGAAAACAGCCAGCATGATATCCGAGCGCGTTAACAACTAGCAGATACCCTGTATCTCAGTTTGACTCAGCCTAAGGTCTACATTGACTCGACTTTTTTTGTGCTGATAGCCAACATATGTGCACTATTTGGCATACCCCTTTGGCGTACAGTCCATGAATAGAGGGTATTAACAATGGCCAAGTCTAAGTCGCGCATGCGTAAAGATTTGCATAGTTACCGGAGACAATCGGCAAACAAAAGGCACGTCGGCAGCTGGTCAAAAGCAAATATCTTGAACAACATAGCACATACACATACAAAATATGTGGGTTATTAATTCTTTTAATTGCTTAAACGATCAAAAGCAACAAATTGCTGAAGCACTCAAATCAAGTTAACCACACATCGTGCTTCAACTCGTGACACGAACGTCTGCATGATGGGAATTTAAATTATGTGAGAGAGCGATGATTTAATTTTAATTTTAAAGCATAAATTTATATATAAATATATCGATACAAATACGCAATATTTGGCCTCAAAACAAACTAAAAAAAAAGTATAAAAGATATCTATAAAAAACCAAAAATTTCTCTAAGAGCCTCTAGTCTGGCTTTCGAACACAAAACATTAAGAGAAACCGTCAGCCGAAAGTTATTACTTAATTTCGAGCCTAAATTATTTACTTACTGCACAAAACGAACACGTCGTGCATGTCGTGTCGCATTGGTAACATTGCTGCTGCCCGTGCACGACACGCGGCCATCTCTACGCTAAGGCACTTGCTCTATCTTCAACTCGAACTCCCTCTGTCGCCAGGCTGAAGCTGAAGCTGATGCTGCGCATAGGCAATCATGAGTTATTGAGTTATTCATGCTATGCGATACTCGTTGTGTATTCGTTGTGTATTGATTTCGAGCACGTTTTTTGGTATAAATGCGTGTTGGCATCTTAGTTGTAGAATTAGTCAACGCTTCCGTTTTGTCTTGAGCAGCACATCGAAATTGAAATCGTGATCGAGATCGACATACCAATCTATTGCAAGATGAAACCGTTTGCCTGTATTCTTGTTATCCTCGCTGCGCTTCTGGCCGGCAGTCAGGCTTCGTTGGAGGGTCTCCTTGGCGGTGGCGGCGGTGGAGGTGGTGGCGGTGGCGGCGGCATTGTCCAGCTGCTGCAAAGCAAATTGGGCGGACTCGGTGGAGGACTTGGCGGTGGAAACGGCGGTGGCTACTCTGGTGGTAGCGCTGGCGGCTACTCGGGTGGCTACTCTGGCGGCCGTTCCGGCGGCTATTCCGGCGGCTACTCTGGCGGCCATTCCGGCGGCTACTCCGGCGGCTACTCCGGCGGCCACTCTGCGCCCGCTAAGGTTATCATCGTCGAAGTTGTCAACCAGGGCCAGTCCGGCGGACATGGCGGTTACTCCTCGGGCGGCTATGGTGGTGGTCATGGCGGCTACTCCTCGGGCGGCTATGGTGGCTCTCAGGGCGGTTACTCCTCCGGCGGCTCCGGTTGGAACAAGGGCTGGTAAGCCAGCGCTTAGCCCAACAATAGCCTTAGTGTCCAGTTCAAACAGGGAGCCAAAAAGCCAGCAATCGCAATAATCTTCAGTTATTTCTAAGTTCCATTTTTTTTTTTTTTTAATTAAATGTTTTTATATATATAAAAATACACTCTTTTTCTTGCTAGTCTTAAGCTGAAAATTAACGCAGAAATTTTCAATTCATATTGTTAATATTAAAATGAGGCATCGCGAGCTCAAACCGGTTGGCGGAGTGCTTCCTGTTTGACCTATTGTCCGGCACGGTGACCTCATGGCACAGCCAGCCGCTTTGCATGGGCTCCACCTAATTGGCGCTGACTGCAATTTGGCTCTAATGCGACATTTATAGCACGGGCGCGCGAAGATCACCCGCCGTAAATTGGCCAAAACGAAGACAATTCAATTTGGCAAGGCTTATATTTTACATGGGGCCCAGCGTTTGGGCCTTGTTGCTGCAATCGTCGAGCTCGACAGTTAAACGCTTTGTTGCGGAATTTGCAGTGTGCCGCGTTTCTTATTTTTTTTGGTTTTGTGGCACTTGATTGATTACCGTCCATTGAGGTCTGTCAGTTGCCGAACGAATCGATCGCACAAAGGCCCGATTTTGATTTAATGCCGCCCATGAAATTCTGCAAGTCTCCGACCGCAAAGCCCAACAAAAGTCAACAGGTTCAAATGCGCCAGTTTCAGCTTTTGCTATTGACTGTCTATTTACTTGAGGCTAGATCAAATGGAGGGGCTGAGAGGGGAGGTAAGTATCAGCAATCAGCGATCTTTGCCATTAGTTTTCATAACTCTGCTATCTGAAAAGCTCGCTTCCGAATACCCTAGAAACATGTGTTCTTCGGCTGTTAATGGACCAATCTACAATCAAATTTAATTTTGAGCTTATCTCTAGAATTCTCATACACAATATCGTCTCGAAATGTTACTAAAGGCAAATGATGTCTTTCGCTTGAATACGACAAAGTTTTTCCGAAGACATCCATGGGTCGCAGAAACAAAGCTTTTAATAGAGCAGTGTTGGAAAGTCTTAAGAGCTTCACTATTCTTATGTTATTCTTTTTAAGAACTTTAAGCACCAAAACAACGTATTGATAAAGTTTTGAAAACTAATTGAGCGCACGTAACACCAGTAGCAAACAGCTTTCGTCTGTTTTACTTAGTCGCTTTACAACACTGCCACATATAACCACTAGCATAAAGAGCAGCACGACACTAAAAGAAGAAAAGTGACTGAATGCTTATTGCTTCATGAATTGTATTGACTCAGTACCTTAAGCAAGTCTGCAAACCACTTAGAGCCCGAAATTTAAATATAATTTTGACTTTAAATCGAATCTTCTGCCAAGTCAGTTGCCCAAAAACCAACTAAACCCAAGTCGAAATATATTTTTTCAAAAATGTTTTAGGTAAACAACATAGTTGGCCATTATTATATTAGGTAGATGCCAATTCCGGCTAGAAAGCAAATTTAGCCCTCAACATCTATATGAAAATATTAATGGCAGGCAATATTTTCAGTAGAACGGGCAATTATAAATAAAAAAGAGAACTTTTTCATTAACATTTTTAGAATATATATGTGACAGGTCAAGTATGAACCAAGGTATGATATCGAAAACTAGAGGCAAGTAATTGGTTCAAGCCTTAGGTCTACCTTATTAATTATTTTTGGTTGGCAGTCTCATTTTGAATAAATTTCTAAGCCTTTACAAAGTGTTTGAAATTTTGTAATAAGCTAGCAGCTTTCAGAGGCCGTACTTGCAAGATTTACAACACTGTCACATGCCAAAAGCACCACCCTAACACTTAAAGTGAAGAACTTTAAAAGTGGTTAAAAGCTTAGTGCTATTTTTTTAAAATTAATTTTGATTTTGAATTAATAATCTAAAAGCCAGCACATATGTTTGCGCTTTCCAGTTTTAGGCGCATATTAACTCGTTTTACAGCACTGTCGCATGCAACCATTAGCAGAAGCCACAGGCAAGCATGGAAAGAGCTTTAAAAGTAGCTGAAAGCGTTATGCATCGACGGAATTATTTTTAAAAGATCTTGAAGTTAGAGAAAATATTCGACATGATACCATGCTACCAGACTTTAGGCACATACTAATCTCTTTCACAACACTGTAACATGCAAGCATGGGAAAAAGGTGGAGGGAATCATGGGAAGAGCCTTAAAAGTAGCCAAAAGCTTTATGCAAAATTAATTTTAAAAAATGCAAAAATTATTTTTAATAAAATCTTAAAGCTCTTAAAGAACCAAATGTTCAAAATTCTTCAAGATGCCATCGTCGACTTGTCCAAGTCAAATGGATTCTTGAATTTAAATAGATTCTTCAGTTCATACCGAATTGTATTGTATATCGGATTGATTGATTGCTCGCCGTGTGCTGGTGACCCGATTTGTGTGCACTTTGGCTTGCCAAATGCTTAACACGAACCGTGGCAGGCTGTGGGGCAATGTTGGCTCCACGGTAGTCGGCGACACGTGTGCAGCCGACGCCAAGCTCATTGATTATGAGCCCGACAAGCTCAGCTGGCTAATGGCTGCCGTAAAGAATTGGCCACCAGTCAATTGCTTTGCCCCCAAAAGGTTGTTACATAAAAATGGCGCGCCAATAAATCGATCTTCACGATGTGGTTTGCTGGCGGCTGGCTATTGTCAGAATCGCCAGAATCTAGAGTCTGGCCCAGAGGCTGAGTCAGGTGCGCGTGCGCAACTGCGTCTGGGACTGCAAGTTAGCACGGAGTGAGGGGGGGTTGCCCGGGACGGGGCGTTGCCAACAATAGATGGCAGCAAAGCGTACGAAATTGAAAGTTGGCATAATGAGGGCCAACTGCACGAAGCCAAGATCGAAACGAACGGCCGGCCGTAAACAGATTTGGCAATTACATCTGATTACACTGCACCAGCAGCAGCGACGGCGACGACGACGGCGACGGCGACGACAGCAGCAACAACTGCATCTGCAGCGACAGCGGCTAGAATCTTAGATGCGCAGCACTCGCTGGCTGTATAAATAGCCGAGAGTGCGCCCAGTTGGAAATTAGTTAGTGCACAGCAGCAACAGCAGCAGCAGCAGCAACAGCAACAACAGCAACAACAGCAACAAGAAGAACAGCACCCACAAAAGATGCAATCGCTACGTCGTTTGGTTCTGTTTGGACTCTTGGCCGTGCTGAGCGTCTGCTCCTTTGCCAAGCCCCATGGCTGGAGCAGCAGCGGTGGCGGCGGCAGCGGCAGCGGCGGTGGTTGGTCATCGGGTGGCGGATCCTCCGGCTGGTCTAGTGGCGGCGGCGGTGGCAGTGGCGGCGGCGGCTGGAAAAACGGCGGCGGCGGCGGCGGCTGGTCATCGGGTGGCAGCTCCTCTGCCTGGCCCAGCAAAATAAGCATCAGCGCTTGGCCTTCCAGCGGCGGCGGCAGCAGCGGCGGTGGTTGGTCCTCGGGCGGCAGCGGTTGGAAAAGTGGCGGAGGCGGCGGTGGCGGCGGTTGGCCCAGCGGCGGCGGCAGCAGCTCTGGCTGGAAAACGAGCTCCGGTGGCGGTGGCGGCCTAGGCACTAGCTTGTCTAGCGCACTGTCAAGCCTTTCCGGCTGGAAAACTCAAGCATTGTCGGGTCTGAGCAGCGGCTGGAAATCAGGCGGCGGCGGCGGCGGCGGCGGCAGTGGTGGCGGCTGGAAGTCAGGTGGCGGCGGCGGAGGTGCCTGGAAGTCAGGTGGTGGCGGCGGCGGCGGCTGGAAGAGCGGCGGAGGCGGCGGTGGCTGGAAGAGCGGAGGTGGTGGCGGCGGCGGCGGCGGCGGCAGTGGCTGGACGAGCGGAGGTGGCGGCAGCGGCGGCGGCGGTTGGTCTTCCGCCGGATCTAGCAGCGGCTGGAGCTGGTAGAACCCTGTCGATAACGAAACACTGAGGCGACATTTGGCAAAAAACTGCAACTGTACATAACAACAAAAAAAACAAAATAACTATCTCTTATGCTATGACAAATCAATTTTTTTTTTTATAATAATTTTTTTAATCTGTCAATAAACATTTAAAACAATGTAAACTTCCAAGTGGACATTTTTGGGACTATAGAATTGCGGTTAAGATTAGATTTTTCTAGAGCGCAAAGTCCTGTAACCCGTCAAAGTGAAGATAGTGAAGTTATTTTCCTGGGCAACTGACAGAAGTGTTGCCAGGACAAATACCTGCGTTTGCTCTTCAGTCTAAGGCATCCAAGCCAGCTGGCTCCGAGCCGGGAGTGGACAAAACAATAGCTGAGACTTGTAGCTTATGATTAAACGAAACGTATCAACCGAACCTTTGAAATTTCAACAACAACTAAGGCCTTCGACTTAGACTAAACAGCATACAACCAGCTATCACAGCCTGGCAATCAAATCTCAGGATCAGGATGTTGTTCAGTTGCCTCAGTGACCCTGGCAGCTAGATAGTTCAGCCATGGTAAATTACTACGGCTGACCAGGTGGAGAAGTCGAGATTTTCCGTTTACTCTTCATCTGAACAGCAGCAACACGATCCTTGAATCCTTGCATAGAAGCTATGGTGTTCTAACCTATTTGGTTTCTTTCAGAGATTGTTCGAAGAGATTTCCTTGCCTCAGGACACTATGCCTAGATCCTATCATAGCTAGCCACTAAGTGTTGTAGACATAGTTCCTTATTTGTATAATAATAATAATATACCAAAGCACAACTAGCTGGTATGACCCCAATTTAGGTAGTCCAAGTTTTATGCCTAACATTTTTTACCTTAGTCGACCAGGACAATCAATTTTATTTAGTTGAAAGACTTGATATACTCGAGCTAAGTTGTAATTCCCTTGGAGTATCCTTGTGGCTAAGAAGAACGTCAGCGGTTTTAGCAAAATGAACGATTATTTATTAGTACAATTAAAAGTAGAGAGGAAAGAAAAGAGTTGAGTAACTTTGGGTGTAACTAGTTAGGTAAGCGAACAAAAAAAAAATTTAAAAAAAATAAAGGTAAAGTATAGCACTTGTGGGAAATGCCTCTAGCTCTATATCTATGCCGTGGAACACATGTCAGCCGCAGGAGTCGCAGTAGCCGGAGTATTTACATTTCGTTTCGTCTTGCAGTTCTCGTTGTGTGTGGTTGGGGTGTTTTGGATTGAGTTTGATGTTTGGTGGTTGGCTTTACCAGCCGCCGCCACCGTGCTTGCCACCGCCTCCACCGCCGCCGCCGTGCTTGCCGCCGCCGCCTCCATAGCCACCGCCGCCGCCACCGCCGCCGCCGCCGTGCTTGCCACCGCCGCCGTTACCGCCTTGCCAGGAGACAGCGCTGCCGCGATTGCCGGCCAGGGACTTGCCGCCGCCGCCACCACCGCCGCCGTATCCACCGCCGCCGCCATTCTTTTGCCAGCCGCCCTGTCCACCGCCTCCGCCTCCGCCGCCGCCGCCGCCGTTCTTTTGCCAGCCTCCTTTGCCCCCGCCGCCGCCGCCACCGTGTCCTCCACCACCACTGCCGCCACCACCATAGCCGCCACCACCGCCGCCTCCGCCGAGGAGTCCGGCCGAGGCAATGGCAAACATGAGTCCGCACAGGAATACGACGAGCAGAGCGTAGCGCATATTGAACTGGAGTATCCTTTGATTGATGAACGGTTGCACTGAACTGTTGCTCAACGGTTGACTGCTGACTGCTGACTGTTGACTGTTGACTGCTGCTGTTGACTGCTGCTGTTGGTGCTGATAGAACCTTAGCTCCACTGATGCCATTACCGGGCCCAGCGCAGCGCTTTTATAGCAGCTGCCACGGAACAGACTGAACTCCAGCTGAGTCATGGTGCTCCCAAACACCGATTGGGCATGAAATTGAAGCAGTGCGCGATTTGTGCGGGGGTGGCGACACGCCGTCGCCATTCCCAGCGACGCACCCAAAGGCTACTCGGAAGGCTGAGAGAATCGCAAGTGGCAAGTGGCAAGTGGCAAGTGGCTGTCGATGCCAACGCGCTGTGCAGTCTCTCGAGTGCGCCGGCACACGCGGCGCATACGCAACGTTTATGCTGGGAATATTGCGCATACGCCACCGGATTCGCACCGAGAACGCCAACCACGCTGGAAGCACTTGTAAACTGCTGAGCCATAGCGATGTCATTAATTACAAGCATTTTGCGGCAACACTTTTTGCCAGCAGCTCACAATTTGTCTTACAATTTACAATTTACAATTTAAATTCTGTAATTTTTCATTTTTCGTTTTCTGCATAATTAATTTAACTATTTTTTTTTGTTTCATTTGGGATTTCGCATGCAATGCGAGTGCCAGACAAATGTGTGTGTGTGTGTGCTGCACGACTCAACACA
The DNA here is from genome assembly GCF_035044405.1 of Drosophila montana. NCBI lineage: Eukaryota > Metazoa > Arthropoda > Insecta > Diptera > Drosophilidae > Drosophila > Drosophila montana. Next base: position 645,167 of record NW_026997351.1, on the reverse strand, counting down.
CACGCGCATTCGACGGGGTTCAATGTCAATTACTGCGCAAACACACAACACACAACACACAAACGCAAAACCCAAACTCCAAGTCAAAGCCAAACAGATGAGATGCCTGTTCAAGTGAATTACTTACCATATATTGCATCAACTTGTCCACTTGCTGTTGCATTCAACGCGTGCTGCAACTGCAACAGTGTGGCGGGCCCCAAAGTCACAAATAACCCCACAGACAGGTCCACAAGACGACCTCAGCCAAATGAGCAAAAAATATGCCATGCATCTGCTGCACACTGAACGCAGAACGCAATTCTCAGGTGTTTCTTTTAAGCCTGCACATCTTTTTTTCTAGATACGTTTATATAAATGTATATCAAATTGTCTTAAATTGTGCCTACTTAAAAAAATTAAACCGAAGTCTTTTTAGCTTAATCTGTGTGAACTTAATTAAATAAACTTAAATAAACTTATCGGCAAGTTTAGTAACTTTTCCCGATTTGCAGTCTATACAAAAGCCGAACCTATTCGAACCGGGAATTTACGTTAATTTTTGGAGCATGAAGCAAACCTTAATCCAAATCTAAAGTACCCAAAAATACAACCAACCCATATATTCTATGCTTAAAAAAAAACAATTTAGGCTAGACATTTTGTAAAGTAGAATATTTGGCTCCAAGCATTGAAGTTATCTAACCACACTTGGTAGATGTCAATTTTGAACAGAGATCCGAATCTAGCCCGCACTTTCTCTTTGAAAATATTTATGGCAGGCAATATCTTCAGTAGAACGGGCAATTATAAATTAAAAATATAATTGTTTCATTTAAATTATAAAAATTGCAATCTTAAGCTGGTTGATGCCTTAAACAAGAGAAAGAATGTATTTATAAGAATATATTTTCATATAGCTTCTTTGATAAGCTGTCAGAAGGAACAGAAGGTGGGATAAGTATATAATATATATATTTGGTATATAGTTTTTGATATATTTTATATTGTTTCGCATTTTAAAAGTGCCAAGCAAATGGTGGATCTGGTGCCACTGTGCCCCCTGCAATAAACTGTCAGATGATGAGCGAATGTTCCACGAGCATTGTGAATGCATAAGGTAATAGCAATAATTACGGCGTCAAGTTAGCATATTAATTGTTATGGGCCATAATTCAAATGTGCATTTATGTGAATTTCGAGATCAACGAGAACACAGAACCGCCTCAAGTTCGGCTAACAGCTGCCCCCATCCCAGTCGGCTGGAACAGCTTGTTCTATGCCTCGATCTGGCTAGCGTTCCCAGGCAGACAAAGACGCCATGCGAAGATGCGGCTGGCTGCGGGGCGAGCACAAAAACTTCAAGATGTTTCATCCAAGTATGTAAATCGTTGTAGTTTTTAATTGCTCTCGACTATGAAATGAAATATGGCACACTGAAACGTGGCTAGAGAATGCTCGTCAATCATCTTTCAACGATCCGGCGATGCATTCGAACAGAAATCATGCAATTTTTTGCTTAATTTACAATTTGCAATTTGTATTTGTTTAAAAAAAAAAAAAATGACTTGTTTATAAAAATGGGAGAGAAAAAAAACTGTCTTATATATATACGTAATATAATATCAAAAATCAATAAAATCAAATCGAAAACGAGAGGTCCCAGAGTTGCCAGCGTTCCTTACTACCAGCTGCTGCTGCCCCAGCCATTGTTGCCACTGGACCAACCATTGTTGCCACTGGACCAGCCGCTGCCGCCGAGGCTCTGGCCAGACCATCCGCCACCGTTGCTCCAGCCACCTCCATTGTTCCAGCCGCCGCCGCCGCCGCCGCCAATTTTGATTACCTTAATTATCTTGGGCTGGGAGGACCAGCCGCTGTTCCAGCCGCTGCTGATGCTGCCGCTGCTGCCCCAAGGATTTGAGCTCCAGCCGCTGCTGCCGCTGCTGCCCCAAGGATTCGAGCTCCAGCCGCTGCTGCTGCTGCTGCCCCAGGGATTCGAGCTCCAGCCGCTATTGCCGCCGATCCAACCGCTGCTGCGTATAAGTCCCGCCGAGCTGCAGGCAAACAGAGCGCTGAGTACTATGAACAATTTCATCCTGGAATCTCTGTGGATATGGTGGGTGTGTGGGTTTTGAAGTGTGGCAATTGAATGATCTGAAAATGTACGCAGCGTACGCTATTTATCTAGATTTGCATAGCATCAAATCAGTGTAAAGCAGGGGAGCGGCTGAGCGGCTCATCAAGTCAAGAATCCACAAAATAAATCGTACTGAGTGACAGTGGAGGATGGGGGTGAGGGAGAGGTTGCCCTGGCCTGGTCTTGGTCAGCTGATATATAAACCAGCTGCGCACATATAGAAAGACGAACGAGGTAATTGCAGTTTATTAAACCACTTTGAGCGTCCGATTCTTGACCAGGGTCAACTACTTTACAGCACTTTACGACCGAACACGGCAGCAGCAGCAGCGGCAGCGGCGGCAGCGGCATCTGCAGAAACTCATCACAAGCGCCGTGCTCCATGGGGGCCAGTTCATGTTGCCAAATTGCACATAACTCTTACGCTTGATGGATCATTTCCTCGCCAAGCAGCTGTCTGCTGTCTGCTGTCCGCTGTCTGCTGGCGGAAACAACGCGCAGCTCTGCTCGCTTAAGCCTAATCTTGAATATGCCGACAGAAGCTCGCTGCGGGTGACTCATTTGTCATGTTGGCAGCTCACCCAGGTGAAGGGGCCCGCCAACTGCAACCACAAAGCCGCGGCGGCGACGGCTCACACAGTAACCACCAAGTCAGAGCGAACACAGCCCAAAAATGCAATCCGTGTGGAGAGCAGAAGGTATGCAACAGGTGTCATCCTTTCAGACCTATATCAATTGATCCAATATTTATATTTCTGTAATTCCCAATTCAGTGAAATGTGATTTCCTAATTTGTACATATTTTTTTTTTCAGTGTCGCCAACTCGTTCTTAATCATCTTTTAAATAGTGTTAATGAACAGGATATGTTCCTTCAACATTTCAACATTCTCTTGGCTCATTGTAGTTGACCTCGCCCATTCGATACACCAGTTCACATGGCTGATCGCATGTGGTGGGCTTCACTGTACTCTGGCGCCTCGACGCTTGTTGCAATCTGTGTGTGGCGGCCTCTATTCCACAGATGTCAGTGAATTGTTTTTGCTACTTACGTATGTAACTTTTTTGCATTTTAGTTTTTTTTTTTTTTCGCATAGGCATTATAAACAAAAATTAATTGAATTGTCAACGCTTAACATGCAAATTGTATTTGGGGGCCAATGGACCAAGATCAGGCCAACAAAAAAAAAAAACAGCTTACATAATTATGTGTACATAGAATTAAATACGAGTAGGTGTATTAGATGAAAAACAAAAAAAAAATACAACTTTGGAGCCGATTAGTTTTCGAAATTGCGATATTATCGGCTTATCGCAGTCACAAAATAGTTAACGAGTTTCGAAATTCCTTAAGTCTAAATTAGTTTGTAAGTAATATTGGTTGCCTTGCAAAAGCAGCTTTGAGTTCGTATTTTGGCATCAAATAATTTCAGGTCTCTCAAATTGAAAGCGTTTTCGAGGCAATCAAAAATGGAATATGGCCGGGATTCGGTTGCGCTTTGAATCTTAACTCTAGTTGCCACTATTTTTGGCCGCAGATGCCGCAGCGTGCGAGCCGTGCTGTACGTGGCCCAGACGATTGTTTGCCATAGGGCTTGTTGCCATTGACCTCCAGGAAGTAGTTGCCCTTGATGTTGTGCGGCACGGCATAGCCCATCGGCTGCTGCTCGCCAGTGCAGAGATCTTCGCGCAGGCGCTTTAGCGAGCTGCAGCGTGTGGCCAAGAAGTTGCGCTCGTTGCCCGGATAGACGGACTCCTCATAGTATTCCCAGGCGCGGTCGTGCGCACAGGTCACCGACAAACAGCCCACGGGCAGGGGCTCCAGGCCACCCGGATAAAAGTCCACATCGCCCATGGGATCACGCTTGCCCAGCACGCCCGGATTGCTGTGTATCACATCGATGAAGTGCGCATCGCCGCGCTGCAGTCCCGACAGAACTTCGCCCTCGTTGAAACACGGCTTGGCCGGATCCAGTCCGGTTATGCGCGGCAATGTTTTGCCCGTAAACTGCTGCAGGTAGCGCCCCGCCGAGCCCACAATGTGCGCGCCCAGACTGTGACCAATCAGATGTATATTTTCCACCTTTACCACATCCAGCAGCTTGACCAGGCCCCGTGCAATATTCTCGCCAATCTCATCCGTGTTGAAAGCCGACCATGTGTACAGGGTATCCACGAATCTGGCCACATCTACAGCCTACATGATAATATTTCATTATAGCCATACAACAAGTTTGCTAGACTTTCAATAATGATAATAATAATAAAACTAAGAGCTATCTCATTCCAGCTATTTGAATCCAACATCTAAGCTCGTAAGTTACATTTCCAGAGTATTCAGTTAATTTTAGCCGTTGTTGAATATAGAAATAGTTTTTTTTTTTCTTCTGATTGAAATATTGGAAGTTTAAAGGCTATCGGAAAACGCGTCACAAGTATTCCTTGGCATTGATTGTTCTGATGGCCCGACCTTGTCACATTGTTGATAAGAACTGAAACGCCTTAGTTGAAAGCAACAATCGCGAGTGATCCGATGGGAAACTAAGCTAAGCGTTAAATGTGTTTGGCCGAATAGAATGCACAATCAAAGGTGTTGACTATAGACTATTAAAATCGGCAAAAATCTGTATCTGATCATTTGATCAACATTGTTGCGTCTAACTACAAACTAATGACTACAGATTTATTCCAGCTACTACTCAAAGTATTTCAGGGGCTGGCTTAAGTTCAAGTTTTGCCTTAAATAAGTTTGTAAATGTTTTCGTGTTTTATAGATATTTTTAATTAAATTTCGTCTATAGTCTATCATCTGTAATTTAGCACATTTATATTTCAATTTCAATTGCAATTTTTAGCACTCAATATTTCGTACGTCCCCTTGTTTTACCCTGTTCCTAAAGAGAAGAAGAGTATATTCGTGTTGTGCAATGCCTGCCTCTTCATTAGTCTCTAACTTTTATACTCTGTTCACAGAATGAATAGAGGGTATATTCGTTTTGTACAGCATTAATGTGGCTGTCCGACTCTGCATATAAATACAATTTTAACGAATTTTAAAGTAAGGAACTCCAAATATGAAACATCTAATCGTGTATTTTATTTGCCAAACCCAGACCTAGCCGTTTTATAGCTAGACACTCAAACGGAATACTCATGAGCTGCTTTGAATTTAAAGCTTCTAAATTAACCTCAGCCCCAAAATCGACTAATCCTTAAGTCACAGTTTTAGAGTCGCTGACCTTTTGGGAGTCAGCCATCAGAAGAAACTCCCAAAGACAGATCAAATTGGGAGGGTGTTCCTAGAAGATGCTACCAAAAATATATTTGCCCAGGCCTGTTTCTTTTCCTTTTCGTGCCTCTTGCCTTAAACAGAGTATGCTGTAGTCGAGACTTACCACAAAGTTAACATCGCCGCGACAGTTGTAGGCCTGGGCCAATTGCTCAATGGTATCCGAATCATTGACGGTGGTTGTCCAGCCGGTGGCAAGAATGACGACACCTTTCTTCGGATCGAATTGGGGGCTGTGCCACATGGCTTCCGCTTCCAGGAGCGGAAAGTTTGTCTTGTTGCAGGCGGTGCGCAACTGGAAGTTCATTTGCTTAATGTCCGGCGTGAACCTGGACCTGATCTTATTGGAGCTAAGCGCCTGCGAGCCTGCAAAATGCCGTAGTCTCATGGCTGGAGATTAGTTTTCTACGGGTACTCACACAAGTAGTTGATGGAGCTGGAGGCAAACTCAAAGGGATAGCCGGCAATTAGATTTTTGCTGCCCTCGAGCAGGCCCTGCGGCGTGGGCAGCATCTTTGGATCGATTATGGTGGAGCCAACGCTCCGCAGCGAGCCAACCACATCGGGCACCGTCCACTCGATGCCCTGGCACAGCGCAGCCAGCAGCAGCAGGTGCAACAGGTGCAGCAGACAGTGCTTCAGATTCCGATTTGGGCTTTCCATTCTAGACGACAGTTGCGAGCGCAGTGAATGCCGAAAATTGTGCGGAACGAATATTTATAGGCCTGTTGCCGCAGGCGCGCACACGCACACACACACACACATAAACAGAGAGAATACGGAGAGAGTGAGTGCGAGCAGTACACCCCATATAGATATGTATATATAGGGAGAGAGTGAGTGAGAAGAGTGCGGTGCGAGCAAACAACAATTCAAGTCGTGTGACCATATAGGTGTATTTCATTCGCATCACAGTAATCAGATAAGGTGCACTTGTCTCTTAATTAGATTCAACATCAACATTCACTCACACACACACACACACACACACACACACACACACACAAACTCTCTCACACACTCACTCACACTGCACTTCCCCTGTCCATATGCATCTAATTTAAATACTAATTGTTTTAAATCTCAATCCGAATCGAAGCAGTTGTCGCCAGAGAGCATATGGAATATATAGAAAATATGCCCCTCATATTCGAATAGCGCCAACTGTATTTCAATTCCTAACCCGAATTCAATTTCAAACATAAGTGTTCCTCTAATAATGTCTACAGCATACTCATTCACCTCGACTCGTCTCGAGTGCTCAAATCTGAAATAATACGCTGATTGCGAATAAACAAAAGTGACAAAATATCAGAGCTTTTTTGTGAGTGGGCAACCTTCGTGACAATATCGTTCTTACTGCACCATTCCTAGGGTATATGCTTTAATATACGCTGTCGACGAGTATATCATATTAATGGGGGTATTCCGCAGCTATTACTATGCTGCAGTCGTACGACAGCCGCCCCATTTGGAGTGCCCCGAACACAGACGTCACAAAGAACACAAAGTTGACATCAGCGCACTCCCAAATTCCCGAGGCGGAACACGAGTGCCGGCCCCTGAAATGCCCTGTCTAAAGTTCTAGTCAGAGTTCAGTAAATAAATTTTCAAAAATTGTCAAGTTCAAATGCTTTTCAAATCTTTTAAAGTTGTGAGCAGTATTTGAATTGAAATTGAATTTGTATTTAAACAGGCGACATATGAATACTTAAGGCAGGGTATTCACTCGTTTGTGCTGCACAACATTTGCATGACACGCAAAAATGCATGATATGGAATTTCCCATTGCTAAGTGCTTGAAATCGAAACGAATTATCAAAAATTTATTTATGATATGCAATTGCCGGGTTCTATTTGATCTCGCTTACATCAACATCAGTCACATTATTTGTTTCGATTTCTTGTTATGGAGCAAATAATGTAGAAAAACACATGCACAGCGTCTAGTTGGACTTTCAATCTAAATCCCATTGACTGAACAAAATTAAAATGTTGTATTTTGATGATAAACTAATAAGTATTAAACTAATATATGCTATATAAATCTTAACATATCTTCTCAGTCTTACAAAATAATAAATAATTTCCAACGACTTCAGTTTACACTGGAACTATAAATTAACTTACTCTCCAAAGTGGTTGCTCGACTGTGACCTTGAAGAATTTTTTTTTATCAATTTGTGTGGGCGTGGTCGCATCTTTTTGGCTGTGTCCTTAGGGATGGTCCGGTATTCAAGTGCATAGGGACAGAGGAACACACATACGGACAACACTTTAAAATACTCTTTTTCCTTTATGAATCGAGTCCCCTAAAACTATATTCTATTCTATTCTATATTCTTTTATATATTGTTAGAGCTCACGTTTCACACGAAAACCTAACATAAGCAAGTGGAAATGGGCTGAAAAATAGTTTTGCGAAGGTCAGAGCACACTTCTTATTATTTCCAGGTAGCAATATAAAATAGCTAATGATCAAGGATTACTTTGGGCTAGACTCTAAATAATATCATTTCTATAGAAAGAACTGCCCGCAATTGGACCGTAAAATAATTGCCAGCGCATTTCAAGAACAATATTCAGATAATGTGCACCTTTTTTGTTTTAATATTCATTCATTTGGTTAGCTTTTATAGTTGGATAAATATGGAAAAGAAAAAGAGAGAACAAAATAATATACATATATATTTTGATATGCTTTTTGACACTTTTAGGCCTCAGCATCGCAAGTGCCGCAAGTGCTTTGGGCGGACGTAAAGGTCTCCGGATCGGCATGCGTGCCATAGGGCTCAGCTGCATTGGCGTCCACATAGAACGTGCCCAGAGCTGTGGCCGCAAAGCCCATTATGGCTGGGTTGGTGCTGCTGCAGCTCCTGCCTGTCCATAGGTCCACATAGTTTGCACAGCGTCTGCCCAAAAAGTTAGCCGTATTATTTGGATAGACAGACTCCACGTAATAGTCAACGGCGCGCTGATGCGAGCAGCTCACTGCATTCACGCCCGAGCAGCCGCTGTTGAGGTGGGCCAAGCCTTGCACAAAGAAGCTGCCGTCGCCGGTGCTATCGGCAGTGCCGGCAATGCCCGGATTGGAGAGTATGGTGTCCACATATCTGGCGTCGCCACTGCGCACGCCCGGCAGCTCGTTGCCATCGTAGAAGCACGGATTGGCCGGATCCAGGCCGGTGACGCGCGTCAGCAGCGATCCGCCCGTTAACAACTTATAGTTGCGACCCGTAGAGCCCGCTATCTGGGCGCCCAAGCTGTGACCTATCACGTGCACGCTCGTCTCGACATATTCCCGATCCAGCTGGAGCAGCGCCTGGGCCACATAGAGCCCAATGGCCTCCGTGTTGAGCGCCGACCAACTGTACAGGGTAGTTATAAAGTTGGCTGCATCCAGCACCTGTCCAAGGGTATTTAAATAGATTTACAAATTCCAGAGCAAGTTCTATATTGAATACTTTTTTTTAATTATTATTCATCCATCTAGTTCATCGCTTGTGAATGCGAACTGGTTCAGTTTACACTTAAGTTCAGTTTCTACTTAAGATCAGGGCCTGCAACCGATTTTAAGCCGAACCGGTTCCATCCCGGAATTACAATCAATCAAATCGATTACCCCAAAAACAAAATCGTTCGGTTTGAAACTAATACATTTCGAGAGAAACAGCTTTAAGGTACAAATATCTAATCCAATTTATCTAACTCTATTCAATAGCTGCCATTTTTGGGTATGGATCAAATTTAGCCCGCCATTTCGATATGAAAATATCTACGGCCTGCAATATTTTCAGTAGAACGGGCATTTGTAAATTCAAAATTTAATTGCTTCATAGACAAGCCTGAGTTTAGGAATATGTAAAACCAGGCTACCAAAAAGGCAGGGAATCCAAATCGAACCAGCGACTTCTTTTCTCTGGGCTCGCAGCCCTGCTTAAGATGAAGCTAAATCTTCAAATTAAATGCCTAATGCAGGCTGCTTACAATTTGGACGTAATCAGATCGCAGCATTAAAAGAGACCAATCAAATTGAAAATGATTAAGAACTAGTAGAAAAGGTAAATAATGGTAAAGTTAAACTCGTTAATTATGAGCTAGTTCATTTTTGAATTGAAAATACATCTACTTAATCTACTGAGAAACCGGTTCATCTTTGATTTGAATATACTTTAAGTTGAAGAGTCATTATAAAGAGCATTGCTTAAAAAAGTTGACTTTTGCTACTTTTCGTTCTTCTTTAAAAAAAAAGAGCGGCCTTGGAATTGAACATGTTCACTTGCCAATTCAGACAAAAAGACGAACTCACCACAAAGTTGGAGTCATTGCGACAGGCATACGCCTTGGCCACAGGGCCGCTGTTCGAGCGATCGATGGATGAGCCCCAGCCGGTAATAAAGATGACCGTGGGTCTGTCCTGATAGAAGCCCGTCGTATTCCACAGCTCCCTGGCCCGGGTGAGTGGTATGCTTACATTGGTGCAGGCATCTGGACGCAGCTGGAAGTTCATGAGCGATATATCTGGTATGACTTTCGGCTGCACCAGGCCCAGATCCATGATGGTGCTGCAGATGGACGTAAGCGTTGAGACGCTGATGTCCAGCGGCAGTCCGAACACCAAGCCACGCAGCTGATTCTGCAGCTGGTTCAGCTGCAAGCGCAGGGCCGCCGGGCTCCTTCTGGCCGCACCAGTTGCATTCTGGCCGCTGGCCACGCCCAGCGTGACGAGCAGCGGTAGTAACCAGGCCAAGGGCGTCATTCTGTTGGGGGACGACTGTTGTTAGCTGCGCCAGCGGTACACCCTTATATAGCCCTTGACAATGGGTCAAGCGTTCATGCCAATATTTGTCAACGCCACACAACAGCCATCAGTATCTGGTCTTCTGCATGAGAATTTCGCTTAATCAGCTGCTCCAGTTACAATGGGCGCACATCACGTGCCCAGCTGTTTAATAACCAGGCCAACACAAATCTAATTGTCTAAACGCTTGCCCAACGCTCCGCGATCACCGATCCCCGATCACCGATCCCCGTTCACCGATCACCGATCAGCGATCAGCGATCAGTTCATTCCCAGCTCAGCTACTGGCCCATTGCTGCAACTCATTGTGGGTGCTCCCGACTTGGCCAAAATAAAAAAATTAATAATAAATGGCAGCAACGGACAAGAAGCAAGTAAAAGTGCTCAAGCCGAGAGTGCTCGACCAGATGATACCCTCTAACAGAGGCGTCAGAAACACTCCAGCTGCCTTCAATACATGCATACACACACACACACACTCACACCAGCACGCTTGCTTCCAGTTAGTTCCTCTCTACAGTACATGCGCTCTTAAATAACTCGTTGCTTATTGTCCGATCTGAAAGATGCCATGCAAATATATATACATATATATATTTATGCATCCAATAAAGTTCTCTTCAATTTAGGGTGCAACGGAATCGAAATCATCGAAATCTGCGTACACTTAAACTTGTTTCAAAATCGATAATTATCGATCAGCGGACGTACAGATCGACAGACGGACAGGCAGATGAGCATCGTTTTATCGACTCAGCTCGTCCTCCTGATTAAGAATAAATATATATATATGCTAGCTGCTGCTGCCTGTTACGTAAACGTGCACAAAACAGTTATGCCCACTTGTCAGCTTAGGGTATACAATTGAAGTATTTGCGTTAGGAAATGCTACCGACGAAATGCGAATTAATAACAAAGTGGCTCATTGGCGGCGGTTGCTACTGTTGTTGCTGTGCTTGGGCTTGTGCTTGTGCTTGTGGGTGTACGCGCAGCAATCACTAGCAACAACAGCAACAACAACATCAACAACAACAACCGCAACAACTTATTACATTGGTAATTTGTGTGCGCAAAAGTTTTGTGGGGCGCCCCACTGCCCCGCTTGACTTGCTGCTATTATTATTGTTGCTGTTGCTGCCGCTGCTGCTGTTGTTGTGGCTAGTTGTTGCTGCTGCTGGCACGCTACGAGCAACAGCCGCCGGCCGCACTGGCAACGGTAAGTGGTTGCTTGTAGCTGTTGCACTGGCAACGTGTCAAAAGATTTGATGAATAAAAGTGCAAGCTAATTATAACACTCACCATGTATTCACTTGTACTCACTTGTATTCGCTTCACCTAATTTAAGCAGCCAGCGAGTGTTTTGTGCATTGCAATTTCGTATGTCTCGATTACCTATGCATAAAAAGTAAATTAATTATAATAATTTATGGTTAATAACTATTATTCGCTATATATATTTATATCAACTTATGCGCATACAATACTTATTCATATAATTCAAAGTGCTTTTATTTTTAATTGCAAGAAATATTTTGCACTAATTCATTTTAATTTAATGAGTACACCAAATTATATTCTGTTTGTGTATTCTCACTATAAACGTCTGATTTGAATAAAGAGTAAACAAAACATGATATATGATTCATATTCATTCATCGGATTAAAGGGAATCTATATCAGCTATTGGAGTATTCGCAAGCATTCAATGGTTTATGCTATCTCACTTTTTCATATCTACAATTTACTAATTGCTGCGAATGGGTTTTATATAGAAGGAAATATATATTTAAAGAGATATTTTGTTATCAAAGGGAGGCAGAGATTAGGCAAGCTTAGGAGCCAGGCAATGCAATGTCTTCAGTCACATGTCTGGGACATTGAATTAAAAATATTGCCAGCTGACTTACATATTGTTCTAATCTGCTATCATTAAAAATAATAGTGATAATAATAATGATGATTATTATAATAACAATAATAACAATATGTTAAATCTATTTTTGCACAGGCTACACACAATATGCCCAAAAAAAAAAAAAAAAAACCAATGCAAATAGTAAAATATCGCACATTTTCTTTGGCAATGGCAAATTGTTTGTCAGCCAAATTAAAGATACAGAGTACAAAGATACACATATGTATGTATCTATGGCCAAGCATGTGTATCTGTTATTTCTGCCATTGTGACTGCTGCAATCTTTGAGATACATGTGGCAAGTGAGCGCGCATTGTTGGGAGTATTCAACTAACGTTTAAACTCGCATTGTATCTGTATTGTTGCAATTGCATTTGTATGCGTGTGTGTGAGTGCATTTTGGTCGCTCTGCTAACGCTTTTAATTGCCACCCCAAAAGTGGTTGTTGCCGCCGCTCGAATGCGTGGCATTTGGTAGTATTTGCACAGGTTGCATCACAAGCACATCGAATACTCTTAGTTTTCCCCAAATATATACCTGGATTCCAGCTCAGCATGGATCGAGCTACCCTCGTCGCTATTTTACGCTCTTGGCCATCCGTTTCCGTTTTGTTGATCAACTCAATTAGCTGCCACTTGGCGTGTGAGTGCGAGTTGTTGCAGCTGCTTCCGCATCGATGGTGCCTTGAAAAGATCAGCATAGACAGCAGGTAAAAAGAAAACTAAAGACGATGATTCGATTATGCAAGCCAGCGCGGCTGCGCGGCTGCGCGCCTGCATAGAACTGGGGCCAACCGCAAATATTACGTATACGCACATTGCAACAGCTGCTGCGGTGGCGTTGAGCTTGGTGTCGGCGCCTCCTATAATTGCGGCTATTCAATGGTCAGCCGGCTGGCTTGGCTTGGCATGGCATAGCTTGGCTTGGCTCAATTGCTGGCCGCCTGGGTGAGCTGCCCGAGCCGACTGCGCTGGCCGCGTTGTCCGCGCTGGCGTATACGTAATCTGCACAATAAGTGCACAAAATTATCAGCTGCAGCTAAGCGGCCGCCTCGTTGCCACCGTCGACGTCGTCGTCGTCGTCGTCGGCAGATGTCCATTGCAACATGGATGGCCCAGCCAAGCCAAACAAAAGCGTAGCTCAATATTGTTGCTGTTATTGTTGTTGTTGTTGTTGCTGCAGCTGGAAAATGCAGGAAAATGTGTGCCAAAAGCCAGCGTATAAATGCCAGAGCTCTTGCCGAAAAGAAAATAGTCGACTTGCACCATTTCGCCGCGTCGGTAACCACAACACACACAGAAAAGCTCCAGACAATCAATCCACAGTCAACATGTTCAATTGGCGTCTCAAACTGATCCTCTTGCTGGCCCAGGCACTGAGCGGTCAGGCGGGCTACATTGGTGGCGAGCTGGCAGCTGGCGTCCATTCGGCTGGACTGCTGGGCAGCTATGCGGGCGCTTTGAGCGGCGGCGAGGCATTGGCCAAGCTGGATCTTGGCGCCAGCAGTGTCCATGCGGATCATGAGCAGCTGGGCGCCCTCGGTGAGCACCTGAGCGAGCACAGTTTTCCGGCGGACTATGGCAGCAGCGATGCGGGCGTCGAATATGCCGAGGCTAGCGAACATCATGAGCATCACTACGAGCCCGAGCCGGAGCCGGAGCTGGAGCTGGAGCTGGAGCAGCATCATGACGAGCAGCCGGTGCCTGGCATTGATCATGGCAAGGGCGCCTTCAGCTACAGTACGCTCTACGAGTTCAAGGATAGGCAGGAGCATGAGCAACACCAGCTGGAGCATCAGCTGGAGGAGGAGCACATCGAGCAGCAGCTCGAGCTGGAGCATCAGCAGCATGTGCTCGAGCACCAGCTCGATTCGCACTAAGCCTGTGATAGATAGACGACGTTTCTACTAGCTAAATTTTTTTTTTTTTTTCACCCAATATATATACATATATATTTTTTTTGTCAATAAATCAGCTAAGTTTGTCATATGTGTATCCTGTTTGTCCTGTCTAGCGTCCATGGGACTGTACACGTTGCGGACCGTGCGCCTGAAAGTCCAGATTATCGCTGACCTTAAGACGCGGCTCCGCTCCATGGAGGTATGTTGGGAGGTGGGAGGAGCCGCCGCTGCCGTGGCCCGAGAGCTCCAAATGCGTTAGTTCATCGGGCACCAGCTGCAGCACGGCGGAGCTGATGTGCATTATCGGGCCATAGTCTGTGGACGTGTGTGTGTAACAAACAAATATTATAGTTCACTTTGATTATAGTTCCCACATTACGCATACGCACCATTGCCCAGGTGTTGGCTCGCTGCATCGCTGCTTATCTGCTGCGGCGATTGCTGCTGCTTCTGGTGGGGCAGAGCTTCGCCTGCCGCCAGCGCCAGCAAGAGGAGCATTCGCATCAGGTAACCGCCACGCTTGCACATTGTGTCCACAGGCAACTGTCAACCAAAGACAATCAAATGTTATTTATATGTTTGCTGAGCGGATGTGTCGCGTCTTGGCTGAACGCCCATTGGGGTCTCATCGTTGACATCTTCTTCTGTCTGCGCCAACCCCCCAACGCACGCGAACGCCGATCAGCTCGTGAGAACTCCAGATACTAGCTTACAAGTGGCTGCCCAACAAACATGCCAATAACAAATCGCTTGAATGCCAATAACAAAGGTCGAATGGCAATCAAAGCTTAGAATATACGACTGCCAAATGCCCTGGATGTGGTAGGATTGGCAACGTGAATTACCAGAAAAATAAGAATCTTAATTATAAATATAAACCGAAGATGAAATACCCTTACAGGTATACATTTTCCTACCAAACTGTCGCATAGGAGGCATATGATATAGAAGGTATGGCATAGTAGGAGAAAATTCGTGTTTAAATTGACAATATTATAAGTGTTATGGATTTTAATAGTGTATTAAACATTTAGTATGACTGCCATAAAGTTATATAGAACAATTAATCAAATATGCCCAAACAAGGCTACAAGCCAAAAGAAAATTTATATTCATATCAAGTTTCCAGTTACCCAAAAAATGGGTCAGCCTTAAGCCAAACATAACTATTTTCTCCTTCAAATATGATACAAAATAAAAATTATATAAACTTATATACCCAAAATTGCTTAGTATATGCCAATTTTGGGTATAGATCAAATTTAGCCCGAAATTTCTATATGAAAATATTTATGGCTTGCAATATTTTCAGTAGAACGGGCAGCTGTAAGCTAAAAATTAAATTTAATAAACACACAACACAAATTTAATAAACAAAAATTAAATTAATTCGTTTGACTTCTGTTTGATATAAATATTTTTGTAGAAATAATTAATACTATTCCCATATGTTATTATCATAAAAATTCAGCTCTTTAAATTATTTTATTTATTTTTTATAATTATTATTATTAAATAAGACAACGTATTGGAAAGTCGAGTACGCCTAGAGCCAGCTGTCCAGCTCATTAAAATGTGTCTGCATACATCTCAAGTTTTCATTCTCACTTCGATTCTAAAACACATAGACACATATTTTTCTAAAAATTTGTAATGTTTTTAATTTGGAAAAACCAAAAAAAGGCAAAATTCTCTAAGTATTTAAGCGGTACGCAGAGAATAATTAGGCCGTTCCTCTTTCAAATATGCCTCCATCCACATGTAGCACAAACGATGGAGAGCATTAAGAGTAGCGATGCCCGTGGATCTAGTTGCTTGAAGAGGAAGCATAGCGCAGACGATTGTTCCATAGCTGCCAAGAAACGCAAGATTAGCCCCAATCCCAATGATGTGCGTCCGCTTAGGTTCCAATTCGTGCAATCCTGGTTCCAGTGCGATAGCAATGCTGCCGTTTCTAACCACAAAAGCATCGTATTTAGCCCCTGAAGCGTTTACCGAACCATCGAACATGGCAAACTTTAAACAAAAAATAATCGTTTTTAAAATTGATGGACGTGAGTGAACGTTAAAATACATTCAACAAATTTGTAACTGGAAAATACTGTTTTACTATGCCAATTTGCTATGTAAACTCTTTTGCGCAAATGGTTGTAACAGGCAAAAGAAAGCATTCCCGATCCCTTACGGATTATATACATCTAGCCTTAAGACTTGAAACATATTCCTGATCAGGCAGACGGTGTCGATCTAGCTATATCCGTCCGTTTGACACTTGAAATTATATTTGATCATTGTTTCGATATCTCTCATTTTCATGGTATCGTTCAATATCGATATCGATATCGATTTAGGGAAATTGATAACTATCGATAAAAGCCAGTTTTGAGACGCGGTTTTTTATACAACTCGAAAAGTACCAGAGCTAGCTACACTAAACTTGGTGTGTAGATTCGAGCATAACATGCAGATTAAATAATTCTTTTCCATTTCCTTCTAAATTAACACATTTGTAAAAATAATTTAGTTTTAAAGCTGGAACATCGTATCCATCGTATGTCGTATATTGTTGATATCCTGGTGCTTTATTTTGCTTAAATCTATAAGATCGATAAATATCGATTTTGGAATATGATTTTTAAGCATGTTTTGGAGATTTGCTCCAGTGTATATCATATATTGTTGACTTATTTCCTAATCGATAAATATCGATTTTATAACAAAGTATTTTTAAATACATTTTAGAGATTTGTAGCTGGCGCCTTTCGTATATTCGTCCAGCCATCGTATATCATATATTGCTTTTATCTTGTTGATATATTTGCTCAATGCCACAATGTCGATAGAAATCGATTTTGTAACAAAAGTTTTAAACATTTCCTCACTGATTTCAACAGCATAGAAATATTTCAACTTTGACGTTTCGATTCTATTTATAGACATTGCCATGATCTCTGTCGAAATGGCACTAGGCACGGCCCGCAACTGTCCCACGGAGCTGGACGTCATTGTCATTGTCGTTGGCAGCTTGGCTGATTGGCAGATTGGCAGCTTGGCAGCTTGGTTAGCATCCGCAGTTGATCACATTTAGCAGTTAGGTGATAAATTGTCTGATATGTTTAAAGTGTTGTCTATACTTATGTAGAACACCGCGAGCTCGCCCATGGCCCAAAGACCAAAAAATAAAAAAACCCCGAAACAAAAAAAAAAACACCAAAAAAAAAAAGAAGAAAAATCAACTTGGGAAACAACGGATGTGATTCAAGTTCTCGATTATATAACCATATAAGGTCAAAACAATTTGCGCCTATTTGAAAAGTGTTCATTGAGGATATTACACAACAAGTTGACTTTTTATTCTGGCCAAAACACAGCATTAGATAGGTTGGGAATACAGGAAAACGAAAAAATTGGGAGCAGAAGTATGCGATAATGTATTTAAAACTAAACAAAAAAAAAAAAAAACAAAAAAATGTATAAACAGTTGAGTAAGTTTAGGTGCACAGATCGTAGGCTAGATAGTTTAACAAGTCCGTATGGGAGGGCGGTTGGGGAGGAGAAGAGTTTTTGCGGATTGCCGCGTCGCTTAGCAGCCGGCCGCCAGTTTCTCCCAGATGCCGCCGCTCTTCCAGCCGCCATTGTTGTAGCCGGAACCGCCGTTCTGCCAGCCGCCATTGTTCTGCCAGCCATCGTTGCTGTAGGCTCCCGCCGAGGCGCCAGCGTTGCTCCAGCTGCTTACTGCTGGCGCGGGTGCGCCATAGACTGGGCTGGGCACACGGTTGATGCCGCTGTTGTCCTCGTCGACAATTACCTTGATGGTCTTCACGTACTGCTGGGGCGCGGGCACACGCACCACGGGCTGCGGGGCGGGCACCGAGTAGGTGATTGGCGCGGGCGCGGGCGCCGGCAGCACACGCACCACGGGCTGTGGTGCGGGCACCGAGTAGGTAATCGGAGCAGGCTGCGGTGCGGGCACCGAGTAGGTAATCGGAGGGGGCTGTGGTGCGGGCACCGAGTAGGTAACTGGCGCCGGTGCCGCGTATGTAATTGGAACTGGAGCTGGTGCGCTGTAGGTCACAGCAGGCACAGCCTGGGCCTGAGAGTAGCTGCCCGCATTGGCATAGCTGCTGCTGCCGCCATAGCCGCCACCATATCCGCCACCATATCCGCCACCATAACCGCCGCCATAGCCGCCGCTGGATCGAGCAAAGCTCTGGGGCTGCTCCACCACTTTGATGACCTTGATGACCTGCTCGTTGCCACCGCCATAGCCGCCGCCATAGCCGCCGCCATAGCCGCCGCCATAGCCGCCGCCGTAGCCGCCGCCATAGCTGCTGCTGCTGCTGCTGCTGCCGCTGCTGCTGTAGCCGCCGCCATAATTGTTGTACACTGGACGGCTGGGCTGTGTGTAGTAGCCCTGGTTGTATCCACCCGAGTAGCCGCCGCTGCCATAGCCACCACCGTTGCCATAACCGCCACCGCCGCTGCCGCCGCCGCCGCTAATGGACCTGAGCAAAGCCAACTTGGCGCCCAGGAAGGCTTGGGCGGGCGTGCCGAGCGCCAACAGGGCAACAACAATACAAGCGAAGAGCTTCATCTTTAATGGAATGCGCACTATTTGGGGGGGTTGCGTCTACTTTCTGGACTAGACAAAACTCAACTGATGTCCCCAGATGCCGATACGCACAAATTTATAGGCCAACGCAGCAGCCGGCGTCGCGACTGAGTCGCTGTCCCTAACCTCTAGCGAGCTATGGTGTGCG
The DNA here is from genome assembly GCF_035044405.1 of Drosophila montana. Lineage (NCBI taxonomy): Eukaryota > Metazoa > Arthropoda > Insecta > Diptera > Drosophilidae > Drosophila > Drosophila montana. The sequence continues at coordinate 626,384 of NW_026997351.1, read as the reverse complement.
TGTACGTGTGCGTGTGTGTGTGTGTGTAGTTCTAATAATACAAATCTTATGCTCTGCGCTGGACCCGATCGACAGACGACGTCAACGTTGACAGCAGGCAGCAGGCAGAGCAGCGACACTTTGGAGCTCATCAAGCTGTTTGCTTAATTCATAAATAGTTACTTATGGGCCACACCAAAACGGCAAAAACTAAGGCGCGTCCCCAGCTAACTGGCTATCCATACAATCATTCATCCAGCCAGCCAGCCATCTATCTCTATGTATGTAACTATATTAGCTATCCAGCTATATGTCTGTCTGTCTGTCTGTCTGTCTGTCAACTCAACTACTTAACCATAAACTGAGATATTTTCTCACCTCTCTGAGCAAATAAACTTGGTTTGCCGTCAGCCGTCAAAACGATTCGCAAGAAGCGCAGGTAATTCCCAAAATGCCATTACACTGAAAGAAATAATATCTATATATAGATATTATCTAATTTCTTTAAAAAAAAAACAAAATATTTTATTTTGTAAGAGAATAAACCTAGAATAGATCGATAATATATCTATACATTAAATAAGCAAAATAATAATGCATTCTGTAGGACAAAAGCAAATTGATTATTTGAAATATTTCGAATCTTTAAGATTGCAGTGTATTTTATGGGTTCGATTCCCGATAAAGATTGATAGCATTAGAGAAATATACAATATGCTTAAGAGCTTTTGCAAGTTCAAAACTTTCTAATCTCAATTTTTCTTATTTTCTTTAATTTTTATTTATATTGTTCTAGTAATTTTTAATTCCATATTTTTTTCTGCCTTTTTTTTAACGAAAATAACAGAGTTTGATCAACCCTCAAAATGTTTTTTTCTATTCATTTTTAATAAAAATTTATGTTGTTTTTTTATAAGAGCAATAAACATTTTATTTGCATTTCACGCGCGATTAGGATTTTCCCTTGGCACCCAATTGCAAGCAATATAAATATATGTGTTCGTATGTATATTTTTGAGCAGTGCACACATCTATCCACATACATACCCGCACACGCTCGTCTAGATCTCTGTGCTGTGTATACAGAGGAGCCCGTACTCGTGCTCACACTCATATTGCCGTTCATTCAGGCCAGATCTTGGGCCCGGCTGCACGTAGCTACCGCTTTGGCTTCAGCTTGGCTTTGGGCTATGGCTATGGCTCTGGCTAAATTGTGACTCGTTGTGCTAACCGAGCGGCCAAAACGCTGTGCAAACAGATCCCAAGTCAACTGAAAGTCAAGTCAGGTCTGAAATGTAAGCCACGTTCGCAGCTCAGAAAGGGCGCATTGTGCTCCACCATGGACCCGGGCCTAAGGCCCATTAGTTACGTTCCGCTGGCGGCTCGCTTTTGGCCAAAACGTGTATGCAAATCGATTCGCATAACAATTTTACAACAGATGCCGCCGGGTTCTGGGCGACGCGTGCAACATTTTCATAACCTTAACAAGCTACAGAAATCAACTGGTTTCAGTTTTAGCTCAGTTCACAAAGGTAGCGTAACTAAAGCATGGACCTGGTTTAGTTAATCGCAGTAATTAGTGGAAACGAGCACTGAGATTAAATACATTTAGCGTACGAATTCAAGACAGATTTAAACAAAATATGAGCAATTAAAATCTTCCAAAACCAACAAAATGTATTCTATTTATTTACGGGCTAAGATTTTATATATGATCCTTTGAATAGAGTAGTTCCCTTTTTATACCCTGAACCCATCGAAAAAGGAAGCATCTCCGAGCCCATAAAGTATATATATGTATATACCTGATCAGCATCTACAGGCGAGTCGATCTAGCCGTGTCCGTCTGTTTGTCCGCCTGCCTATCCATCTGTCCTTCCGATCAGAGCTATAAGAGCTAGAGACTTAAACGTAAGTCGTCCTATTGCCCGTGCAGTATGAGTTTGTTTCCGACAATCAATAACATTCCAATGTTCCAACTTTCACGCTTCAAATAAATCGATAATAATTGATATCGAAATCCTGTCTTTAAGCATATCTATTAGGTTTTAAGGGCTAGAGCTTCTAAAATCGTATATACAGATCAAGTATCTTTCAGTTTGTAGCTAAACTTAATGCGTGCATTTCAAATGATTGTATAAAAGCAGGGCCCATACAAATTATCAGTGGTTCGATTTAAGATTTAAGAAAAAATTCCATTTTAAGCTATTTATTTCTATGTTTCGTTTCGGTTGTTCTTTAGGCTCACGGTAAAAAAATAAATAAATAAAAAACTCTATTCAAAGCGGTTCGTTTCAAGAAAGTGTCTAAAAATGTTCCAGCCCGGACTGCAACGGATCTGGACAAATATGGGATTAACTCGATTGGAGAAGAAAAAGCCCAACTAGAAGTTTGGCCATTTGACAGCGTTCAGTTAGCGTACATCTTGTGGCTTTTAAACAGCTCCGTCATTTGCCGAACTTGGCAAATATGAAATCATAGCCAATTTACACATTGCCGAATTTCAAGTTTTTAGTCGCAGCACAGACTTGCGGCAATTTGTAGCCAAGTTGCGTACTTTATTCTTGGGCCACTTTTTATTTTTTGTTGCTTTGGTTTCGGTTGGGCTTGGCTATGCCCGGTTGGCACTTCATTACCATTTGACTATTGTGAGCTAAGTGAATGTGTCCACATTGAGTGCGATGCGGCTGCTGCTGTGCGTGCCGGCAGCTCTCCAGCTAGCCGGGCGGGTAGAGTCTAGCGTCTAGAGTCTACTCTCAATTTCATTTCTCGCCCGCCCATTCACATTGAAGGTCAACGCATTGTGGCACATCTTGGGCTGGGGCGTATTGTTGGCCCAGAGATTTGGTAATCGCCGCATTATGAAACTCAATTGCGCGGGCATCGACAACAAATGCGTCGCCTGACGAAATGCTATGCATACAGTTTACTTTAAATGGCTCGATTCACATATTTAATTGCTTACAAAGTTCTTTCTTTTTATATTACATTCGTTTAATTATAGTTACAAAAAAAAAATGGAGTTTATATTCAAGAAAATATAAACAAGTCGCTTTCTAGCACCAGCCGCCACCGCCGCCCAAGGCAGCAGCAGGCGCACCAAATCCAAGTCCAAAGCCGCCGCCGGCACCGTAGCCAGAGCCAAAGCCATAGGAAGCGGTCAGAGGGACGCCGCCTCCATAGCCACCGCCAAAGCCGCCGCCGCCGCCCACATAGCCAGCGCCGCCGGCAATGACCGGCGTGGCCACGGACGTGACCACGGGCGTGACCACCGCCGATGTGGATATGGCTGGCGCAGCGCCAACAAAGCCACCGCTGCTGTAACCAGCGCCATAGCCGCCGCCAAGCCCGCCGCCATAGCCGCCGCCAAGTCCGCCTCCAAGTCCGCCTCCAAAGCCGCTTCCAAAGCCGCCGCCATAACCAGAGCCATAGCCTGCGCCTCCATAGCCACCGCTGGGCAGCACCGATACCTTGATCACCTTGACCACATTCTCATTGCCATAGCCGTAGCCGCCGCCGCCGTAACCGCCGCCGTAACCACCGCCGTAGCCGCCGCCGTAGCCACCGCCGTAGCCGCCACCGTAGCCGGCGCCCGCATATGGATAGGCAGCGCCATAGCCGCCACCAGCGCCGCCCAGCACCAGGCCCAGCTTGCTGAAGGTCGCCTCGCCGGGTGCCACCAGAGTGGCCGCCAGTAGCACGGGCAATGTTAGAGCATAGATCTTCATGTTGTTTCCGGAGTCGAGGCTGGGTTTATCCACGAATGTTGCTCTGCTGCTGCTGCCTGAATCTGCACTTGACTGGACACCTTGTGCTGGCTGACTGTTGAACTTTGCTGACCGCCGTCGGGCATTTATAGCCAGCACGGTCGAGGGCGGGCACAATGCCCGACTATTGTTCTGGCGCCCCTCCGGTTGCCCTTTTGGCGGACATTGGTCAAACGTGTGAATTGCTTGATGAGCAACCAACAAGCCGAACTCGGCCTCAGTACCAAATGCTGCAAACATGTCAAAGTCAATTTGTTTAGCTGTGGTCAACTGACACGCGGTGCTCACCCTTAGAACCCAAACCGGATCCCCAAACTTAATAGCCCGAAAAATAAAAGGCAAAACGAAAAACGAAAAAAAAAACCTTCGATGCGCTCATCTTTGGCGCAAACCCGTGGAGAATGCGTCCATTGTAATTGTCAATGGGCGTTAAATGGCATTAACACTTTCGCTTTCCCATTGAGGAAGTTTCGGGCCATGCATAATGGGATCTAATGATCGGCGATCATGCAAATACTTGATCAGCTGGACACACACACGATTCCCAGTTGTTGGCATTTGCACAGCTGCCCCGTTCCTATATGCACTGCTGCACAATATCTATATAAAGTAGCTCTTTGTTAACCGATCCGCTAATGCACAAATAGATGAAACAAACATCGGCTCCTATTTATCGATCATTATGTTGATAGCACTGAGAAGCTTATCCAATCGGACGGTGACAGGAATCACGTGCCCGAATCCAGGTTCGAGTTAAAACCTTGCTTTGTCTTTCATGCTGGGTCTTCCTTTAAAGGTTTTTATTCTAAGCAAAAACATATTTATAAAACATGTAAGAGGTTTTAGTCGGGAGCTCCCGACTAGGGGATACCCTGAACCCTCTTCTTCCGATAGGCGATAGGTATAAAATTAAAAATACTATATATGTATATATATACTATTCTAGAAGCTACATGTCAAGTTTGGTGACTCTAGCTCATATTTCGATTACTTGGAAACGGGACAAGTTATCGAATATCGGAAACAAACTCGATCTGCACGGGGACTAGGAGGACCTACAGCTAAAATTTCAAGTCTCTAGCTCTAATAGGTTCTGAGATCCTTGCGTTTATACATACGGACAGACGGACGGACGGACAGACGGACAGACAGACGGACATGGCTAGATCGACTCGGCTATTGATGCTGATCAAGAATATATATACTTTATAGAGTCGGAGATGCTTTCTTTTGCCTGTTACATACATTTGCACAAATACATTATACCCTTTTTACCCATTTTCAATGGGGTCAGGGTATAACAAATATGATTCGCTTTGGTGTTTTTTTTTTAAAACAGGATTAGTTAAGGGTTCGGCTCGGGACCTGGATTCCACATTTCTTAAGTAGGAACTACGATCTACTTACAAATAAAAATGTTCTCCATCGCTATCCCTCTCTCCCCTAGCTCTCCCTGTACCTCTCTCTCTCCCTCTCTCTCTCTCTCTCCATACATATTAATAGAAGGCCATATATGCTTTGGCCTGAACTCTGCTCCAAGCTTTTTGCTGTTCATATCCTTTTTCTTCATTGAGGCAGCAGGCCGTATAATTTTTGAAATTTAATTGAGAAAATAACAATTAGTATTATAAGTAATCCATACGTAGATAGAGCACATATTTTCTATATAAAAAGCCACAAAAAAATTTCGGTTTTTTTGAATAGTTAATTATCCAGATCCATTTTGGCACATTCGAGCGAACGTAAAATTCAAAATTGAAAGTCGCGAAAATTCACAGTTACAGAGTTACAAATATGAAAAGTCGATTCAAAAAGGTGAAGAGCAGCAGCAACAACAGAGATGTGGAGCCGAGGAGCAGCAGCAGCAAGACGAAGCTGCCCTTGCCGGTCTTTGGACTGGTGTCCAAGGAGAGACCCTGGCCCCGGAAAGAGCGCCATTGTGTATACTATAGCACCGACTGTGACAAGACGGCGCTGATCAACAATTTCCAAAAAAGGGGCTGGCACAAGGTGCCCGCCTTCGATGGCGAATGGAATCTGTATTGGGCGTGCGCCCAGAACTGTCGCTACATCTTTGGGGTCGATCATCCCTATCGAATGCGTTCCGATCAGTGAGTATGTGGAACATATAGATATCCAGATATATAGATATCTAGATGTAGATGTAGATGTAAATGTAGAACTCCTGCAGAATGATCAATCATTTCCCCAACTCGATGGAGCTGTCGCGCAAGGATCTGTTGGTGAAGAACATCAAACGCTATCGGAAGGACTTGGAGCGAAAGGGCGACGCTTTGGCGGAGACCCATCCAAATAATACAAAGCTGGGCATCGGCGGCACACGCTATATGCACCTGGATATAATACCCATGACATTTGTACTGCCCGCCGACTACAATCTGTTTGTGGAGGAGTTCCATAAGAATCCAGCCAGCACGTGGATTGTTAAGCCCTCCGATAAGTCGCAAGGTGTTGGCATCTATTTGATCAACAAACTGTCCAAGCTGAAGAGATTCGCCTACGAGGCGCGCACATTCTATCCGCACTTTCATCGCGACACCTGCGTCATCTCCAAATACATTGATAATCCCCTCTTGATTGGCGGCAAGAAATTCGATCTGCGCCTCTACGTGCTGGTGACCACATTCAATCCGATAAAGGCATATCTGTATAATGAGGGCTTCTGTCGATTTTGCACCCAGAGATACGACCAGACCGAGATCGACAACGTGTTCATGCATCTCACGAATGTTAGCATTCAAAAGAATAATGTTGTAAGTCGATCTTTTGTATAATTCGGAGTCCGATCCCAGCTAAATGATCCGTCATAACCTGTTTCAGAAGGAGTACAATACGATACACGGCGGCAAGTGGTCCATGCAGAATCTCTGCCTCTACTTGGACAGCATACGTGGCGAGGGTGTCTCAAAGCAGCTCTCTCGCCGCATCTCCGAGACGATACGACATTCTTTGGACGCTGTGGCGCCGGTGATGGCCAATGATCGGCATTGCTTTGAGGTCTACGGCTATGATATCATTATCGATAACAATCTGAAGCCGTGGCTTATCGAGATCAATACATCGCCGTCGATACACTCGACGACCAAAAACGATTGTACTCTGAAGACGCGCCTCATTGATAATGTCCTGGATGTAGTAATACCGCCCAGCGGCATGCCCGAGTGAGTATTTGCATTGATTTCCATTTGAATCCAAACAGTTTCGCCCATATTCAAAACCAGCGAACGGTGGACCAAGACGCCCAGCCAGGACTCCCTGAAAAACTTTACCCTGCTGACGCCCGTCGAGCTGCCAAAGCCGCGAAAGCTCTCCAAATTGGCCACGCCAACAGCAGCAACTGCAGCAGCAGCAGCTGGTACGCAGCGAAAGAATAAGAGTTTCGTGAGGCGTTTGGTGAGCGGTGCAAATCCAATCACAGCTCCCAATGTGGCAACCAGATTCAAACCAGCGGCAATGCTCAAGAAGCAAGCCCAAAACAAAAAGTCCGCCGATACCAAAGTCAAGAAGTCAAAGGTAACCAAGCGTGTGTCCAAATAAACAAGCATCTGGCTTTTATACACGCTTGGCTTCCTCGTTCGTGAGTTACTCAAAGCCACGTTGAATCATATTCCGCGGGCGTTCCGGGGTAAGTACTTGAAATATGCCTTTAACTGTTTCCATTTTTACGCGTCATATGTTAATAAATTTGATTTCAGTGGCAATTCAACAACAACGTAATGAGAGACTTTGATATTTGTTTTGAGTTGTTCACAAAATTTTCCTAATACTAATTTATAGTTTTTTTCATATACATATAGATGTATAGACTGGTTATCCAGATATAAAGATATCTAGATACGAATACTCGGAAGACGAGCGAAATTGACCAAAATGTATTCTTGATTAGCATCGCTGTTCAGAGTCCGATCATTATGCAACTTGTAGGGCATAAATGTGGTAAACACAGCCAAGGCTCTAGCTTTAAAATAATTATTGGGGCAGGTATCCAAAAAGTGAAGTTTAATTTGTATATACGATACGAAATAGTGCGAGTTATCGACTAAAACTGATATACTCGTTCAATATTCGAATATACTCGAATGATTATTTCAAGAACACGTTCATACGGATGGCCAAGGTTAGATGAAGAATATTTTGGAATCGCAGTTACTTGAATTACATTTGTAGAAATTAAATTAAACACAAGGGTTAGGGGTTTAAAGATCAACAAAAACTATCAGAACAGAAATCGAATTTTCTTAAGATAACAATTAATTTCCAGGGCATATTCTTACTCGACTTTCAAAATGAACAGGGTAAGCTTCTGACAATACCTAGTTATCCCGACCTAATCTGCTTAAACTCTTAGGAATTAAAACTGAGATCATAGATTTGATACATCATATAGCGCATTTATATATATACAGTATATCATAGATTATAAATCCAAAGATCCACAGATCCATACATTGGTATATGTATATCATAGCCTAGATCCAAGGATCCACACAAAATGGAAAACGCAACGCTCTTATATTGATATAGTATTGAAACTTAGTTATTTAATGCGCAACAGAATTTTGCAATATACAAAATACACAATTATTACAATATGTAGCGTATGTGTATGATTTTATAATTATACGATATCTAATATGAAGTTGTCTCGATAAGCGCCCAAATGTTGTGTGTCGGAGCCAGTTTTGGCTGCACAACATTTGCTTTATGCTAACACATAATTAAGTAATATTTATAAGCATATAAGTTTAGCTTAGTTCAATATACGATATATCATCATAATATATAGATAAAAAAAAAATTATTGGGACTTTCAAGTTTTACTTCTAAACTTTTACTTTTGCATACAAAATGGCGTCTGCTTTAAAGCTAAACGAGAAAAAAAAAACATTTTTAATAATATATGTTTATGTCTAAATATATATATACGTGTATGCCAGTTATATATATTTACAGCATGATTTTGGCTTAGTTAAAGCGCCAAAATACAATTGAAAGTGTATTTTAATGTTCGTATACAAGCCAATAGCTTTTAATTTAGCATATATATATATGTGTATAGACAAATGTCTGTTTATGATGAAGTTTTTTGCGACTCGAATGCAGCTGTCGTATGAAATGATATTTCGTTTTTCAATTAACTCTCATCGTAAGTGCGCGCACAATAGAAACTAAATTGAATAATTATTTACATGGTCTTTGACTTAGACTTAGCGATTAATACAATACAATATAAATGTTAAGCTTAATTTAAGCGCAGTGCATTGCCTTCTTCTTCTTCTTTAATTTAACACTTCGTTTTGCTTTAATTTAATATTTGAAATTAGAATATTTATTCTTTATATTATAAAGTAACATTTGCTGCTCTTCAATATGCGCTTCACGTGGAATACTTTTATTGTATAATGTATTTTTTAATGAGCTTAACTATAAGCATATGTATGTATGCGTGTGTGTGTGTGTGGGTGTGTGTGTGTGTGGGTATGTTGCCCTTGTCAAATGATGAAAAAAAATTATAATTCATTTTATTTTATTTATATTTATAAAACAAAACAAAACAAAAAAAAAAAATAAACAAACTGCTTTCCAGTTGATTGCATTTTGCATTTTGCCGGCCGCTTGCGACTCACACGCGACCTTTAACCCCTCCGTCCCCCGCCCGTTCAGCTGCCTAGTGGAATGAGTCAGCACTCGGTGGCATAGTAGAAGACCTCCACCTCGCTCAGCTCCGAATGGCGACCGTGCTGGCCCTCCACGAGGACGTCGCGTGTGGCGCGCGCATGCGCCAGCACCTATAGTCACACCTTGGACGCATGCGGCTGGGCGCCGGCAGCGCTGCCATATTGCGACTGCGCTGTCGCTATCTTTTGCACGGTCTGATAGGTGGGTTGCTGCGACTGCGCCTGCGCCAGCGCCAGCGTCTGCGTCTGCGGCATGCCGGTCTGCTCGCGTATGGTCACCTGGGTGACGAACGGTCCGCGGCTGCGTGCGCTGCTGTTCAACGAGGCCGGCGAATAGCCATTGAGCGCCGCTGCCTTCCAGTGCGGCTGTGCCACATTCACGCTGATGGGCGACGACGAGTTGCCATTGTGATGTCCATGGCCATGGCTATGGCTATGGGTGTGGCTGTGGCTGTGCTTGATGCTGCCGACGCGCTGCTGCTGCACGGTGTCGTACTCGTAGTAGCTGCTCATGGGACGCAGTCCGTTGGATTGCTGATGTGACTGATGTGCTGCTGCTGCGGCAACGGCTGCCGCGGATGGGGGCAGCGGCAGTGGTGGCTGCTGTGGGCTGGATGAGGAATGCATACTGACGTCCTGGGAGCGGGCGCTGCGCTGCGAATGGTAATGCTGATGACGGCGACTGCAAAAGCGTACAAAGCATAGGTTCGCATATAATACAAATGTGGGCTGCATGTGTCTGCGTGTGTTCGTGTGTGTGCGGGTGTGGTGCGGCATATGTTATCCAAAACCATGTGTGTTAGTCAGAGTGTGTGTGTGTCTGTGTGTATGTGTTACCTTTCGGCCTCAACCTTGATGCGCTGGCGGATCACCTGCTGTCGCATGCACTCGATCGTCGACTCCGAGAGCGTCTCTTGAACGCCATCGCTGTCGTATCCAGTGTTGGTTAATGCATTAATATTGAGTATGAACATGATGTGTGTTGTTTTCGCAGTGTTGTTGTTGTTGTTGTTGTGTGAGTAGTGTATGAACAAGTAAGAGAGATACGAACATATATGGTGCATGGTACACAGAGTAGAAAGAGAGAGAAATATATGACACAGAAACGAGTTAATAAATACACAAACACTGAATAACAGTTATAGCCACATAAATAGATCTGTTTAAGCTACCTGTAAACATAATATTTAAAAAATATAACTTTTGGCTAACATATCTTTGAATTACGAAGCCCAGAACTTGCCCAAATACATTTTTTTAATTTCCGAAGTTTTCGTTCTCTTTTTGCGTATATTTGTAAATAATCAAAAAACAAAAAAACCTTTTCTGATATTTATTTCCAGACCCCACACTAGCTGCTTTTTCTGATAATAAAAATATATTTCTTATAAAAAAAATATTTAAATTATTTCTAACTAACTCTGAAAGTCTTTGGCATATTAGCACAGCAGACCGTAGAACAAATATTTGTACACACCGAAAGTTAGTTGAATGTTAACCAGCACCTCTTATATATAAACGAATAAATTGAAATGTAGCATAACAAATGGGAAATGAGGAGTCGTATGTAAATGCAAGCAGCCTCTCACCTGATCTGATGCTGGTGCAGATCTTCATAGTTGGCATAATGCTGATAGCGATGATTGAATATATCATTCTGATGAATGCCACCGTTAAGCGTGCCGCCGCCGCCGCCGTTGCCGCCACCGGTGGCAACTGCCACGCCTGGCAGTGCGGATGCGGCTGCTCCACCGCCGCCAGCTGCATTTGGTGCTGGCAGCGGCGGCGGCGGTTGATACGCTGGCGGCTTGCCATTCCGTTCCAGTGCGGCAAGCGCAGCGGCTGGAATTTGCTGCTGTTGCTGTTGATGCTGCTGATGCTGATGCTGATGGGCCTGGTGGGGCTGTTGACCAGTTGTTGGCGGCGTCGAGGACATAATCGAGGATGCGGCATAGGTATCGACGGGCACAACGCCATCCTTGCGATTCTTGCCAAAGCGAAACATGTGCCCGATGCCGCGCAATATGCTCGGCTTCTTGGCGCGCGACTTGCTGCCATGCTTGCCATCGTTGAGGGAGCTCTGGAAGGGTCCGTTGCGCTGCGAGGCAAAGCCGCCCTCGTGATCGCCCTCCTCTAACAGCCAGGTCTTGCGCGGCTCTGAAAGCAAATTGCAAAGGTTAGTCGAAATCAGTTTAAACTGCGCTGCTGCTCACTGTTTGCATCCGGTTCGCTGACAACGGCGGCACGGAGGCTATCCTCGCGTCCGCGTCCGCGTGGTGCGCGCAGCGCATGATGAGCCCGCGGCTCATCGGACATTTGCAGCTCCTGGACCATGGTCTGCAGCGATTCCAGTGAGGAGGACTTCTTGAGGCCCAGCGATGGACCCAAATCGCCCAGCTTGTCGCGCGCCTCCGCCTCGGCGGCCAGCAACTGCTGTTCCCGCTGCTCAATATGGGAGCTGGTCTTGGCGTGCTTATAGCCAGCCGCCGCTGCCGCCATTTGGGCGTTCGCGCTGGCAATGCGCGCCGTCAGCGATTCAATGGAGCCGCCGTAGACGGCCGATTTGGTTAGCTGAATGCGACGTTCGCGTTCCCGTTCCTCGCGCAGCTTCTTGTTGCGCTGATAGGTGCCCGTTTCGCGTGCATCCAGCGCCGCATGATGCTTCTCCGAAATGCTGCGCCTGCCCAAGGCATCGCGCGAGAAATGCTCCACGCCCGAATTGTTCGTCTCCAGACTCAGCTGCGACGAGTATGTGGCATCGAAACTGCCCGCCACGGCTGCCGTTCCGCCTCCAGCGACTCCAACGCCCTGCCCCATGCCGGCGCTCGTCTGCGATGTGTTCGCGCTGCTCGCGTTGCAGTGCTGGCCATCGTGTGCGCGCACCGGCAACGTGCTGCAAACAATCCGAATAAGGAACAAGATTAACAAGAGCCAAGTCAAGCCTCAGGCGGCAACTTACGGTGACATAGGCTCCGCATCGTCCTCGATGAGCAGCGCCGTGTTGCCATGCCCATTGAGCAGCTGCAGCTGCAGCGGCGCCGGCGACCAGTTGTCATTGGTGGCCATATAGTAGCTCTCGTTGCGCAATCCCGCATTGTTGCCGCCCAGCGGGGGCGGAGGCACACGGCGCTGTTGCGCCTGCGATTGCTGCTGCTGTTGCTGCTGCTGCAGGTGTTGTTGTTGTGTTGGCTGCGTTGAGTTTGTGGAGCAAATGCCACCGGTTAGACGATCCAAAACGGGATTGCTCCATCTGGAAATGAGAGTGTGCGTCATGAGTGGATGTTATGTGCAGAATGCTCGGACAACTATTTGCATGAGACTCAAATCATGCCAAGGCCGACTTTCACCAGGTTTGATTCGTCAGCAGGAACCAGACCGGATCACCGGGTCACGTCTGGTTCACGACAAATGAGGGAAAACCTCTGATAATTGTATCTTCGGAAGCTTACCTATTCATATCACTGCCGGAGCTGCCCGGTCCGTTACCGCTGCCGCGCGGTTCACGTTTCTCCGGGCTCAAGTAGATGACCGTGGCGCCAGAGTTGTCGCTGGCATTGGAGCTGCTGTTGTTGTTGTTGCTGTTGCTGTTGCTGTTGCCGCTGCTGCTGTTGCTATGGCTATGGCTGTGCTCCAGTATATCATTGGAGCTGGCCGAGCGCAGGATCTTGCGTCCGACCAGCAGGGTAATGGTGCCCGGATGCTTGCCCGGATTGTTGACCATGGCGCGACGCAGCGTCTCCATGGCCTCGGCATTGTTCTGGCCGCGCAGCGAGACGCCATTCACGCTCAGCAGCTGATCGTTCATGCGCAGGCGCCCGTCCCGTGACGCGGCGCCGCCATGGATCACGTTCTTCACAAATATGCCCAGATCACCGTCGTGCTTCATGCTGCTGCTGTTGCTGCTGCTGCTGGGCGTGGATGCGTTCAGATTGGAGCACGTCTTGCCCTTCACACTGACTCCAAGGCCAGCCTTCTCAGTATCATGGACGGGAATGTGAAGTGTCAGCTCCTCCCGCGAATGCCAGCTGCTGCTGCTCGGCGGCAGACTGTCCTGTGTTGCCAGAGACGAGTTAGAGGATTAGTTAAGCAGAGCAAATGATGGGTTATTATTCGAAATGAACTAGTTCGCATGCTTATGATCCGCTGTGTTTTCTTATTCCATCAACGTTTCGATTTCGAACGGATTTGCATTTCCTATATATGCCGCATCCTATGCACTAGATCTTTTTATGTACTTAAGTCCTTTACAATTTATGAATGAACTGGTTCTCTTACGTCAATTTCGTCTAAAATGAGCTGGATCACGCCCTGTTTTTATATCTATTCGAAATAACAATTCCAAATAATCCGAGAACAGTTTTCAATTAATGCTCATGAACAACTTCTCCAATTTACTGTCAATAAACTAGTTCTTTTATTCTGAACTAGTTCTTCCCAATTACTTCTTATGAGCTGGTTTTCTATTTCCTGCTGATTAACTAATTGCATAGCTGCTATCTAGTTCCTTTCAGTTTGCTGCTGATGAATAGTTACTGCCGATGAACTAGTTCGTCTTAAAAGTAAGTGAGTAAGTTCCCTTAAGTAGCTCTCAATATAATAGTTCCTTCTTTCAGCTGATATACAGCATATTCATTCTGGTTCTTATCCCAAATTATGCACTCAATGCCCACTAAAGCTTGTAGTTCTTGTTAGGGAACCATTGGAACCGGACCATTTGCTACCTTGGAACTAGTACACGGTACCCATTTTGAACCTGTCTGCCAGCTGAATTTAGTTGATTAAGTTAATTAACTAGAATCTATTGTCTACCTTAACTTGATCAATCGGACTTCATGAACAAATCACTTACATTGGAAGCCGCCGATTCACTGCCCGCGTCAATAAAGTGCTGAGATTCATTGAGCTGCGCTTGTTGCTGCAGCTGCTGCTGTTGAAAGAGCGAACGGGCGCTGCTCGACTTTTGCACCGGAATCGGAGCGGAAGCGGGAACCATCACAGCTGGTGGCGGCGCCTTCTCGACTGGTTCCGGTTGCGGCGGCTGCAAACATAATGACGTTAATTTCACCTCACGTGGACGGAGATTGACAATAGAGAAAGAACTTACGCCAACGGGCATCTCGGCAAGTTCCTGTTGCCTGGAGACGACAATGCGCACCGTGGCACCGGCGGGCATGCCGCGCAGAATGGCCACCACATCCGTTTGGGTCTTGCCGGTCATGGGCGTGCCGTCGACCTCGAGCAGACGATCGCCGGGCTTGAGGCGGCCGTCCTCAATGGCCGCGCCGCGTGGCAGAATGTTCTTGATGTAAATGGGACAATGCCCGCCCGCCGGATTGTCACGCGTGGTCACCGAAAAGCCAAGGCCATTGGGCCCCTTCTTCAACAGTATTTCGATCTTGCGGCCCAGCTTGCGTGTGTTGGCCACCTGCAGGGAGGTGCCCACCGGAGCGGCATGCGGCTTGCGTGTGGGCGAAACGGTGGCCACTTCCACCATTTCGGCGACCTTGGAGTCGCGACGCTGCTGCTGGCGACGCTGCTGATCGCCGCGTAGGACGCGCACGCGCAGCTCGGAGCACTCGAGGGCGCGTCGCAGCTGCTCCTGCACCTGGGACTCGCTCAGGCCGATCAGCTTGATGCCGTTGATCTCGAGAATGCGATCCTCGCGACGCAAGCGGCCACGTTCGGCCCGACTGCCTGGCTCCACGTGCTGCACAAGCAGCCCGCCGCCGTGCTCCTTGTCCGGCATGGCCGTCAGACCGAGCGGACTGCCGTACTCGTTAATAATGAGCAGCATCTCGCCATCCTTCTCGCGTATGGACTCGTATGCCTGGCCCAGCGGTTCCTTGCGTTTGCTTTCGCGCGGCAGCGATTTACTGGAGTAGGCGCTGTTCGGCAGCGATGTGGGCAGCGGCTGTTGGTGCTGCTGGTGCTGCAGCTTCTCGGCTGCCTCCATCCACTTGTAGCCGTTGCCGTCGCCCAGGAACTGCATGGACAGCCGGCCGGAGCGGGCGAATGGCTGATGGGCGCCCGTTGCAGCACCACCAGCAGCAGCAGCAGCATGTTGTGGCTGTTGCTGTTGCTGTTGTTGCAGCAATTGCTCCTTCAACTGTGCCGCAGAGTCGTCCTCCTCCTCCCATTGTGGCGACAGCTGGCCACCGGCCTTGTCCAGCATCAGTCGTTCCGGCGAGTCGCCGCCCGCATAGTGCGGCGCTGCCGCCGACCAGCGCTTGTTGCCGCCCTCCGCCTTGAGCGAGGCGAGCAGATTGGGATCGCTGCTGCGACGCACCATTAGGCCCACGCCGAGGCCGGCCAGTGGACCGGACGTGGTGCTGGTCACCTCAATGTGCGGGGTGGACAGATCGCGCGTGGGCGCCTCTGTGTTTGTCGGATCACGAAATATGTCCGGCGAGCCCGTGCCCACCGAGGAGCTGCCCGAGGCGCCATCGCCGCCGCCCTGCGGCACGCCCGGATCGGGCCCAGAGTCCTCAAAGTGGGCCAATATCTGTTCCCGATCATCGGCCACATCTCGCACACAATCATCGGGATCCAAAATGCCCGACTGCGTCTGCAGATGATGCACGGCCACCCAGGAGTCGGCTTCCTGAAAACACATAAGACCAAATAGGGAAGAGCGTTAATATGAAATCTTAAATATATTTAATGATGAACAATTTAACAGATTTTCGAACTAGTTCCTCTAGTTAAGTATTAGAAAATATTACGAATATTTATTAATATTATTAATATTAATATTCATGTTTAAAGTGGTTCATGGTTCAATAACCCTTATTTTTCTATGAGCAACAAAAGAGCTAGTTCCAAATATTGTTTATGTAGTTTTTTTATGAACTAGTTCACATATTTGGTCATTGAATGTGAACTTGTCTAGTTATATTTAAATGCAGTTATTGGAAAAATAAATGTTATTTCTTGACTTAACATTTCTTGAACTAGTTCCACTTGCAAATTTGTAGCTCTAGTTACGCTGATTTGTTAATCTGATTTCGTCGAGAGAAAGAAATATTTCCATCAATCCTATACCTAGGTTCACGTATTGGGTTATATTTATATTTAGTTATATTTTAATGCAATTATTGGAAAAATAAATGTTATTTCTTGACTTAACATTTCTTGAATGAAGTTCATTGGTTCGTTAACAATCTATGAGCTAGTTCCGCTTGCAAATTTGTAGCTCTAGTTACGCTGATTTGTTAATCGGATTTCATCGAGGGTAAGAAATATTTCCATCAATTTTATATCTAGATTCACGTTTTTGGAACCATTTGAACCCCAAGCTATGGAATTTCTACATTCGTATCTCAAGCCAAAGACGAGCCTGGGAGAATGCAATTCGCGCTTAACGTTTCCGGGCCTCGAAAGACAATTGCCCAATTGGCCATGTGTTGAGTCATTGACGCAGCTCAGGTGATTCGGCGCTGTCCATAAGCCGCTTGGGAAAGCCATTTAGAGACGTTGAAGAATAGCGACGACCTCCAGGCTCCCAAAGCAAAACGAAAATTGCAGCGGGCCAACGTAAAGTAAAAAAAAAAAAAACGGCAAACCGAATCAAGTTGGCGTCATTGTTGGCTTGGCATTCCATTGAATTCCGAACACACAAATGCCAAATGCCGAAAACTGGCCAACAACAACGACAACAATTGCATCATGGCTTGAAACCAGTCATGGAAGCAGCAGAGCGTGCGCTTCGCTCCCTGAACTGGAGAACTGGAACGTCAACTTGGCGCAATAATTTGGAAGGTTGTTTTCTAGTTTTCGCTTTTAATTTTCGCCACTTGCCAGCACTGACAGCGCCCCCGACAGAAACCTAAAAAAACTAAACCATGTTGTGGTTGTTGTTGTTGTTGTTCTTGGATTTATGGGTCAAAGAGCGTGGCCGAGATTGCAATTCTATCGATTTTGCAGCAGCGAGAGTATAAAAATGAAAACAAATTGATTTTCCTTTTGTTTATTTTCCGTTTCAGCAAGTGCACCGTGTGCAAAAATCGGTTAAAAACTTATCAAAAACTAAACGTTGATAACTCAAAATATCAACATCAATTTAATTAATTTTTTTTAAAGTTAAATCGTGTATGTATTTTTAACGATAAGCCCCAAACCAAATTATATTTTTGAAAATACTTGGCACGTCGAGAATTAAATACTCTTAAAGATAGGATAGGAGCCATAATATATTAGTCCGATTTTGAGAGGATTCTGTTTATATGCAAAGCAAACGTTTGGTTAGGATATCGGAAGCAGAAAAAACAAGGAAGAGTTTTTCATTCCAAAACTTATAGATCTTTATAGAGGTTCGATGTTAATAAGATGTGCTCAAAATATCTTCTAGTCTATGTTACACATTTAATGACAAAAGTGTAATACTCTTGGCAAGGGTATAAAAGCAATATACCTGCTTCGATTTAACGATTTACAAAAGGTAATTCTATCAGATCAATGGAATCTTTAATAAGTAGCTCCTTGTAATGGTACATTCTTGTTCGATAATTTATATTGTGACATTTAAAATGATCGATAAATAATCGTAATATATCGACTATTGATATAGATATATATCGATTATTGATTATTTAGAAAGAATTAATTGTTTGGGCAATGGGATCTATTTTGAATACTTGATAACATTTTAAAAAGTGTACGACACGAATACGCAATATGATCGGAATAAAGCTTTCTTTAGAGTGGCAATAAATGTTTTATCGATATGCTAGCAGATTTATCGGTTTGTTTATATTAAAGAACTATGCTGAATAAAATGTATTATAAAATCAATTCACTTTCTGTTGAATTCCTACGAATGTGTTTTTATAACGAAAATTCTTCATATTTTGCCCATTGTTGATATACCATATCTGAATACATATCTGAATGGTTGATTGTTTCTTTATGGTCATTTGTCAATGAAAATGATGCGTCGATGGGCAAACAATGGATCGTATATCATAAATATTTGCATATGTATGTGGAGCGAACTATGTGGGCGTTTATGTGCGTGTGTGTGTGTGTGTGTGTGTGTGTGTATGTTGTGGGCGTGTCTTATCGTGGGACATGTCGAAAAGCGTCAAGTTTTGATTGTGGGTCACAGTTGAATTAGTTCGCGCTGTTCTGTTCAGGGATTAGGGCTAGAGTTTACCTTCACGCAAGCATAGCTCGGCGATGGGGGCCGCTTGGGCAGCGTCAGAGAGTAGGATTTGTGCAGGTTGCCATGGGGTATCCCCTCATGCTTGGCGGCCACTTTGTAGGTGTGGCGCCAGCCAAAGAGGCCGCTCAATTTGTTAGCCAGCGCTGGACACTTGGGCGGCACGTCGAACATATTCCAAGGGCTGCTTCCCTCAACGCAGCTCGCGTTGATCTTTGGTTTTATTTGCTTAGCACGCGATTTGTGTTAATGTTAATTTTGTTGTAGTCGGCTCTCGTTCTTGTTGTTGTTGTTCTTTTATTATTATTGTTAGTTATAGTTAGTTAGCATTTTTACACACTTTGGGCAAAAGTCACAGTTGGTCGCAGCTCGTTTCTATTATATTTGGCATTGCCATTCAAACGCTCGACTCGCAAAACGTCGAGGAACATTGTTACGGAACTCTGAATTATCATATCGTATATAAATTTGTTATTATCATATTGTTATTAGTCACACTTTATTTGTTAATGTTGTCGTCGTTGTTGTTGTTGTTGCTGGGGGGAGGGAGGGCACGCGCGCTTTCTCGTTCTTATCGATGATGCAATTACGCGTGTGTGGAAACACACAAGTTGCCTTATCAATGCAATCAGCCTTATCAATGCAGTAGCCACTCGCGTTCATCCCGGGCCATCGAAACGAAGCCAAGCAGAAATTCTTCGTCATTGAATGTACATTCGAATCATATACTTTTCGCTGATAGCTTGGAAATTCAGTTCATTCTGCGGCAAATGTTTCACATTTCCGTCTTGAATTTCCAACAAACATTTCTTTTAGTTTACGATTCAGAATAATTTTGTTTATTTAAGACATTTATTTATTTATTGAATTCGATTGACACATGCGATTCTCTGTAAATACACGTTTTAGGTGTGAATAAACTTTCAGCAAACACAAACAAGTGCACAACATTTTTAAGGGTATATACTTAAGTATATAAAGTATATAAAGTTTACATATATTTCTTCTTCTCTTCTTTTCTTCAACAGAATCCAGAGCACCTTTGAGCAACTTTGAGAGAATCAGTGGAAACCTCCAAAAATAATCCTAGCAAATTTAGCGAGTTTTTCAAATTAAGTTAAAAACTAACA
Organism: Drosophila montana; assembly: GCF_035044405.1. Taxonomy (NCBI): domain Eukaryota; kingdom Metazoa; phylum Arthropoda; class Insecta; order Diptera; family Drosophilidae; genus Drosophila; species Drosophila montana. Next base: position 606,652 of record NW_026997351.1, on the reverse strand, counting down.
AAATTGATCTATAAATGCATTCTATACTCTGCTCGCAAAGGTGCAAAAGAGTATGTTGGTTTTGTGAAATAAATATATGTTGCTTGTAATCTTTATAATTTTTATTTTGAATCTTTATGCCCTGCAAATGTACTCAACAGGCAGAAGGAAGCATCTCCGACCTCATAAGGTATATTCATTATTGATCAGCATCAATAGCTGAGTCGATCTAGCCATGTCCGTCTGTCTGTCCGTCCGTATCTATGAACGCATTCAACCTCAGAGCTTATAAGAACTAGAGACTTGGAGCTTTGAACCTAGTGCCCACGCGCGTGAGTTTGTTTTCGATATTCGATAACTTGCCTTGTTTCCAAGCAATCGATAACAATCGATATCGAAATTCTGCTGGTTTTAAGAGCTGGAGTCACCAAATTTGACTTGTAGCTTCTAGAATAGTATACACAGATCAAGTATCTTTCATTTTAAATTGCACTTGGTGTTGGGTAAAAAATAAGAAGATTCAGGGTATTTCCTAGGCGGGCACTCCCGACTGGAGCACTCTTAATTGACTTTTTTATTTTTGAATACGCTTCCTATTTAAGCTAGCGATTTACAACTTTAGACATGTATCTCTCACAACTTGCCCTATATATTTCCCTAAGACCTTTTCCATTTTTTTTCTCAGCTAATTGCAGCTATTATTACTCCGAGAAATTAAGCAGAGAAGCCACCTCTCAAATCTAACTACAGATTATCTAGTATTAAAACCTTTTTTGAGCCCAATTCAGGTTTAGAAAGAGACTTTTTTTAAATGTAAGTATATTAGATGCCCGTCCAGACCAAGTTACAGGATAATTCCAATGCTCAACATGTTCTATTTTAATGTTAACTGTCAGTTATGCCTGTTGTTGTTAGTCTAGTTTTCTGGTCTAGTTTTCCCACATTTGCATTTGCTGTGAATGTCGTGCAAAGTTTGCAATAAATAAAAAATGCGAGAAAGGTATTTAAATATACATATACATATGTATATAAGAAAAACTATATAAGAGCATGTCGAGATATACGTATATACATATATAAATTAACTGACCATAGCAGCTGAGTGGAGGAGGCTGCAAAGGCGAGCTACTTGCGCTCAATTCGCACAGAAATTCACATTGATTATGCACCTGTTCAGACACACCTGTAATAAAAACGACGACGTTGACTGACGCACGACAACAACAACAATAGACATCCATTTGGTGGCGCTGCAAACGCACTGAGGCATAAAACTCACAGCTTCTGTCTCTGGGGGCGAGGGAGCTAGCGATTTATTTGCTTACTAGAAATTTTCGACGTTAACAGCAGGTAATGAAAAGGTAAAGCAGAAAGAGAATGAAAAAAAAAGGGTGCCAATTAAGGTATAAGACACACACACACACACACACACACACACGCATGCATACGAGTACAGCTGTCTACACAGACAAAGGTTTATTTGGCCGTTTTTTGCAAAAGCACGCCCGGCTTAGCTGACATTTAAATACGCTGCAATATTTAGCCAAATGATGCCAGCAAAATCGAAATCGTTTGGTTCGAAGTTGAACAACAAAAATCTTAGGCGAGTTTCAGCCAAAAGGAATCAAGAACTTGAGTCCCAATCATTGGATTGATCCAACCATATTTGGGTACAGCTCAAATATAGCCCTCAATTTCTATATGAAAATATCTACGACTAGCAACATTTTCAGCAGAAGGGGGCAATTGTTAACTACAAATTAAATTCTTTTAAGAAAATATATATATTCAAACTCTAAGCCGAAGCATAGAGTATATTGTTGGTCCCTGGTTATAAAAATCTATGCCAGATTATACTATTACGACACAATGCGATTTTATTTATACTTTTGCAACAATTTTTATTTAACTTCGTGTTGTCTCTTCATGAGCCATATCCCAAGTGTCGCACACTTGCTTATCGATATCTTATGTTATCGGAAAATACAGCCATGGTGATTAGGATTCCCTCTGCAAAGTATTAATTCGGCTTATAGAATCAGAAAAGGCACAATTTATGCATAGCCTAAGCAATGTCTACTATATGCACTTAAACAATCGAAGCATACCCCCTTTGCTGCACACCTACAGGGTATAGTTGTTATATCCAGTAAATAATTGCCAGTGTCAAACTTTTTTGCTTTAAAAACAAATTGTTAGTTAGACAAGCTTATAATTGAAAAGGAAAAACAATTTACACAACAGCAACAAAAACGACTGTCATTTGGCTATTCATTCATTCATTCATCAATCAAGCCACAAACTCACTCACAAAATCGTTATTCAACTGCAACCTTGCTGTGTTTGTATTTAAATAGGTATAATTTAATATTTTTATCAAATATTTGTATGTTGTTTTTGCCTAAATGTCGCTAAAATCTATTGAAACTGCAAAAAAAAATTAAAGTCTTCAAAGTGTATCCAGCCGTGTTGGTCTCAGTTCATTGAGTATTCACAAAGTTAATCATTTTATTCACTTGAATATTTATTAGCATAACAACATTGTTTTCTATGCGCATTAAATCCTTTTACAACACTAGAGATACACGTTTGTAATACTAATTGGGCAAGAGAACGAAATCCTTCTTCATAGCACGACAACGCTTCATGCATAGAAACTGCACAATTACAGTGAACTGCAAATATAACGAATGCTTTTCTATATATCATAATGAACTGACAATAGACTCAGTGAAGCGTACCCTCTCCACTCCCACCCCCCCCCCCCCCCTTTTTGGGAGGAGCTAAACTGAGGCGCTCGAAAATTAATTAAAAATTTGCGAGCGCAAAAGCAGAAAAATATGTGCGCACTCGTAAATTAGCATAAATTGCCATAAAAACTTTTGTGATATGAAAAATGGGAAGAGCGAGGGACAAAAAAAAAATAAGAAAATGTAAGAAATCAAGAGGAGAAGGAGAAGGAGGAAAGCCGCAACATGCAAGCGACTAGCGAGCAGAGACACGCCCACACCCTTGAGTGTGGAGTGGGGAGAGGGGAGAGGGAAGAGGGGAGTGTTGTCGCCGTCGTCTGAGGCTGAGGCTGAGGCCCGTTGCATACCTCTGGTGGTCCGTCGGTCTATCCATAATAATTTGCAATCAGACTTAACAACCCAGCGACGCCAGCGAAGACGTCGACAACAACAACAACAACGGCAGCAGAGCAAGCAGCAGAGGCAGCAGCAGAGGCAGCGACGTCTACGTCGGCCAAGAAATATGCAAGCCAGCAAAAAGAAAGGCCAAATTACATGTTGTCATTATGCAAAAGGGGGCAGGAGAAATACACACACATACACACACTCTCACTCACACTCACACACACACACATAATGAAGTGTAGCAAAAATGCATGCATCGAGCGCATTTCGCTATTTGTTGATTCAAATAATGCTGTAGTTAGCTACAAGCATGAGTGCGAATGTGAGTGCGAGTGTGAATGTGAATGTGAATGTGAGTGCGAGTGCACGAGGTGCACTCATGAAGTACAACAACCACAACCAACTGCGCTGTACTCAACTGGACTAAACAAACAGAAAAACAAAATAAGAACTGCATTAAATGCGCAATAAAGTCGAATATGCCATTTCGCGTCCTCCATTGTCACTTTATGCACTTTAGCCAGAGCCAGAGCTGAGCTACAATTATTTATGTGCAACAAGTCTTGTTATTATTGTAAACAACGAGAAAGTACGGATATCTTCGGCATGCCGAACCTTCTAAACTGGGTGAACAGAATATTTTACCAATACATAAACTCATTTTTGGACCGATTGTTCCTATGGAGCTATATAAGATAGTAAAGCGATCTTGATAAGACTTGGCTTATATGTAAGCAGCATAGTTTGAATAGTAAATGCTGCGGTTGGTCAAGATATCTTGATAAACAAAAAAAGTTTTACAACAAATTGTTTAAAGGTCTATTAAATAATATGAAAATTGTAAAAAGCTAATAAATTTGTATAAAGAGAACAGACAAAAAACCCGTTGCCTAGAGTCATTTTTTGCTGGTGCGAAATTAAGTTTTAAGTCTGCGTACTAGTTCTCAATTTTTGCCTTAAATACTCCAATAGTTAGAGTCAGGTATACAAAACTGTGTTCGATAATTTCTTAAACTCAAAGTGTCCTCTCCATGGTCTCTTATTTCGTAATGGGCAAGAAGGCTAAAAAGCTCTACACGTCGACTCATAGGCTGAACCATGGCCAGTTCTTTATTTATATAAGCCATAAAAGCCAAGAATACCTATGAAAACAGCTCAGTTCAGCTGTGCTCCAGGTTCACATTTTTCTTTATATTCCTTTTTGAAACAACAGAGAACTAAGAACACAATAATTTGTTAGATAAATTCTAGATACTTCTTGAAACAATCCAGCTCGTTCCTCTGTCGATCTTAAGAGGGCAGACTCCAATGGAACACCCCTCGTATGGGCTGCTTGTGTGTCTGTGTGTGTGTGTGTGTTTGTGCGTGTGTGAGAGAGGCCAAGTGAAAGGAACAGCTGCGGGCCAGTCTATCCAGGCACAGCTTCACGCCCAAACAGAGTGTGACCAAACTCAGCCAGAGATCTATCTACAAACAAGCCCAGCTGATTTGCATATGATTAGCGGGACATCAAAATATGTGTGCACACATATTATTAGCGGCCAATTCGTGGCGCAGTCTGTTTTCGAATACCTCTTTGAATACCGCTCTCTCTTGGCAGAAACAGCTGAGAACACATTCTATTTTATCAGCCCAACTCAGGCCAAAAACACTAGATCACAATTTGTTGGCCCATTGGCGCTGGGCCATGAGTTTTCAAATAATTTCTAAACTTTAATCTATGCCGCTCGCTTATCGCAGCGGCGACCAACAATGCGAACGAGAAAGTAAGGATACCCTTTCAAACATTTTGCAGCTCGTAAATGTTGAGTTTGAGGAAAATATCTTGGGAAAATAGAACAATTTGACATACATGAACTCATCTTTCTATAGAGGTATATAAGATAGTTAAGCGATCTTGATAAGAATTGGCTTGACTTGGATATATTGAAAAACAAAAAAGTTTTCCATACAAGAAACTTCTTTTCGACCGATAGTTCCTATGATATATATATGATACAATGGTTCGATCCGGCAGGCTGCGACATATGAACTGCCTGCAACATAGAGATGTCTTACGATGTCTCCTTCCATGCGTGACACATGTCATGACCACATTATAATACCCTCTACAAGGGTATACAAAAAACTTATAATCAATAGCAAGTGAATTTACCATTTAAGGTGATTAATGTCAACGCTTTCTAATGGCCAAAGTGAGTTATGGTAGTCGGCATGCCTCGATGTCTCATTGGCTCCCGATCAGACATGTGTACAAATTATATGAAGCTTATATAGTCGGGTATTAAACGGAGGCATAAAATGACGAAGAAGAAACAGTTATCTTGGAAATGCCAAAGATTAAATACCTTTGCGGGTACTAAATATAATACCTTAACATAGTTGGCCACACAAAATGGGTTTCATAAGAAAAGACACACTCAATTTTCGACCGATTGTACCTATGGGCCATATACGACTATTGTTAATCCGATTTTTGCTGTTGTGCTTGAATGTAAGGTTAAGATAACTGGAAGATTCGGTGGGATTAATAGTACATAATATAAGACTGAGCATGAAAACACACAGGCCTATATCAACTCAGCTGCTGTAACTGATCCAAACATATGTATATACACCGAATGTATTGCAAGTCAGATTGTACAGGATTTAGTGCCAATGAATTAGGTTCATAATGAATTAAGTAACAGTTAACAGAGTTAACAGAGTTGAGTTATCAGAGTCCATATTGAGAGTGCAGTTCCTCTCCATTCGTGGGCTATCTCTCAATATATCTGTCAAACTAGCTCAATTGACGTAGTCACAACAGAGCCACAGTCTCTGCTTTTAACCCACTCTAACAGTGTTGTACAGAGACACAAGTACACTCTAACAGTGTCGTACAGAGACACAAGTACACTCTAACAGTGTTGCACAGAGACACAAGTACACTCTAACAGTGTTGTAACGAGACACAAGTCCTGCGCTTTTAACAACACTTACTAGTTTAATCGAAATAGCCCGCGCAGCACGACTTATCCCATCTTATTTATATATGATATTAAAGTTCTGAGTATACCAACAAAGTTTTGTATACCATTTTGTACATCTCTATAACTATACGTAAGCTGCATATTCTACAAATTATAAACCGAATGCAGCATTACCGACAAAGCTATTGAACAATAATCAATTCACGACTCTAGATCTGATTACAGGGTAACTGCTAGTTCAACACGCACTATCACTCAGGTGGGTGTGAACTGGCCAATGTGGGTGGGTGGTGTAGAGCTTAGTCAGCAGCTAACCAAACGCTTTTATCGCAATGGCATTTGTTATGGGTAAGCCTCCTAAGCTATTTCGTATGAAACAATGACGCGTCGAGGTCGCTGCCATTGACAAGCAACAAAAAGAAAAAAACAATGAAAAACGAACTATAAAACATTTCACAAGCGGTGAAAATCTAACAAATGACACAAACACAAACCCACAGAGACATATTTGTATACGTATGAGTATCACAGCAAATGCAATGGAAACAAGAAAGCGCAGCCATAATTGCGATCACAGGGCAAAAATTAAAGTTCCCTGCTTGGGTGGTGGCTTGCTGGTTCCCACAAGGCCAGAAGTAAAACTGTACAGAGTCTAGACCCTGGAGCATAGAGTTGGGCATGTGGAGCGTGCTTTTCAATCGTGACACGAAAGTGGAATCTTAATATTATCTAGACGATTTGATACAGACATTTGAAGAATATCGGATATGTGCTCAAAGTTCTTGTATAGCTAAAGTAGTTGAGTCGTGTCACGATCGGACAAGCGCCCATCTCTAATGGAGGGCATAGAGCATAGGGAGAAGCGCCGTGTTGGGGACTAAGTTAATGCTAACTTAGCGGCTCATCAACTTTTGCTCTGGTTATTTTTCAGTTTTTCCATTTGCTTTCATATGAAAGTGCACTTAATTGCCATAAGACTAGATGAACAATGGGCCGACCGAGCAGTTAGACCGGGCAGACCAGACCGGCTAGATGGCCGGCCACATTGCAGGTGGCATATGGGAACATAATATTTGAGACGAAAGCATTAAGACGCTAAAGAACTTGTGTAGCGCTAATCACCAAGAGGAACCAAGCCGATGAAGTTGTTAGCTTGACGATGACTAAACAAGTTTCGCTAACAAACATAAACACCATAAATCGATCAATGAAGTTAACGCTCCGTGCAACCGCCGCCGCTTCTCCCTTCACTGCCAGCCGCCGGCTATGCACATCAAGTATAGACAATCATTAGATTCCAGCTAATGAATGATACTTAATTATTTATCAAACGTTTCAATGAAGCTTTCACTAATTCGCTGAAAATGCTCAAGAAGTTGCATTGGAGAAAATCGTTTTCAAATGTTTCCACTTCGATTCGATTTGCTTTATGCTAGCCAGCTTGCTAGGCGGAAGCCTTGGTATGGCTCTCACTTGCCCATTTACTCTCTGGCGAGAGCAAATCTTCTGCCATTCTTCTGTGTGCAACATCCGTAATCTTCTACTGCCTCTCTCCATTGTGCAGTTACTCTCTCGCGAGAGCATATGTTTTGCTATTCTCCTATGTGCGACATCCTTAATCTCTTTCTAGAGGGTAAATGTTTTGCCATTCTCCTGTGAGCGACATCCGTAAACTGGCAGCGCTTCTTTTTCTAACGAGTAATATTATTTGTGCATATGTCGCACAGCAGCTATTCATTTATTATTATATCATGTCTATTTATTTTTCTGTGGATTCTTAAAATATTCGCATAATCTGTTTCGCGAATATTGAACCAAAAAGTCAACTCAAATTAAATCTGACGAGATGCGACAACAGTTTTAAGTAACTCCGCTCGCTGACATCACAATACTAAACAACATGAAGCATGTCCAAAACAAGCTAAACAACATCTGATTCTGATAGATATATGGGTTGTGTTGGAATCATTTGGAGTGCGATGGATTCGTTTAGGCACTTAAAACAAATTGTTATGTTTTGGTCACAACAAATTGCCTGTCACGGATTATATTGGCCGATTGCATTGATAAGGCATTCATGTTGTTGTTATATACAAAAAACACACACGCATATATTCCTTATATCATGGCGTGCTGCTGTAGCTTTTGAATGAACATGGAAAAGCTTGGACAAAAACACATAAATAAATAACTTTCTTTGGCATGTCGTCATTTAAATGGCGTCTCATAAAGTGCACTTAGAGTTACAGCAATAGCAACAAACAACAACAACAGAAAGAAATGAAACAACTTAAAAAAGAAAAATTAAAAAAAAAAAAGAAAAACTACAAAAGCCGCTTACAAACTTTACTCGTAATTGCGATTGCCGAAAAAGCTGGCAGACAGCCGGGGCTGGGGGAAGGGATGAGGAAAGGGGGGCGCCTTGACGTGGAGAATGTGCAAAGGTAGGTAGGCAGCAAATGTTAGACAGGTAGGTTTTTCACACACACACACGCACACACACACATATGTATGCATATGAACCGAACCGGTTAGCTACTTGGGGGCTGCCGAAAAGTTGATTGAACCTCGGCGCCGACGCCGCCGCTGATTGAGTAACACACATTTAATTGATTTAAATGCGCGCCTTTTGCTTAATTGAACATAAACAGCCAAGAAACGGCGGCCAATTATAATTACAGATGCTGTGCGCACAAGTCGAAAGTGAGACGACAACAACAACAAAAAGGGAAACACATTATTCATAAATAAATTAAAAAACAACAACAACGACGAATGTGCGCCCTTTTGGGCAATTCAACGAACAAACAGGCAGCTGCGCACACGCACGAACAACTAAAGGCATCAGCCACGACTCACAAATACCCTACACTATTATTTTTAAAAGACATTTAGATAAACCTGATCTTTGAATGTAGAAAAAACTTTAAATTAGGCAAGAGAAAATCCATATATATCTATAATATTAATTGCTGGAGCAAGTAGATGCATCAGCTACGACTAACAAATACCCTACACTGCTGTACTTATTTTGATTTAAAGACATTTATAACAACATTTAATTGAATGTAGGAAAAAGTTTTCGAATTGACAAGAGACATACTATATATCTATAAATTAATTATAGAAGCAACTAGATGCATCAAGTTCGACTTACAGATACCCTATACTGAGTTATTTATTAGCCTTAAAAAGCATTTTATAAGAAACTTGATATCTGTATGCAGATATCGACAAGAGAAATACTTCTATAACGGCTATATATATTTATTAATTGCACGAGAACTAGTGGCATTAGCCACGACTATCAAATACCCTACAGTAATATTTTAAACATAACTTTATAAGAACCTGATATTTAAATGTAGGCAAAGTTCCTTAAAATAACTGTCAAATTGGCAACAGAAAAACCATATATATATAAATTGATCTAAATCTATATGTGTTCATCTATATAGATATGTATATATATATATATATATTTTATATGTGAGAATCGGTCTATATATCCACCCATCCCTAATCTATTTATGCCCACAAAGTATATCGATTTTAGAATCTATCTTCAAGCCATAATTAAATATATCTAAAGTTAAAGTTTATATGTATATAAAAATTGAATTAGTATTAACTTGTAGAAAAAATGTATCTACAACATATCTAAAATGTATCTATCCTTTAAGTTTATATATAAAAAACTCTATGAATATCAATCAATCAAAAATATGTATCTACAACATATCTAAAAAAATAGAACTGCCATGTATTCATACCATGTCTATAAGCTATCTATAACCTAATAATTCTGTATTTATGCATAAGCCAGCAATCTTTTTTGAGTATCTACTTTCAATTATATTCAATGTTTTACAGCCTAGCAACAATTATATAGCCCAGCTCAATCGTCTATCTATAGTCTATACCTAATCTATCTGTAAGCCATAGCCTAGCTGCATATCCTACACTATCTATCTAAATACGGTCTGTTATCTATCTACAATCTGAACATAATTCAATATACAATCTATCTATAAACTATCTACTATTTATATGTTATCAATCGCTATAAGCTGACTATTTATTTAGCTTATCTCACACTTGTGAAATCATGGCAAAACTTCCTTCACAAACTACCCTTTTTCTTAGCTTATGTGCAGGGTATACGGAAGATACAGCAGGTCAATCGAGTTCACTGTCACTTTCACTCGGTGCTCTCCCCCCCCTCCCCCTCCTTCCTAACCCACCTACCTCTCCGCTGCGCTGCCCACTCGCCTGATCAGCGGCAGCTGGTGCCAAGAGGCGACAATTTTTGCCGAGGCTTTAATCGATCTTCAGCTGGTCGACAGCTGAGTACAGTTAATCAGAGCGGGTGCTGGCAGCAGGACGGGCAATAAGCGTGGCGGGGGGTGGGCTGGGGAAACACCGAAAGATGACGTGATTTGACCGTTTCAGCATTTAACTGTGCATTTCGAGTGTTTTGAGTGTTTTTTTTTGGTTTTGTTTTCCTCTTTATGCGGTCTTTTGATTTGCTGTTTGTTTTGCCGAATGTCCAATGTGCGCCGTGTGCGCCGCCTGAGCCCTGAGCCGAGCGCCGTGAGCTTTGTTAACTGGTTTCGTTTCATTTGCGTGAATCGTTGCCAATTGTGGCCATCATTTGTGGCCGGCATTAAGAATATGTATTGGGCTTTGGTAATAAGCTGGGAACAGCAGCCAAAAATCAAACTGAAGAGGCTCTAATTGAGGTGAACGCACTGCAAACCTGCAACGCAGTGGATGACTATCTTAAGGTATTCATGAATAGCTTCGCAATGCACCTACAAGCAAATCTGCATCGCAGTGGATAAGTATTTAAAGAGTTCATAATTAGGTCGCATAGTTTACAGTAATAAATGCAAACAAAAATTTTTATGAATACACTCAAAGTATTCATGAATGCAATTAACTAATTCATGAATACTCTCAAAAGTATTCATGAATACACTCATATCATTTATGAATGCGCTCAACGTATTCATATATGCAATTAACTGATTCATAAAAACACACGCATTATTCATGAATACACTACAAAGTATTCATGGATCCACTCAATGCCAAACATTTTTCCCGCCCACTAATTTGATTCACCACTTGGATCATATGCAGTTATTCATTATTATATATTCAAGACACGCCCTAGATTCACTTCAAAGCGAGCTCATTCAAAGTACTCATGAGTGCGCACATAGTCATAGGCACTCACATACCTCAAAAGCATGGAATGTTCGCTGCTCCAATAAATACTCATTGCCTGATTCATAGTCGCAATCAATTATGCTGCTTTCAAATACACTTACTTGCGACTAACTTAAGTTCTTTATTCACGTGAGCCTTTGATTATTTTTGGTCACTGCAAACAGGTAACGAATACAACAATAACAACAACACCAACAACAGCAGCAACGGAACTGGGAATAGCTCTGGCATAAAGCACAAATATTTTATCAACATATTTAGTCAGCGTTTGAAATTTTATCTACGAAGGACCCAACTGGAAATGATTAGATTAAGTAAACAGCGTCAAAGTAACGAAAATAAACAATTTGGCGTCTTCTGATACCCGTCGAAAATATCATATAAGTATATGCATACGCATATATAAAGTGGGGTATACAAACAAAAGGCTCCAAATATGTAAATATTCAAGATATATTCTACAAAATAGAAAAGAAATGGTCTATCTTAATATGTTTAGATATATAGTTGAGAGAGAAACAGAGAGAGAGAGAGAGAAAGAGAGAAAGAGAGAAAGAGAGAGCGCGAGAGAGAGAGAGAGAGAGAAAGACGAAGAAATAGACAGAAAGAGAGAGAGACGGAGGAAGAGACAGAAAGAGAAAGACCGAGAGTTTATAAAAAGAGTCCAAGGCTTATAGGGTATGTTCAAGTCGAGCAAGCGCATTGCTTAGAATTGCAACTCGTTTGACTTCTGATTTGAGCTTTGAGTATGTGGCAAGCTGCACAGTGGGTCAGCAGCGATTTTCAAGCCTTCAAGGCCAGTAAAAACAACAAGAACAACAAGAAGAACAACAACTAGAACGAGAACTGCAACTGCATTCATATATAAGTTGTTGGTTCTTGTTGTTGTTGTTGTTGTTGGTTGTGGTTGTTGTTGGTTGTTTGTTGCATTCCTGACTAGTGAAAGTCGGTCTGGCAAACAGATCTCAAGGCTGCTGCTGCTGCTGCTGCCTGTCCAGCTGCGTAATCCGAGACCCAAATAGATTTATTAGCTGTCGCGTTTAATTGAAAACGCGGTGACTGCATTAGGCGTCTGTGCGTGTGTGTGTGTGCGTGTGTGTGTGTTTGTGAAAGAATAAAAAAAATTGAAAATAAAAAAAAGATCCTCACGAATTGTGCCTTCTGTCAGGTAGACACGAAAAGAAGTCATCAGCAAAAAGGTAAAAAAAGAAAATATTAAGGAGAAGACAAAAATAATGATAATAATGTCTGGGAAGCCGACAGCACTTGAAATTCTTCCTTACGTTCAGGCCCGATCCGCCCCGCCCCCGCAACAATGCGCCCTCGCTCCCACACTTGTGCGTGTGTGTGTGTGTGTGTGTGTGTGTGTGAGTTTGTGTGTCTTTCGACATTTCCTGCTGCACTGAAACGCGCGTCATGGGAAACTAAACACAGCTAAGACCAAGACCAAGCAGAAGAAGAAGAGGAATGAGAAGAAGCAGCAGTAAAGAAGCAAATTTATAAGAGAAGGCGTCGCATAATAATAAGAATAGGCGAAAGGAAGTTCCGGCCCATAACAAACAAGTACAAAATGTATGTATTTACGCCTCTTACATAAATGCAAGAAATTAGCGTTATCTCAAATTTAATCTGTCTATATTCATATGCATACATATATTATATGTACATATACATATATATGAGCACTTTATTTACACAGATAACGCTTCAAGTTTAGATAAAAGAGATAGAAATTCACTTAAAAAATTTGTGCGGCCGTTGCATTTGTTTTCTTTTTAAATATAATTCATTCTGATTCGTATCACATTCATACACTCACTAAAATTGCCTTGGCAAACACTTGTTAACAACAAAATACAAAACAAAAAACACAAAAAAAAAGAGCAGGTAAAAAAACAACCATTACGCGCACTTGTTGTGTTAAATAAATGACAACAGCTAAAAACTAAACCAACAAAAAAACTGCGTAACAACTGCAAAAACGAAGCAACGGCAACAACAACAACAACAGCGACAGCGACAATTGGTACGTACGAAACGACGTAGCGGCCGAACGACGTAACGTGCGAGCGAGCGAGCAATGAGCGTTGTGCGCTGCGCTCGCGTTTCGTTTTAAAACTGAAGTCGCGCACAAAAGCCAATCGACGCTGGCAGCGTTGATCGTGCAGCACCAACAGGTGAACAGCGCGGCGCACTGAGCGTGAGAGAGCCGGAGCCGGAGCCGGAGCCAGAGCGAGAGCGAGAGCATGCGCATGCCGGCGTGTGAGAGCGTTCAAAACAAGTGCAAGCAGCGCAGAAATTTGCACTCAATACTTGTCAAACTATGCATGCATACGTGCACGCTAGACAGTGGCTGTCAAACGGGACAGCAACAGTCAGTTCTGACCAGAGTACCCGAGGGACGTGCACACTGAAAATGACCAGCAAAACAGCTGAATGCGCCCGGCCCAAAGCATAGGGCCTGCAGTTTGTCAAGCGTAACGCAAATAGGCACGCAAAAAAAACTCGGCAAACAAAGAACAACAAAATAAGCGACAATCGAAACCAAAGCCGCCTAAGCAAGTCGGCTAGTTGATGCTCTTCAATAATTTCACTTGATGAATTTCTTTCGTTTTTGATCATCACAAAAATATATGAGTTTCCATTTCAATACAATAGATAATTTAATATTTTCAACATGTGCAAAATTAATTAATACTAATGTAGAGTTAAAATATAAATAACTCTATTTCTGATTTCTGATTCGGTTTTCGTGATATGCTTAATGACAAAGTCGATGGACTCACTTGCTTAAGCAGCGTATGAAAAGCACAGCAAAGCGCAGCTAAAGAAGAAGAATGCAAATCTGCAGGCAGCCAAAGGATGACGACAGGTGGCAACTACACACACACACACACACACGAACACACTCACACATACACACAGAAACATAATATAGACAATTCCCGAGGTCGGCAGATGGGGCGTAGCGTAGTTAGTGAGAGGATACGAAAGGGGGGATGGTCTACAGCGGGTGCAGAGGTATTGCATAATTGCCAAGAACGTTGCAAAGCGATGGCAATCGCTTCCTTTTCCACTTCCCCTTCGGGGTTGCAGCAGCAGCAGCCGCAGCCGCAGCAGCAGGCAGCATAAAAATGAATTGGCCTTGCAATCGTGTTGTTGTTGTTGTTGAGTTTAAAATGAATTCTAACCTGTAAACGTAATGAAATTAAACGAACTGGAAAGCTTCCTTTTTCTATGAAAAGCCTCCGCATCGTTGGCATAATTAATGAGAGAAAACCAAACCGCTAAAGCAGCAACAACAAATGTATTCACATATGTACATACATATATGCATACATACGTATGTATGTATATGCATCCATTCAATTTGTTATTGTAATTCGAAAAGCATAAATAATGAAAGAAAACAAGTATGTAGTAGTGTGTATCTAGCTACATAAAATTATAATTAGGCATGAAGCGGGAAGTAAATAGAAATTAGTGTATGCATAACAAACTGATCATAATACATGAAAACACTTTTATTTTATTGTTATTAAACTAAAACAACGGCATTTCATTTGTCGAAACTCACTTAGCTGCGAGTTAACTAGCCCAGGCAGTGGCTCTCAAACTGTAGCTGTCAGCTGATCTTCAACACATTGGCCCTAACAAGCGCTGTCAAAGCGTTGCCCATACAAAACTGAACAACCGTTAATTTGATTGCGCGACTTGCACACTTTGCCGTCTCATTAAAAGCACACACAAAGACTTCCGTTCGACATTATTAAAAGACAAAAGCTGTGCGCGACCAGCAGCCAAAGCGAGATAGCGACACAGCGCCATCTCCTCCAACCCACCCAACAAACGACGAAAAACACGCAACTAATGAGCAAAAAAAAAAAGCCAAGAAGAAGAAACAAAGCCGGGCGGGAGTGCGAGCGGCAGAGCAACCGCAGCTTGGCAAATTCTCAATCACAGCTTTAAAATTGTATATGACAAATGCTTTTCACTATTTGCAGTCGGTCTCTCTCTCTCTCTCTTGCTCTCTCTTGATCTCTTTTGTTTGCGCTCTCATCAAGCACTCAGCTGATTTTTTGTATATTTATTATTATTTAGCTTTTTTTTTTGCTGTTTCTCGTACTTTTCAGATCTGGTCTCGTTTTGGAGTCGCGTGTTTGCGCTGCCTAAGCGGTTTGACTGGTCCATTTGGCGGATTGCGGCTGATGGTTTGAAGCGTCTTTCTATATGTTTGTGTGCGTGTGTTGTGTGTGTTGTGTGTTGGCCTAAACTAAAACAAAAGGCGGGCAAGTTCATTCACCATTTCACCTAATTTTTGTCGATGTTTTTGTGTTTTGATTTCGGTTCCGTTTTTTCATTGTTAGCAACCGCTTTTAATCAAAATTAAGATTTACACAAACAAACAGAGAGAGAGAGACAAAGAGAGCAGAGCTTGTCAATGCAACAACACGTGCACGTCGCGCTTCGCTGCGCTTTGACATTCGGCCTCAAGGTCGCCGCAACAACAACAACAACAAAAGTTGCCTAAAAGAAAAGGATGTGTTGCAAGCTTAACTTACAGTTTGAGTGCAACTTTATTTCTCTTCTTTCTTGTCTTTTATTTGATCGTAATGGCGCTCGCTCTCTTGCGCTTAATTGCAAGTTGTCTGCGTGTGTCGTCAGATGTCGCCACCCCATGCGCCACTCAAACTCAATTGAATATGTTGTGCGTGTGAATACTGATTCGCTCTCATTGCGGCATTGGCGTTGGCGTGTGAATACTGCGAATAACAATCAACAATCAACAATCAAAGGGGCATCCGAAAGCGTGCACAAACAACAAGCACTGTAACAACAGTTGTGCATTTGGCTTTTCCAGCTACTATATCATTTTAATCAAATCACGCCCCAGCCAAATAAACAGCCATATCTAATAGATAACGGTTTAATCAGTATCTTTAACCGCACAGATTTGGTATATAAACCAAAAAAAATACCAAAAAAAAATCCCATCTAACTTTTGTAATATGAAATCGCATGACTTTGCTATCAGTCAGCAAAATGCTGATATTATTAGATTGGAAATTCTAACGCCAAGATAGTGAACATTTAAATACAAAACTCTTGACTGAAATAGCGTAACAAATATCGAATTGTCATTAAATAAGTATATACGATATTCAGTATTTCTGTTAGACCTTTCCTTCAATTCCTCAAATATAAATCAATTGATATATTGAATATACTCTAAGTGAAATTTAGATAGTTCTTGAATATCTTCATTCCAATTAATGGACAATTCAATTTTCTATTTGTCTCAACTCTCGAGCTACCCTTTTAATAAACTGTAACTTAGGGAATTACAAGTATCGTATATTCCCACCGGAGGTGCAAACAATCTTCTATATTTGAAAAGAATCTATATCCGCATTTAAAGAGAGATATGCGATAACGAATATAGATATAGGCCACGTTTACGGAAATGCACGATATATCAAAGCCACGATCACGTATGCCAGCAACTAGCGCCACCTAGCGTCATCTAGCGCCTGTGTGCGCAACTATTATGCGCATGGCTACTTAGTGTGTGTGTGTCTTGGCTAAAGCATTGTGCTTTCGGTTGCGGCACCAGCTAAATGCTTTGACGAAAGCTTTTAGCTGAAAGCCCTATAAATTATTTATTAGACTACAGACAACTTTTTTGTGTTTTTGTTGTTGTTTTGTTGTTGTTTTGGCCCATTTACCCAAATATTTGTGCAGCCGCGTACTTGCAACATGCATCGATTTGATAGCAATATAACCAGCTAACAACAACGATAAGATACGAAGGGCAACAACTAGACATAAAACAAACAAATGTGGCAAGCGGCAAAGATGAGGAATAGTAACAAGCAGCCATATCAACTGGCTGCCATCCTGTGGCACGATTCACTGCATCCGTGGCATGCATTAGGCGTTTCACCGGCCAACTCGGCAACGCTTTTGGCCAAGTCAAAATACCATCATTCAACTGTGTCAGCAGCGCATTATACTATATTTATGTATATATATATATATATATATTATTTATCACCTACTCACACACACTCACAATAATTGGGGCCTCTTATCAGTCGCGACAGCGATTTCTAATTTCCCAATTTTCCTTTTTTTTTTCTTTTTTTGGATTTCCACTTGACTGCTTATCGGACAGCGATAAGAAAAAAAGTTGTTGCTTACCTGGAAAGAGGGAGAGAGAAACAAAAATTGATGTCAGAAATGTGTGTATAGTCAATATTTCGAAATTACGATAATATACTATGATAATATACTACTATTGGGGTAGGTAGGGTGAGTTCTAGATACCCAAAGCTTATCTATAAAGGGAATGAAATTAGTTAATGTGTTAAAACTAATAACAAAATCTGAAATAATTTAACTTGGCATTTGAATATTGAGTATTGGAAAATCTGGTTAATTAATATCAAGTTGCAGTGTTGAAAAATGTCAGTGCTCTATACGAAAATATGGTATAGGTAGGGTGAGCCTAGATAGCCCATACTTATTTGATATAAAAATAAATGACAAATAATATGAACTTAGGATTGGTTAGCCAGTTTTGGAAAATCTGGCAAATTAATATCATTTCGCAGTGTTGAAAAAGTCAGTGTTCTACACCAAAAAATGATATGGTAAAAATGTCTACGGTAAAAGGAATGAAAATAATAAGTACATATACTATAACAAAACCCGAAATTCTAAAACAAAGAATGCACAAGTCAGTGTTAAGAACTCCGGTAAATAAATATAAAGTTGTAGTGTTGAAAAGGGCTACAACAAAATAACATAACATAACATAGAGTATGTTGAACAAAAATTCAATCTGCGTATTGTTTGCTCTGTTGAAAATGTTTAAACAATATGCATACTATATTTGATCTAATCGATAATCAAAACTCGAGGTCAAGTAGAAAATTTACAATGACTTGACCTACCTTTGCCTATAAATCAATGTATTTTTCATTGGTTTCCATTTTCGTAACACACTTTACTTATAGAAATCTATTTGTATATTTTTCGTTCCTACCGGAAGAATGAATTTAACCTTAACTCTTCTAAAGTTTGATTTTTTAATGTGATTTTAAGTTCGACTGAAAGTTTGTTTCCCCTGAACTGCCAACGATTAAGAGATTGACATTGTGTGAACACTTATATGGTAGTCGCTGTCAGCTTTGATATTAAATGAATCAGTTATAATTCCCAACAAGTGTAAGCCCAGGCGGAAAAGCTATACAAAGTTTAGTTGAAGGAATATATACGTATTCGTGTTTCTAATCTGCTCGAATAGTGCTAGTGGAAACATCATAAACCAATCGGTTGAACTGGCATATTTAAGGGTTTAGTTAAATAGAAATTGTTGAACTTTGCTCATTATTCCGAGCACAATTGGATAAACAATAGACATGCGAGTGATTTATAATGGTATTTCATGCCCGATTCCAACTAACTGCAATGCTTATCACGTTTGCTGCATTCAAAGCCTGTCAAATCAATGCGGCTCAGCTGCGACTCATTGGGGGCTAGGCTCCAAGCCCAGCCCCAGCCCCAGCTCCAGTCCCAGCCCCACCAATACTCCAATTGGCGGCATATCGTCGTCGCCCCCGCCGCAGCCCGTCACAGCGACAGCCGGCGATAACGTCACGAGCCGTCGACTGAACCGCTTGTAATTGATCGTGTCTTTGACATTAGAAAACATTTTCGTTGTCCGACTGTCTGTCTGACTGCCTGCCTGCCTGTCCGTCCATCTGTTCGGCTGCAATGAAAATGTAACGCGAAACACGCCAAGAGACGCCGCCAACTGGTGCACGGTGGCTAATAAAGCGCATGGAAGGCGAACGCACGCAGCGACAACAAATCCACTTAGGCGTGCAGAGCAGCCAGGAGGAAGCCAAACAAGGTACTCAAGAGCAGCGAGTGAAATGAGACGTGGCCAATGGCAGCAGCAACAGGCACCGAAGTTATTCAGCTAGTGCGAGTGCGAGAGCGAGTGCGAGAGCGAGAGCGGGGGGGGGGGGGGGGGGGGGGGGGGGGGGCAGAAGTAGGCAGCGAGGGGCAAGCACAAGTGTCGGGTGGGTGGCTGACTAATCGGCTAATAACAGCAAAGTAAGCAAATGCCATTTGGGCTTTTCTTCAATAACTCGGCAAGTTCGCCTTAAAGACCCAACCAACCAACACCCTCTATAAAGAAATGGTCTCGCATATAGAAACTGCATACCAAATTTAATACGTCTAGCCCACGTAGTTCCTGAGTTCAGATGAAACAGTTGCACGTTTCCTTATACGATTAGTTAGACTCTGCTATTGCTGCTCAACATGTATATATACATTTTCTTGTGCATCTGATCTGCATATATGTATTTCTCTATAGCCTGCGCTGTCAACGGTTATTGGGTTTTTCTTGAAAATCTTTATATTTTCCTTTTAAATAACATTACATCAGCGCTTATATGGAACTGATATCGAGTGGAGTATCTTTAATATTATAAGCGTTATATATATTCTTTGAGAAAACTTGAAGAAAATTATATAGGAAAAAAAAGACCCAAACATCAGATACAAAACGAGTTTATGGTGAAACAAAAAATTGAAATGGTCTGTGTCTGTACATATATACGATATAAGAGCCTACCTACCAAATTTAGTGTCTGTAGCTCTTAATGTTTTCAACATATGAGCAAATAACCTAAGCCGAAAATCGATACATATCGATTGAGTAGTAATCGATTATATCGTAAGCATGACTAGCTCGTAGTTCGATAAATATCGATTGAGTAGTAATCGATTATATCGTAAGCATGACTAGCTCAAAGTTCGATAAATATCGATTGAGTAGTAATCGATTATATCGTAGGCATGACTAGCTCAAAGTTCGATAAATATCGATTGAGTATAAATTGATTATATAACATAAACATTACCCGCGCTTGCCATATACAGACCCAACTTTTACAATTCGTAGTCTTAAACTCTGAAAGCACAAAATATGACTAAAATCTAAATTTATAAGATCAAAGTGCTTCAAGGCGGACATCAATTGCTGACCATGGGGCAGCTCAGTGCCTAAGAAGACGGTCATAAATATCCTGACTACGTGACTCAGCGAGCAGCAGAGACAGAGACAGGGACAGAGTACTTAGTGAGAGAGAGAGAGCGAGCGAGAGAGGGGAGGAGGGTAAGAGAGAGTGCGCCTCTTGCAAGTCATCCTGTTTGCCGTTGTGCTGCTGACCTACAGACAAAAAATAAACTGAGTAAGTGCTTCAAATTGCTAAGAGGCTTTAGTTATTCAGCGACAACTTACGAGCAGCAACAACAACGACAACAACTATCTAATTCATCAACAACAACAACAACAACAACAACAACAGCGACTACGACAACCAATCGGATATTGCGCAATCGAGTTTTTTTTTTATACACATATATTTACATTTGAATTGCGTCTGGTTGTGAGTTTCCGCAATGCTAACGCAAAGCGGCGCTCGCGGGTCAAAGTTCACGGCAAAAGCTCAGCGCCCAGGCAACGGCATCGGCAAGGTGGAAGTTATGCAAAGCGTGAATTTGACGAGTGAAAGTGATGGGCAGCAGCAGGTGGAACGAAGACGCAGGCGAATATGACGCCAACGACGACGACGACGACGCTGACGAGCCGCAGCCATCAATCAGGCAAGCAGTCAATCAATCAATCAATCAAACGGCAACAACAAAAAGCTTACAGCCTCATCTGGCAAAGTTTGTCATCCGTTTTATTTTTTTGTGAAATGCAAACCAAACAAAACATTATTCAGAGAAAAATGATTATCATGATTATTAATATTATCATTAACATTATAAATGTACGGGTGTGTGTGAGTGTGTGTGTGTGTGAGTGTGTGCGTGTGTGTTTATTATGAAAAGGTGGTATTAAATGTTGGTAACCGGATTCGAAATCGGTTTCAGATTCTGTGCGCCAGACCAGACACAGCCAGAACAAAGCGCATGCCCATTTTTTTGTATTGTATACGAATATACAGATGGAGAAAGAGTTGCACGGCGAGAGCCCAAAACAATATAATTTATTGTACAAAGCCTGGCGGCAGGCACAGAAAGAGATAGACGGAGAGAGCGAGAGAGAGTGAGAGCGGGAGATTTTAGTACGAGGAGTGGGCGATAAAGACAGCAGTTGAAAATGTCTTTAAGAACCGTCGAGCCGAACTGTAAGATGAGTAAATGATATTTAACCAGTTGACAAAAGTGCAGAACGAGCACAGTAAAAGCCGCAAGAGTTGTAATTGAGTGTATAGAGACTACAGTGGGCACCACGTATGTGCAACCGTTGCAAACATTTGTACAGCTAACGAAATAAGCAATAACAAACAAGCTTGATATTGCTTTGAGCTGCCCTGCATAAATAAAAACTTTAATTATATATTCTCCAATTGCAAAAATATGGCTTGAAGCATGGAAAAGTCAGAATGCACAACGTTTATAGATTGACTTGGAGTTTTCACATACCAAATTTGCTATCTCTAGCTCGGACAGTTCCCGAGATAGACAACATGGTACATGAGGACTAGCTCTAACTAGTTTATGCCAATTGCTATCAAGTGTGTTCACTGTGCACAGTGTTCACTGTATTGTAGAAAGCGTTAAATGCTAAATGCCTCGCCCCAACCTCAAAGCAACAGCAGAAACCTTTCACGGCCATGACAAAGGATGGCAAATGCCACTTAAATTTCAATAGCTTTTTTTTACAGAACAATAAAATCTTCAAGAGAAAAAACAAAAACAAGTGGAAAACTGACAGATCCAAGATGCATAAGGCGGTCGGTGCGGGGGGGCGGGGTTGGCAAGAGCACAAGTGCGGTATGCACAAATACGATTACGAGCTCATGTAATGCCAATCATTGATCATATTTCTAAAGAGATGAAACCGTCCTGCGCGCTCTTTCTAAGAATCCGAAAACATATTTAAAAAAAAAAACCTCTGAATGACAGACAGTTCATTAAAAAGAAATTAGAGGGTATGCCAGAACACAGGCACGATCATAAAACGTAAATTGTCAGCGAGGGAGCAGGCAAAAAAAAAAAAACAAGACAAAAACCTAACCACAAATTGAAAACGTCAATATGCCAGTGGGAATGTGAGGGAAGAGGAGAGAGAAGTGTGAGAGGTATGTGAGACAGGAACTTCAGCGGAAAGGCACGACAATAGATAAAACACACGCACACACACACACACAAACACAGCGAGACACAGCGAATTCCTAGAACGTAAGATTTTGGTAATGTATTTGAGTGCTCCTCGGTACCAAGCACCATATTTGAGGTTAGGTTATTGATAAGCATGGAAATATAGACAAAAGGCGTGTGTGTGTACTAAGGTTTCTCTCTGCGAAACATATCAGTTTGCTGCAGCATAAACCATATCAGATTTTGTTTAGTTAGACGAAAACCAAATATAAATCTTATTCGATTCTGTTTACAGATTGAAAACTGAAGGCGACGCAACCCTGAACCAGGGCAACTCTGCGCTTAAAGTTCATGTGTGTGTGTGTGTGTGGCGAGAGACGCGTTTAAAGCATAAATAACAATAAACATAAACACACAAAAGACGACAGACAAAAATTAAAAGCAACAGCAACAAAACTGAACAAATAAAACATACAAAATTGCGTTTTACGCATGCGCAACAAACACAACTAACAACAAATGTCCGACTAGCAGATACCCTGGACCCCGCAACAAGCTGCCGAGCCACAACCATTCTATACATGCATCGAACAAAATACAACTGTATAAACACGAATGCACGCACGCACGCACGCACGCACGCAGGAACGGACGCACGCATGCGCGCTGCTTGCTGCGCTCTGTATGCAGCGACTGCGCTTCTTCTTCCCTTTTTCCCCACACTATGGCATGAGAAATGCATACTTAATTAACTTTGGCGTTTATAGTCCGATTCTTATGAAATTTCCAGGGCTCAAGTATGGCATACACAAGTGTGTTTATACCAAGGCGCAAGGCTATAGCTTTAAAAATGAGTTCTAATCAAATTCGGAAATTAGATTGAGGGGAGGTATTCAAAATATAATAGATTCTTACGCATTTTATTGTATACTTAAACCAACATACCAATTTTGGTGTATCAAGCTCTTATAAGCTGCGAGTTATGCTTATAAAACAAAAAATTGATAATATATGAGATGCATGACACTCTTATTCATTGGCATCTACCACTATGCCAGTAAGTACAGGGTATAGCAGCAGCAATAACAACAGCATTGATGACAACTGCTTCATTTTATGGGCGTTTGTCTGGCGGAAAAAGTTAGCTTACACACACAATTTCTATATAAGCACAATTAATTTTACTTTTTATTTATGATATATTTTTAAGTCTTTTTATGGCAGTGAAATTAAAAGCGGGTTCAGTGGGGCTACGGGCCTCCAAATTCCCATAACACATTTTCGCTTTATTGTCAACTGACTTGAAAAGATATTATTAAATGAAAGCGTTCACTGTTCGTTCGCAGCCAGAAATTGCGTAAAAAAAAAAAACTTTTAACTAAACAAAGAAACACAAAATTATTAAGTAAATTAAACCTGAATTCATTTATTGAAATCAATTTGGAGAGACGGTTAATTTGAATGTTAACTAGATAAGGATAACTAAGCTGGGAATAAGCAAAGCTTTGGAAACAAATTTGCCAGTCAAATCTTGGTTCAGATTGAACCAGTTCAGAAACCAGACCAAAATATTTAGTTTAATGCGAATTATTTCGGGTTTTAAGCCGTTTTCATTTGAAGGAAAACTTTGCCTATGCTCCCAAAATATATATAAGATCTTATTAACATCGGACGATCGGTTGGGAAGTAGGTTATTGTATGAAAAACTTTATTGTTTATCCAGGTATCTTGACCAAACTCGGCATTTAGAGGTTTCATTATGATCCCTACATATATATAACACCTTATCAACATCGGACTACTATATCATATAGCTGCCATAGGAACGATTGGTCGAAAAGTAGATTCTCATGTGGCAAAACATTCTGTATTCCAAGATATTTTCATCAAACACAGCATTCACGATCTTCACTATTCTAACATATCTACAGAGCCGTATGGAAAAATGTCTACAAGGGTTTTAAATCTTCGGTGTGCCTTATGCACAAATTGAATTTTAGACATTCAAGAAAGCGCTTTCTGCCGAACCGAATCAAAACAACGAATCAAATTTGAACCACTTTGATTCAAATATTCAAATTGCAAATCCAACTGAATTTACAAGGGTAAAATTTTTGCTGTTGTTTTTGTTGTTGTTGTTGTTGTTGTGGCTGTACTTGATGTAGCTGCACAGCCAATTTCAAGGCCAAGAGGCAAAGGCGTCGCTTGTGTGGGTGTCTCTCAGCAGGTGTGTGTGCGCGCGTGTGTGTGTATGTGTGTGTGTGTGGTTACATAGCATAGGCACTCAATTGGAACGTAACAGCCGGCTGCGGCCACGCCCCGGCCAAACATTTTAGTTTCTGTTTTTTTCGGGGGGTGCCGCGTCAAGTTTGTCGCTTGAGTCTTTTGTTCTGCGCAGCAAAAATCTCAATTATTTATTTACGTATTTAATTAATTAAGCGTGCACGGGCATCCACGGCAACAACAACAGCAACAACAACAGCAACAACAACAACAAGAACAGCAAATGCGCAATTACCCATGGCTTTGGCATGGGCGTGCCCAGAGTTGGATTCCTTTTGTCGTCGTCGTCGCCGTCGCCGTTGTTTTCGTTGTTGTTGTTGTTGTTGTTGTTGTTGTTGTTGCCCGCTTTCCGCACGTGCAGCGCCTACGCAAAAAAAACTGAAAACAGAAACCGAAACAGGGAGATAGAGAGAGAAAATAAATAAGCCTGGCAAAACGACGGCCACGGAAAAGGCCTCAAAGCGCAAGCTGATACAAAAATCAGTTACAGCAAAGGAATGTGCGGCATATCGGCATATTGAATACCCTACCTGTATACATGTTAGCCAATTGTTAGTCCCAGTTTTTCTTTATCGAATATTTGAAACTAATTTTAAAATATTTTCTTCCCAGGGACCCAAGCATTGGAATTATCTAACCATATTTGGTAGACGCCAAATTCGGGTGGGGATCAAATTTAGCCCGCATTTTGTATATAAAAATATTAACGATTTGCAATATTTTCATTACAGCGGGCAATTATGAATACAAAATTCAAATAGTTCACATAAAAATGGATACATATATATAAGTATATATATGTGTATTAAAATACACTACGCAAAGCTGAAAATTGTAATAAATACATGACATTTGAAATAAAAATACAAGCCAAGCTCTTTCTAATAGATATTGTTTATATCTGATAGAAATATGCTTCTTAAAAATTGAGTGCCTTTTCATGTCTGTCCAGATCTTGCACAAAACTATATAGTGTATGGTTGAGATACGTTGCGGAACGGCAAATGTCTGGAACATATTTCGTGACAAATTTATAATATTGCCCTTGAAGGGCACAAAAAAGAGAATAAGCAAAAATAAGTTGAAGATGAAATGGAGGAGGGGCAGGGGGGGGGAGGAAAGAGGGGGCAATAAACGAATTTAAAAATTAATGTAAGACGCTGCCAAAGTCGAAGTCAAAGTCGATGCCGCCGTTGGCTTCAAAGTGCGCAGCGTCGTCGTTTGCTGCATGAATAAAAAAAAAATACGAAAAAATAAAACGGAAAAAAATACGAGAAAAAAATACAGATCCGAACATTTTACGACCTTTTGTGGCCTTCAACATTCTTCGCAACGGAGTCGTTTGGCAACACTGGCGAGCGCGCGCGCTCTCCCGCTCCCGCTCTCGCTCTCGTCTGTCTCTCTGTCTGTCTACACTCCCACTCTCAATGCGCTAAGGCAACTACTAACAGTTACATTGCTGCTGCTGTTGTTTTTGTTGCTGCTGCTGCTGCTGACTGACTTTAACGTATGATTCATGCATTAAATTTCACGTTTTTAGAGGAAACACCTGGATAAATACACACACGATCTCGTACACGTACGTAAATAAATTGCTTATTCTGCGGCTATCTGTGTGTGAGTCAACGTACCCACAAATTCTGGATGCTGTGTGACACAATAATGTATTTAAATACCCTGTAAACACACAACACACATACATATATACATTAGTACACAAAGCGCCGTTAAATATGAAACGTAGCGTTATATAATCGTCTCGAGTCTTTGAACTTCGATTGAAAACCTTTTATTCGTTATTAAGTGCTTCAGTTTTTTTTTTTTTTTTTTTTGATTTTTTTTTTTTGATTTTCTTCTTTGGGGCATTTCCGGAATTTCTGGAGTGAAATCTTTTATCTACTTTTCGCTTACAACTTTTGTTTGTGAATCATTTGTAAAAATTTTTGATTAGATTTGTTTTGAATGGAAAACCTTTTCTTAATTATTTACTTTAGATTTGGGCATTTCCGGAATGTCTGTGAGAACTGAATTGGCTTTATAAACTGGATTAAACACTTTGGTAAGCGTCTTTTGAGCATGAATCATTTCACAAAGCAACAAGGTATGCATTATAAAAAACGTAGTATTTTTAATAATTAATATTTATTATAAAAAACGAAGTATTTATATTAAAAAACTAGTAAAGTTTACTTTGAATGTCAATTGAAGAACGCAATTTTTATGATTTGTTTTTAAGATGTCTACGTTTTCTTTAATGGGCGACTACTTTTTATAAATCTGATCGAAAATAACGCTCTAAAGTTGAAAAAGTGCAAAGGAATATATATCAAATGTTCTCCAAAGTAAGAAATTCATATTCATCTAAGTCATAACGAATTAAATAATTTGGATATGTCATAGAACAAATATTCTCAAAAGTAAAAAAATAGGTTTCATTTTAGATCGATATTTATTTAGTTTTTTTATATAACAAACATGCTCAAGAAAGTAGGAAATCAACATTAATTTTTGTTGAAAAGGTTCCATTTAAAAGTGCATTCATTATTTCACAATATTCCTATTAGTTACGCTAGCTTGTCAGCTCGATCAGGTCAACATGCACTTGCTACTGCCGTATAGCCGCCCCCTTCCCCCTCCTCCTACCAACCCGCCCAGCCCGCGCACATTGGGCGTGCATCTCTGCGGTTTTTTTTTTTTTTTTTTGGCTGAGTTCCGTTCGATATTCTGACACGTACACGTTTCGGACAAAGCATTTTCAGAGCTGTCGTTAATGGAACTGGGCACCGGCAGCATGAGTAAGCGCGAAATTGGCACGCTGCGGCGAGTGGTAGTTGGTAGTTGGTACTTGGTACACCTGGTACACTACCTATCCACGGTTACCGGTGCGCGGGTACGCGCTATAAAGCCGCCGATCGCATGTGTCAGATATGACGACACACACACAGACGCGGAAATGAACGTGTGTGAAAGGGTTGGCTGGGTCAACAACATACCGTCAACCGTCAAACAAACTATCAACAACAACTTCATCATTACGACGTCAACATCAACGTCATAAGCACATTTAACTAATGTTGTTGCTGTTGTTGTTGTTGTTGTTGTTGTTGTATATCCAAGCCCAAGCTATCCAACCATTCCACACATTTTCACAGCGAATGCCGCAGCAAATGCATTCCACAAAATTGCATCGGTGCAAAAACAACAAATGAACAGCAACAGCAACGACAACAACAACAAATTGTTAACGAAACCCAAAACCTCAGTTGCAAAATATTCACAATATTGAAGCTGCAACAATTCAATCGCAAAGTCGCGCACGTTTCAACGATAAAATGTAAAGCATAATAAAAGAAAATATAAAAAATAATATTAAAAAAAAAACAAGATTTAAAAAAAATACAACAAAAATGTAGCAACAACAAATTATAACGTCAATTTCTGATATGCAAAAGTTTTATGGGCCAATCTACTTTGGAGGAAGTTTGTTTTTAGCTGAGCGCTCCTTGCATAAGTTTTAATTCCACAGAATTACGTGTGTTTGAGAATTTCATTAAATGTTGTACATATTTATTATCAATGAAATATGCTTTATGGGGGGCGTCTCTCTTCAGATAGGAAGCCTTCCAAGTTTGCGTGAGTAATAACGCGTATTCTTTGCGGGAATTACTTTGTGGACATTATGAATCACTTGCGAGCATATCGATAAAGAGAGTTGGAAGGTTTCTAAGCTTGTTGCCCACTTTTAAGTGGTGTTTCTTTTGTATAAAAATACACACATACATGCGTACATACATACATACATACATACATGCATATATACATGCATACATACATACATACTTACATACATACATACATACATACAAACATACAAACATACATACATACATATGTACATACATACATACACACATACATACATACATACATACATACATACATACATACATACATACATACATACATACATACATACATACATACATACATACATACATACATACATACATACATACATACATGCATACATGCATACATGCATACATGCATACATGCATACATACACACATACATATGTACATACATACATACATACATACATACATACATGCATACATACATACAACAAATAAATAAAAAAATCAAAAAAAAAAAACACTACACTTATAGCTAAGCATAAAAACTGCAGAGCCTACTTGAATTCTTGAGAATCGAGGAGTAGAGCACTTGGTATAATTTCGTTTTATTTAAATTTGCAGCATAGCGACAAATAAGCTTGGTCTGCGTTTGGACTTAGAAAACAAACATGCATGCATACATGCATGCACACACTAACACACACACGCCCACACATACATACACACACACAAACACAGACACATATATAATACTTATATCACTTCGTACAAAATACTTGTACTATATATAATTATATATACATTCAGTCAACTGTGAGTAAAAACTGAACAAATTGAAAATGCTTCCCATTGTGCAAGAAACTACAAAATAATTTAATTCAAATCTACAAAATCTACAATAAATTCTATCAAGGCTGGACTGAAATACTCTGTCTTTTATAGCTAGCTTAATAAAAGCACTAATATATATTTTAAATATACATTAATAATAACAAATAATTAATAAATTTGCAATTGCTTTGGGAATAGAACAATACTCTTAAGAATTAGCCAAGAGATAATCAATTAATCAATCATAAGTAAATTGAAACTTTCAGAAGTTAGAATTGTACAAAAATGGAAATTGTCAATTTCCATAGTGAAACAATTAACTAGAGTTAAATTTTACAAAATATAAATCTTCTGCCTTCTTCGAAAAGAATCCTTTTTTGCGTCCAATGCGTCTGGTTTTAAACTTTCCATTTTGTTAAAAGAAACTTTTTCTTATCGTTGCCAATTTTTGAGTACTTTTGAATGTACAAATTTCATATGCATTAATATTTTATTTTTGCTTTAATTAGAAAAACATCTGGAACTGTTGGGGATTATTTTTTTTTTTCTATTAGACTGCTAATTGGCAATTTTGACTGCACTGTAAAATGAAACCGATCAGACGAGGTATTCAACTAGAGACTGAAAACTATGTGGAAATGCTTGAGTCTAGAGCACAAGTGGAGGGAGGCTTACAAATGGATACTGTGTTAATATAGTTAAAGCTTCTCTCCGTTTAAGCCAACTGCTGCAAGATCTGTTCCCATAATGTCTGGCAACGAAGCGAACTTTAGCCTCACCTTCACCTTCACCTGACTATGGACATGCACTTGACCCAATGCATGTCAATGGAGCATATCGACGACACGCTGGAAGTGCCTGTCCCCCGCCCCGACTTGAGGTCTAACCAGCGATGCGTAGCAGCGACATATGAAGATTTAGAAGAAAGTGGAAGAAAAAACGAAGAATAATGCAAGAGGTCGAGTGTTACCTAATATTCACCTTGAACTCAAAGTAAAAGGTAAAAAACAACTCAATTGATTCGAATGGAAACCAAATTGGAGAAGACCAAAACGAGCAGCAAATTAATTAGAATGATGATAATACATAAATTGAATGCAGTTGTTGTTGTTGTTTTCATTGTTATTATAATAATGGGTGCGTTGGGGCACGAGGCGGGCAGAATATGCACGGTTTGATGGCGGAGGGGATGAGTTGTGTGGGTGCGACAAGGTATGAGCCAGGCAGAACGTGTAGGGTTCGGCTGGGTTAGGTATGAGCTATGAGGCAGGCAGAATATATAGGATTTGGATGGGAGGTCATGAGCTGTGAGGCATGAGGCAGGCACAATATTTAGGATTGGGGGAGGGGGGGCATGAGTTGTGTGGCGTGGCGCTTCCGTTGCGTTTGGACTGTCATTAGGCGGTAAATATTAAAAAAAAAAAAAAACAAGTTTTTTTTGTTATATTTTAATGATATATTACCGGGGCAACGAAATGCAATTGTTGTTGTTGTTGTTGTTGTTGTTGTTGTTGTTGTTGTGGTTACATGAGCTGCAGTGCATGCAACAACAACAACAACAATGAATCGGCAGCAAGTGAAGAAGAAGAAGCGCTGTAACGGCGCCTGGCACGCAAAGGGCAATTCTGGGCGCAGTTCTATGCCACGTTTGCAGTTTGCAGCTCGACAGGAAGTTTGTTTAATTAATGTGTCAGGCACTCGAGAGCTCGGTTTCGAAACCAAATTCGAATCCTGTTCACAATAACTGCACACACACACACACACAATGCAGCTGTCTTTCTGTGTGTGTGTGTGCGACCATCCCAGCTAAACAAAACAAACAGGGAAGCATGCTGTTATCTGGCCTGCTAGACTAAGTAATACCCTGTGTTTTGTTGTGCTCTCTTGAGCTCTTCTCTAAATTATAATGCGATGCTCTAACTTTTAAATAACTTCTGTGATTATTTTGTAAAAATATGGAATATTAACCAAATTCTGAGAGCACAAAATAAACAAAATATAAATTAATATATTTATATAATATAAATATATATTATACAAAAAATTTAACAGAATCCTAAGATCATAAGACAAATAATATCAAAATTAAATTTGTATAATTTGTTGGTGTTCAAATATGCACGATTTATCGACTTTTATCGACAAATATCGTTAATATTAAACACTAAATGACATCAAGAATTTATCAAATATTCAAACTATATTAAATGGGGCATTAAAATTTGGTTTTAACATGTTTCCATAGAGTTCGGTTGGGTAAAAAAATGGCATACATGTCCAAAAATTGAGCTCTTAGAATTTACATAACCTTGAAAATATTGTTTAACTAAATCAAATCTGAAAAAATATAGATATATATAGTCTGATCAGGAATTGCTACATCTGTAGGCTCGGCTGTCCATTATATAATATCATAGCCCACCTTTTCGACAACAGGGTATAACAAACAAAACCAAACAATAGACAACAAACAGCACACACGCCGAAAAGAACACAAAGTCTGAAGGTAGACAAGGGGAGACACGTGCGTGACCAAAATAGATACTCAATTAGTGCAGCAATAAAAGTATTGTAATTGTAGAAGATACCAAAAGACCAGGTTTTCGTCCAGGGCATTCATTTGACTCGCACTCCCTGCAGCGGGTGTAGCAACCACAGAGTGCAACAACATCGTGCAATCGTGCGGCATGTGGCGTGTGGCAGGCATGCAAATAGATAATACCTAGCTACCGACCCAAAAAAAAACCAATCAAAGCAAAATAAAAACAAAATTTTTTATTTTTTACAGGGCAGCAACACAGCCAAATGCAGTTAACAATGGGCTATTTGGGTTGGCTGGCTAGATACACTATTTTTGAGAAGCGCATATGCCCGATGTATACCCCACATAGGCACTAACATGGCATATCCATTGCAGCTTGACAGTTTGTGACAAATCGAAAACGTGAAACAAATAACAATTATTTTCGCTTCAAGAGCTGCAGAAATTATGGAAAATTAAAATATGAACAATTTATGGAAGATTAAAATAAAATATGTATTCATTTTATCGTCAGGTACGTGAAAGTGATTATAAAATTAATATTTAGTATATCTTTCAATTTCAATCGATTTCAATATTGATTGTTATTAATTTCAATATAGATTGCTATCGGTTTCAATATCAATTGTTATCAATTTCGATATAGACTATTGTCGATTTTGATATCGATTATATCGTTTGCGATCGCGATTGTTTGATTTCCATAATGCTTGTTATCGATTTCATGCAAATGATGCTAGTTATCGATGAATGAAAGCAAACTTGATTAAATAGGAGAGTCGAAAAGTCTCTTGTTCTCATAGTCTCTGAGATTGACGCCAACGAACACAGACAGATCGTCTCGGCTGCTGATGCTGATCAAGAATATTAATACTTTGTTTAGACAGAAAAGTCTCCTGCTACATGCCATATACTTTGCAATCATACCCATTTTCAGTGTGTACAGGGTATGGCAAACAAACAACATAATAAAATTTTATGATTTACAAAGAAATGCTTCACAATACTTAACAAATTTCGTGACACTCTAATAATATATTCAGTATATTTGAATGAGGTTAAAAGTCGCAGCACAGTAAATACTTGAGCTTCATTATTTTTTCGTAAAAATTCAATAAAGATAAGAATTGTTTATGAGATGGAAAATACATTTTTTCTTCTGTTTTTCATTTGACCAGCACAGCGAAATTATAAATATTTATTTGCCTAAGCAATTTGCAATTTTCAACAATTTCTAAACAATTGAAAGTTTTGTTTTTAAGCGCAAGCTCAAGTATTATTTAAGGCTTAAATTCAGAGAAGTGTGTTTATATGGTCATAATCCATATCAATTACTGCTGCTTATTTTCATCAAGTATTTTGGCTGTAATCAATTTGTTAAGTTTCATTTTCGATGCATTCGACGCCGAGAAAAAGAGCTGTATTCAATTTGATGTTGTGGGCGTTTTGATATAAAATTGTCTGCTCCGTGGGCGGGCAATGAATGTTGAAAATTATTTTCAATTACAAAGCAACCGAAAAATAAAGTCAAACTCCAGATCGAATTCGGGTCGGAGACTGAGACTGAGACTGAGACAATAATTCAATTGAATTTCGCGCCTAATTTGGTCAAGCGGCATGAATCAACCCAAGCTTCAAGCTTGAAGCTGGAAGCTTGAAGCCAGGCAGCCGGCAAGCGTAGGCCACAACAATGCAATCATTATAAAGATATGAATAGGAAAACGAATGCGAACAACAACTGTCTGAGTCTCAGTGCACGAGTGTATGAGTACAAGTGTGAGTATCTACATATATAGCTGGATATTACACGACAATGCCAACTATTGGACGCCCCTTTAATGGGGAATGACGCACTCGCAACTCTCTATGTATGCCAGATATACTCAATAAGTGTACATATATATGTAACTATTATAGCTATATGTATAAATATATGCCATATGTTGTGCCTGTTGGCCTGGCAACACAAAAACAAAACACAGCCAACCCTCGTGAGTCTACCAACTAGCCAAGCTGCCTGCTGCCTGCTGCCAAGCGGCTCACATTTTGTCAAGGTGGGCGCGAAAATTAAAACGCAATTGATTTTTTATACCCTAGAAATAAATGCCAAGACATGTGTATGCGCTAGGTCGTTGCATTTAGTCTAGTTCAAATTGAAAATAAATAGAAATTAACAAAAAACAAACTAAAATTTAAATTTAAATTTAAAAAAAATATATGATAAAATCTCTTGAGCTTAGCTAAGAAAAAACTAAAAAAAACAAACAAAAAATAAAATATATCATGCTCACATATTTCAAAGCTATTAAAAGTCTTCTTTTGAAATGAAAATGAAAATTCCCTCACAATTTTTCAACTCTATACAAACAGAACGATATTAATTATATTATATTTTTATATTGTATTATATTATTATATTATATACAATTTTATCAACTATTAACAATAAATATATATCAATATTTATCCCGAAGACACGCAATATTTCGTTCCACAAATTAAAAACGAAAATATCTTTATTTTCCGTAGTGTCATATAGTCGCGCATTGTTTTTATGTTCTAACGTGTTTATACATATTTCTTGAGCCTCCATTCTATTGCATTGCACGGAGGTGGATTGACAGCGGGGTGAGGACTGGGGGGGGGGGGGGGGGACTTAAATGGTATACCATTATGGCATTAGTCCCATAGCTATAATTGGCTTGCATTCTGAGCCAAACGCTGCGGAATTTTGAGGTTAACAGCAAGGAAAGCCTTGAAGTGAGCCAAGCAAAGGGTTCTACGCTTTGAATATTAAAAACTAAAACTTATATTTCTGTTATTATAATATTCTATTATAATGCAAATTCTATGCTTCTAATTTATGTAAAGAAATAACATATTTAACGACTTTTTGGCTATATTTATAACAAATTGATAACTTGACTCCAATTATATTTATTGTTGTTTTATAAAAATATATTTAATACAATATTTTAAGTTTGGTTTTTCAATTTGCCTGGCTGCTTCGTGGCTGGAGAGCGGGGAGGAGGGGCGGGGGAATACTGCGGGGCATTGCTGCTGTGCGCAAAACCAGTTTTCGATTTCCGGTTATGCACATGAAATTGTTTATCTTTTATAGTTGCCGTTGGCCAATTATCAATAATGCTGCAACTACACCTTGCAACAATTTGTTGAATTCCAGCTCGATACTCTTCCAAAAAATTCTTGAGAAATAGCTGAGTAGATCTCACGATACAGAATTATTTCTTCATAGGGAGTGTTAGATATTAGAAAACGCACTTCGAATGCATAAGATCAAATTTATTTAACTAACATTTAAAAATATATATTTTATCTTTATGGCGATTCGATCTCCAAACTTTGTGCACCTATACTCTATGCCATATATCCTATATTCAATATCCTGTATCCCATAACCTATATTCTATATCGTATACCATATATGGTATATCCTATATCCTTTACCCTATATCATATGTCCTATATTCTATATCGTATATAGTACATCGTATATCCTACATCGTTGTCCTATATTCTATTTTATATACTCATAATATATCTTACAACCTATCCTATATTCATTCCCATATCTTATATTCTATATCCCTTATCTTATACCCTTCATCCTATATCCATCTAACGATGCCCCTATTTCACAGTCTTTTGCTTGGCATAAATCTGACCGATTCCAGCGCAAAATAAAACAAATTGAATTGGTTGAAGCTTTCCGCATTGCAAGCGACCAATCTCTATGGTTTAATATAGAACAAACAGTGTCGGGTTTTGTTTTCTTCATAATTATAATAATTATTATTTTGGCTAATTTGTTAATCTTCATTTTTAGAATGAGTGTGTGTGTGTGTGTGTTTTTTGTTGAACAGGTGTTGAGTTTTTCCAATCGAACGTGGGGCCTAATTAGAGCGCACGTTAAATGCGCTACAATTAGCGTGCGCAAATTTTCAAATATTTAACTGGCAAAAATATTTTTGCGCCAGCGTCGCCAGCGTGTTCCCATTGAACATTTAGCTCTCACTGTATTTGGTTTTAATACCCTTTTTCCATATTTCTTTTTCTTTTGTTGTTGCCATGACGAAATAATTTACAAATTGCGCAAAACAGGTTTTGTTTTTTTTGCGAAGTGGCCAAAAGAATTCACAACAACAACAGAAACAACAACTGAATGCTCAATGAATCTTTTCCAGCTGCCGGTTCGCGTCCAGAGCGATTCCCCAGACGGTTCCCTGTGCCAAAAACAAAGTTAAAACTAACAACAACAACCAAAAAAATGAAAACAAACAAAACAAATGACTCAAATGGCACGCCCAGCAACCAGTTGGCCAGTTCTCCAGTTCTCCAGTTGTCCAGTTGGACAGTTGGACAGTTGAACAGTTTTCCGGCCGCCCAGTTGCCCGGCTGATCGGCTGCCCAGTTGAGCGCCGGCGATAAGTCGATAAGGCGTGAAAAACGCCCACCGAGCGCACAGAGACAATTCCAACTGAGCTCGCGGAGACGGCAGAAAATTGATTAAACATCATGCGAATTTATTATATAATCAATTTGAGTCGGCCAAATGTGGTTTACACTCGTAGAACTTGATTATATGTATTTACGATGTTTTAGGACATATGCAAATGTATCATAATACCCTTTCAATTTAATTGAAGTTACGAATTTTTGTTGATACTTTCATTTTATATTATTTTTTAAGTTAGTTATATTATATTATATTCTTTTAATTTATCTAAAAAACAATAAATCAATTTGATGCTAATCTATGGACTTCAATGAGAGTTATATTTCTAGGGGACTCGGATTTCGGTTAAAGAAGGGCAGAAAATATATTCCATGGCAGCTTTTTAAGGTTTATTGCAATCTCTTCTGAGTCTAGAACAAAACTATCCAGCTAGTTTTTGAGGGAGCTGGAAGAATTGGTATTGGAGCCTTTGAGTACTTTTCTGTTTCTCTTTGTTGAACTAAAGATAAAAGTCTAGGATCTATAATAAGCACATGAAGCACAACTTTGCCTATGGTTCAGGTTAAGGTTCAGTCAATCATCTCCTACCCCATAAAGTACAT
The DNA here is from genome assembly GCF_035044405.1 of Drosophila montana. Lineage (NCBI taxonomy): Eukaryota > Metazoa > Arthropoda > Insecta > Diptera > Drosophilidae > Drosophila > Drosophila montana. The sequence goes on along the minus strand of NW_026997351.1, from coordinate 569,769 downwards.
ATATTCCTGATCATGTCCGTCCGTCTATCTGTCTGTTTCTATGCGAAATAGTCTCTCAGTTTTAAATCGTTCGGCCTGAAACTTTGCATAGGTCCGTCTTTCAGTTGCAGACAGTACATATGTGGGAACCGGCCGGATCGGAACACTATATCATATGGCTGCCATATAAACGATCGATCGAAAAGAAGGTTCTTGAATGATTAACTTCTTTGTTTATCATTTCATTATGCTCTATATGAAAAATCTCATCCACATCGGGAAGAGAGATCCGTCGAATTGTTGGTTCCTATATGGCAAAATATTCTATTTCCCAAGAGACTTTTATCAAAGTCAGCATTTACGAGCTTCACAAAGGGTATTAGATCTTCGACGCGCCCTCGGCTCGCATCCCTACTTTCTCGCTTTTCGTTTTTACTTAATATCTCTCAAATTTGAAGCATTTTAATTGCCTTAGCTCGTTACTTACAGTTTTGTAATAAATCGAAATACAAGAGTTTGTAATGAGTTGCATTTGCAGCATGCCAAAGTTGATTGCAACCGCAGCACAATTGGCCCAGTTGCAATGCAGCTGGGATTGGATCAGTTGCGCATCTTTGTGGAGTGTGGGCCAAATACCGAGTGTGCAGATATAAAAAAAATAGCAGCTGCGAAAGCGAATCCGAATACGAATACGAATCCAAATCCGAATCTGAATCTGTTGCTGGCAAACGGGGGAGAGAAACTGTTGCCAACGGGTATCAACATGCTATGTGCGAGAATTTGAAATCAGAGCCAAAGTTTTTTTTTTTCATGCTCTTGTTCTTTTTATTATTTACTTTTTTGTTGATGTTGCAATTTCTGTGCCGTTGAGGCATTAAATTGCATAATTAGCAAGTTCGCCGCGAAGCGAAGCGCTCTCGAGCTGCGGATAGATATACGTAGAGCTGTGTCTGGGTCTGGGTCTGGGTCTGGGTCTCTGGTCTCCAGTCTCCGGTCTCTCGCACACACGTGATCGCGAAATGGAAAGCGCCGTCTTATCTTCTATGTTTTTTTTTTTTTAGAGCTTCGCATTTACAGCTGACACAGTTTTGGCGAACGACTAGAAAACAATTGAGAGTGTGGCAAGTTATTTGCCAAGTTCACACGTTGCACAAAATGAATACAAGAGATTGTCGCAGTCGAAAAGCCAAAGTTTGAATCGGGCATGTGAAAGGCAACCTTAAGAACCGCAGATTATTTTTTTTCTTGGTCTGGAATCCTGCTTGATTTAACTTTGATGAAATTCGATCTGCGTGTGGCATGCGAGAAGGCTTCAGATCAATTTTATAGACAGGCAAACATGGCCATAACGAATAATATTGTTGGCCTAATGAGGAATCGTTGGCATCGAAGATAACTCCTTCTGCCTGTTACATAAAGTTATGTACATTTAAAATGTTTCCTCGGCATACAAAGAAATGAAAAAACAATTTATTAACCGGAAATACCGAGACACCAAATTTGTATAATAGCTTAATCAGCTCGAAAGCCATCATCATCATCATCATCATCGTCATCATCATCATGATCATCATGATCATGTTGATCATTGTGATTAGCATAATAAAAATTGATTTGATTTCCCCTTGGGAGCATACATATATATATTTTTCATGTCTTAGAGTGGAATGCATTTTTGATTAATTACAAGGCGCTGGCCCTGCCTGCAGCCGCCCGGAACCCTTGCCCCAATCAGAACCCTATACCATTTGTCTTCTTCTTCTGCTACCCATACATTACAGCGCGCCGTGTGTACCTGTCGTGTTTCTTTGGCAGAAGGTTGGGCCCCTAATTTGGCTGCCCCTGAGAAGTTAAGAAGTTGAGAAGTTGAGAAGTTACGAGCTGCTCTTCTCGGGTTCAAATGAGTTCACAATGCGCTCTGCGCCCGCTGTCTTTGGTTTTTAAAGGTATTTATTTACTTTAGTTTTATGCTTTTTATTTGTATTCTGGGCTCTTCGTTTATGCTTGGCTTGTCTCTCAGTTCGTCTTTTTGATTTTGTTTGTTGTTGTTATCATTTCTTCAAGAAATGTATGTAAATACATTTCCATCTTATTTCATATACCCTCACCTGGGTTCTACCATTTTTTTGTTGCCATAAAACTATTCTAATTGGGTTCGCAGAGTAAGAAATTGAATTGAGACCAACAAAATTTCCATTAAAAGAACTTTCACTGTATTAATAAAAGCTATTGAAATAATAAAAAAAAAAACAAGGCTGCGAACCAGATTTGAAGCCAACCAATTCAAACTGCACATTCAAATTTAGATTTGAGCCTCAAACCAAATGATAACTTATTCAAAAATGATTTAGTTTAAAATTAAACACATTTTTTGCCTATTTTTCGACCCAGCCCCTTGGCTCAAGTATGTACAAAATTCTGTTCACGACCTTTAACCCAAAAGATACGTGAACCGAACTAACTACTTCTTAAGACTTTGCAGCCCTGGTCTAAAAGGGTATTTACTCTTCGACGCATCGACGAAGCCATGGCTTCGCCTTATAATTTTTCTTCTTAATTTTGGAGCGTTTTTTATTGGGTCGCCGCTTATCATTATTCAAATATTTTACCTAGACAAACGAACATTCCGATCTGCTCAACCATCTTTCAAATGGGCGATAACACTTACATGTCCACGGACACACACACACGCACACATACTGCCCATACACTTTCGACTTCATTTGGGTTCGGTTTTTTGTTTTTTTGTTTTGTAATTACAAACAACTGACGCTCAAGTGTAGCATTTCCGCTGTACAATATCAAAGGGGGGGATGAAAACCGTAGGGAAGTGTGTGTTGTCGAGAGGGGAGGGAGGGAATAAGTTACTCACCTTGCCGGCTGCCTTTTTGTAGCGTCGCGTGGCCTCGATGATCAAATCCCGGACGAGCAGCTCGCCGGTGCCGCAAGGCACCAAAATGCGAATATCGCCGAAACAAACGGTAACCTTCATAGTTTCGATAACACGTTCGATAACACTTTAATTAAATATATTAATAATGCACTTGTGTGGGGAATGTATTAATGCAGTTGCAGTCGCTTTTGTTGTTGTATTTGTTATTAATCTAGATACATTTTTTGCTCGTCTGCACGTTGTTGTTGTTGTTGTCTGTTACTGGCATTTGGCTTTGGCATCATCTTCTCCTTTCATCTGCTCCTCAGCAGCTGCGCACGATTCTCCCTGTGAGTGTGTGTATGTGTGCGTTGCTATTCATCTAGCTGGACAGTGTGGCACATGTGAGAGCGAGATGGCCTGCACTACACACGCTTAAAGGACTTTGGCGTCGCTGCTACGGCTGCGGCTGCGGCTGCGCACTTGACAGCAGCTGTACACACGACGGGGAAAAAAGGTTTTTTTTGTTCACCTACCACCAGACAGAAAGAACTATCGCGTGTGCGTGTGCGTGCGCACACACATGTGTGTGTGTGTGTGTGTGTGAGAGCGCCGCTTTGTATTGTTTTATTTTGTTATCGTATTTTATCTCTCGCGCTCTCAATGCAGGATGGCCTGTTCTCGCTCTTTTAGTTGTTGTACGCTTTTTGCTTTGTTTATTTATTTAGCATATTTCACTGCATTTTCTGTTAACTGTTGTTGGTGCTTTTTGTTGTTGTATGAATCACACGCGCAAAACGAGTTACAATAACAACACAGCACACACAAAAAATAAGGCAAACAACAGGCCAAGATCATCGGAAACGTCGTAGCCAAACGCAACAACAATAAAAAAAAACACGTTAGACAACAACAATAAATACCAGCTGCACCCCGCGAACTGCAACGGCAATTGCAACTTTTGTTGTTTCACAAAAAAATGTATTAAAAAAAACAAATTGTTTGCTTGATTTGCGTTTTTTTTTTTTAGCAGCTTTTAGCTTTTATTTAAGAGTTAAATTGTCTCTTTTACCAACTGGTGGCACACATATTCCGTTCGATCATTTTTCGTCGCACCGTTCGCAACGTCGTTTCGTGGTTATCTTCGCTTTTGTAAGTAAGCGTCGTTTCTGCTTTTAATTAACTTCTCTTTTGTTATGCTTGCACCTACAGTTATGTATGTTTTGCATTTGCACTTGATTCGAATACGATTCTACACAATTATCATTTAGTGGTTCTTAACGTGTTATTTCAAAAACAAAAACAAAAAAAAACAAATTCTTTAGCGTTGAACATCGCGCTGCGCTGCGAACGCTGTCTCCGCGTTAAATGCCAACAACAACTAGCGAAGGCTGGCAACATCGGTTTATCGATGCACCAAACTATCGCGCATGCCGATTTAAAATACGATAGTTGGCACATCGAATGCATAAATTTAATATTGTTACCAACTGTTACCAAATAAATGTGGGACGTCTGCATACACGTTTAAAGTTCAATTTTACAATCCAAAATTGAGGTAAGGGTTTACTTGTTTGTATTATCGCATTTTAAATGGTAATGTTGCCAATAACACAATGATAATTATTGCGGCCAATTGAGCTCTTTAATTGCTACAATAAAAGTATCAAAAATCTTGCCGCGCAAACTTGTGACCAGTGTAACAATGCAATTTTGAGTGACCATATTTCAATCAAGACTATGTAAGTTATCGAATATAATTTTAAAACTCAAACGATGCATATTCTAGGCAACAACAATTATTCAGTGTGACCGAAGTCGGCAAATACAAAAATTCTGTTTGGCCACCGCAAGTAAAAACGAAACTAGTTGCGAATTTACATATTGGCCAATATAAAAACGATATTCGTCTACTAATTGCTTTTATTTGATTTTTTTTTGTTTTGATATGGCGGAAGCTCGCTCTGGCGCAGCCTACAACTACAAGACACTGCTGTAAGTACTTGAGAGCAAGCTGCGTGCGGCTAACAACTTGCAAATTTCAGATGCACCAACATACCGGAACTTTTCCTTGACAAATTTGTGGCGCGCACGCATTTCAGCCGCTTTGGCAACCTGGTGAACTTTGTGCTGCGGCCCAGACGGATGACCTGCACGGTCAGCTATGCCAGCGAAGCTGAGGCAGCCGTTGCACTGCGCGAGGGCAACGTCTACAACGGACACGAGTTCGAGATGAGCTACGCAGAGAACGAGAGCGCGCCGGCACAAAAAACAGAGGAATGGGTCGATCCCGATGTGCAGGCCGAGCTGAGTGCCCTGAGCGCCGGCTGGCGCAACGAATATGGTGGCACTAAGGTGGCGAGCGCAGCAAAAGCAGCTGGTGCCTTTGGCGCGCCCAGACCCGTCGCTACGCCATCGGGCGGCAATGTTGAAAGGGAGCGGGAGCGAGAGCGCGAGCGGGAACGAGAGCGAGAACGAGAACGGGAACGTCAGCGTGCACCCGCGCAATACAAGGCGGCCAAGCTGGAACTGGAGGCGCTTATGCGCAAGCCGGCTCACACCAGCGAGGAGAAGTATCGCGTGCTGGACGCCCGGGATAAACTGTTGCGCCTGAACCAGCGACGTGGCACAACGGATGCACAGCGTCTGCAGGGCCACTGCCCGGACATGTGTCCGGAGAAGGAGCGTGTGCTGCGCGAATTTCAACGCCAGGTGGCACTCTACGAGCTGAAGCCGGGCTCCGATGAGCAGATCTGCCATGAGCTCGCCCTGAAGCAGTATTCGCGCAGCAGCGCCGATCAGGAGACACCGCTGCCGCACGAGCTGCGCGCAGAGCAGGCGCTGCACATGACTATGAGCTATCTGATGCACGAAATCATGGATATAAGCGAGCAAACAGAGAACCTGGGCGATTGGTTTCATTTCGTTTGGGATCGCACACGCTCCATACGCAAGGAGATCACACAGCAGGAGCTGTGCTCTCTGGGCGCCGTCAAGCTGGTGGAGCAATGCGCACGCTTTCACATACACTGCGCTGCCCGCCTGGTCGCCGAAGATCCCAGCGTCTTTGATACGAAAATCAATGCCGAGAATCTAACGAAATGCCTGCAAACACTTAAATACATGTACCATGATCTGCGCCTGAAGGGTGTTCAGTGTCCGCGCGAGGCTGAATTCCGCGGCTATATTGTCCTGCTCAATCTGGCGGATGCCAACTTTCTCTGGGACATTGCCCAGCTGCCCGTGGAGCTGCAAAACTGCACGGAAATACGGCGTGCCATTCAATTCTATTTGGCGCTGCAGGACACGAATTTTGTGCGCTTCTTTCAGCTGCTGCGCGAACCGGAAACAAGCTATCTGAGCGCCTGCATCCTGGTCACCTACTTCATGCGTCTGCGCATTCTCGCCCTGCATCGCATAGTGCAGGCCTATCGAGCGCCACGCAAATATGAGTTCTCCTCGCTGCCCGTCCGATTTATACGCCAGATGCTGCTCTTCTCAAGCGATGCGGAGGCCATCGAATTTGTCGAGTGCTGCGGCCTGAACGTGAACCAATCGGGCCGTGTGGAACTGACGCGCATTCACACGCCGGAGCATTACAAGCTGAGCAGACAGTTCAAGGTGAGTGCTCTGAATCCGTCGTTCAATAGAGCTTTCACTGTACGCTAGAGTCGGGCATGGCATGCCGAAGATTTAATTGCCTTGCGTCTATGTTGTGAATATACTTAGTCAAATTCAATTTGCGTCCATTTGTGTCCGATCTATTCCGTATGTTCCTCATGTTTTGACAAACTTTGCTCTCGCTCTAATTGGTATCAAATCTTTCACTCTCTCTCTCTCTCTCTCTCTCCCTCTCTCCCTCTCTCTGTCTCTTCGGTGCAGCTGGTGGAATCGAAGCGTCATCAGAGCGTTGGCGAATGCATTTGCGGCGAGCCGCTGCCGCCCAAATCGCTGTACAAAAATCATCGGCCGCACAACAGCTTCAACGAGCAGGGCTATCTTAAGAGCAGCGCCTGGACGGCCAGAGACCAGCTGCCCAACAGCGTGGACCTGGAGGAGGAATCGAGAGCAGCAACAACATCAACAGCAGGAACAGCAGTAGCAGCAGGCAACACAGACGCACAGATCGCAAGCGGCACGCAGAGCACAGGACAAACGGATAATCTGTTCAAGGTGCCGCTCTTCTCGGCGCCCGTTTCGCCGAAGATCAAATCAACGACGCCGCCGCCGCAACCACAAGCGCATTCACATCCAGCACAACAGCTGCTTTCGACGCCAGGGCAGGCGAGCCACAACAAGGATTACAGCCTGGATATGCTCCAACAACATGCCGCTGCATTTACAAGCAATATATTCGGGGCACAGCCCAGCCAGAGTTCCGGCATTGGCTTTAGTTTTGCAGCCGCCGCCGCCACCGGAGCAGCGTCGCAGCCGGCGCAATCAGCAGCAGCAGCGGCGGCTGTGGCGGAACAGCAGCGCCAACAAAAGGCCGCCGATGATGCCAAACTGGCTGCACTGCAGCAGGCTATAGCGACGGCCAAGCAGCGCGAACTGGAGCTGCTCGAGATGCAAAAGGCCAAGCTGGAGCAGGCGGAACGCGCGAGACGCCAGCGCCAGCTCGAACAGAGACTGGCCAAGGAGGAGCAACAGCGTCGAGAACAGCAGGCGGCAGCAGCCGCAGCCGCTGAAGCCGAGGCGCAACGTATGCGAGTGGAACGCCAGGCGGTGGCACGCGAGGCCCAATGCAAGCAGCTGCTTAGCGAGCTAATTGACCAGCAGCTGGCGTCCATGTGCCAAGAGGAATGGCGTCTACATCGGCATGCGCTGGACATGTACGACACGCTGCTGAAGGAGCAAATCGTTGAGCTGGTCAGGCGGAGTCTGCTGCGCGCCGACTATGAAATGGGCCTGATGCGTCACTATTGGCGACGCTGGCGCAATTATCGACGTGTCCAGCAGCGCAAGGAGGCGCTGTTTGCGTGCCTGCCGCTCAGCTTTGGCGGCGAGTCGAGCCAGCGATTGCTGGACATGCGTACAGCGGAGCAACCTTTGCGCCTGATGCGTCGCTATCGCCAGGGCGAGCCCTGCGACTATCGCCAGCTGCTGGCGGGCATGGAGGATCAGTGCTGGCTCAAGCTCGACCTGTGGGAGCTGCTTGCCCGTGCGTTCCAACAGCAGCAACATTTCACGCCCGGGGCCCGTCACTATTTCAAGCTGTTGCTATCGCTGCCCGACGGCAGTGCGGGACTCGTCATGGAGCATGCATTGGATCGCGGACTGCTGCAACAGCCGGTGCAGGGCGCTGCTCAAAACTCAGGCACCGGCGCCGCCTCCGACGCAGCCTACATCAATGGACTCGCGCACGGCGTGGCGCTGTGCGTGCACAAGCTGAAGGGCAGCACGGAGTCGCATTCCAAGCAGCTGCTGGCCAATGCCGATGGCATCGTTTGCTTTGTGGATGCCAAACAGCTGCTGGAGGCGCGCCACCGTTTGCACAGCCTCGTGCGCAACAGCGGCTGCGGCTATGTGGCGCTCATCGTGCAGCAGCAGGAGACGCCACAGACGCTGCTGGCGCAACAGCTGCAGCTGGAAACGCTGCGGGCTTATCGCATCTACGACTGCCGGACAATGGCGCGCGGCAAACAGAAGCTGCAGCTGGTGGCCCTGCTCCAGTGTGCCGCACAATTTCTGGCCAAGCAGCCGCATCGCAGTCGCGGTCCGCTGCAGCAGGCGGAGATGCGCGAATGGCTGCATTGTCATTTGGGCGACGAGCTGTTCCAGCGGCTGCGCGATGCGGCGCAACGGGATGCGACCATTGGCAGCCGCTGTCGCCAGTCGCCACAGTACTGTGCCCAGCTGTACAATGAGGCTGTGCATCGCCTGCAGCTGGTGGCGGGCGAACAGCTGGAGGATCGTCCGCAGCTGCCGCAGGAGCTGCGCTGCTATGTGGAGCCGCTGCCGCCGCAGACACCGTTGCCCAATCGACTCGAATACTTTGTGACCGGCTGGCAGACGCGTCAACAACGTGCACAGATTGTCCAGCTGCTCGAGCAGGCCAAGCTGCCGGAGATGCTGCCGCTGCCGGCCAGGCAGCGGGACATTTGCGAATGGCTGCTGAACTATGCCCAGCTAAGCGAGGAGGAGTCACTGGTGGAGACGGTGGCACTGCGTGCCATACAAACGCTGCAGCTGCAGATGCGCGCCGGCAGCCCCAACTATCTGGACATTGTGGAGATCTTTGCCAAGGAGCGGCTGCAGCATATGCTGCGCCGCAATGCAGCCAAGCTGCCAGCAGCTGTTGTCTATAGGCGCCACACCATGCAGCGTTGCTTCGAGTCGCACTGGTACTTCGACTGGCAGGCAGCGGAGGAGCCAACGGGAGCAGCACTTGTGGATGATGAGCAGCAGCAGCGGGAGCAGCAGCAGCAGCAGGAGCAGATGTATCAAGCGGAGGCAATTGAACCGGAGCCGCTTAGCTTTGAGCAAGTGCTGCAACAGGCTCAGGCCGCGCTGGACAAATGCCAGCAACAGCGCTTTGAGCGCAAGACATTAAGCGTCCTCAACGAACCGCTCGACAAGATGGAGCGCACCATGAAACGCTGCGACCGACAGCAGCATCAGCATCATCTGCACCAGCACCAGCAGTATCATCGCCAGGAACGACAGGCTGAAAACTGGCCAGCGCGGCAGATCATCAAGCGACAACGCCTCAGTTCACCTGCCGATGAGTGCTCAGCTCTGTTGGATCGCACCGAGCGTCTGCTCGATGTTAGCCAAACGAGCGAGGAGCGCCGCCTTCAAGTACTGCAACGTGCCAATAAGTTTCTATAATCGCTGCCGCAATTAGTTGTATTATACAAGTTTCGAGATTCGTCATAAATTTATATAAATTGTCACTTTAGAAACGCGAATTGTTTTCGCTTGTGTAGTGTGCTAGAAATTCGATTTTGAATTTGGCGCCAAAATAGTTTGCACTGCTTGCAGTTGCTTATCCTCCATTTTGAACACACAAATTATAGGTTGTTCATTATTTTTAATTAAGCAACGCATTAGGCATAATCCTGCAGGGCGACCATCATTCGCATTTGAGCTCGAATTCAAAATTGGCGCCATAAAGTATGCATTGCTCGTTGCACAGTTGCTTAGCCTCCATTTTGAATACACATCAATTATAGGTTATACATTATTTTAACACGCAACATGTATTGGACATAATCTTGCAGGGTGACCATCATTCCCAATTTCGAAATCAAAATTGGCGCCAAAAAGTATGCTTTGGTTCGTTATGCGACACTTGTTGCAGCGCTTGCTATCGGTTAGAAGGTGCGTGTTATCGTTATCGGTTTTGGGCAACTTTTTGACAGTTGCGTTAATATGGAAGGAGGTCATGTAGGCCCTGATCACTTTTCATTCTCCAGTCTCTCAGTATTCATATCAAAATTATTTTAACAGTACAACAGACAAAATTCAATTTAAAAAGTTCCACATTTTCATGCATTTATCAAAATTAAAACGCCGTACAAATTGAAGAATTACCCATTGTTTGCAATTTACAGAATTTACTGGAATGCAAAACGTTATAGTTTTTGTGCAATCTTAGCGGAAAAGCGATATATTTGCACATAATTATCAAAACCTGCGACAATTGTCTAGTCCTTCCAAAATACAAGTCGCTTTATATCGGAGCCAGTGGATAAAGCTTAAAGCAAACAACAAAATGAATAATCTGCCAGGATTTGGTTCATTGCGAATGCTGCCCATCAATGGGGGTGAGCTTGCCCACCAATCATAATATATATATCTATATATATATATATGTATATTTATTGTTATATGCTGGTTCCCTTTTGCAGCACTCAACCGCTGTCAGATTTGGCAACGCGCCCTGTCCAAAACGATAAATACCCAAAACTCTAGCGAGGGACCCGTCTCGGCCATTTTGTCAACGTACAGATCTGTCCGCTGCCGTCTCATGCGCAAAATGTCGGTGGCCATGATCCGACGTCGCTCCAGCCTGAACTTTCTGGAGAAGAAGCCCATCGATGCCCAGAGTGTGGCAAATGCCGGGCATGCCCGGCTGCCAGTGACAATGCGACACTATCCGAAGACGCTCGCCCAGAAGCGTTCGAGCATTGGCATCGAGCCGCCGATGATGATGCCGACGTCGAACGTGTGGGCCAGTTTGCATGCACAGCGCAGCTTTGCCACGATGAGCGACAGGCTGGACAGGGCCAAGGCGACGAAGCGGCCCAAGACTTTGACGGAACGCCCGGTGGTGCCCACACTGCATCTAATTAGGCCGGAGGAAGCCACCAAGCTGAAAGGTATTGAGAATGGCGACGCAACGCACAGCATTTTGAGGTCTTCCAAATTGACCAAGGAGTCGCCCCCGCTGCCCGTTCCGCGTCTCGCGGGGCCGACGCAAAAGCTGCTGCCAAATCCAGGCAAGGCTCAGCCATCGAAGGAGCGTCCCATGGTGCCCATACTGCGTTTCTTTGAGAATAAGGATCACCTAGACGCAGCCGAGACATTCCGCAGCGTCTCAATCGGGCCCAAGCCAAACGAACACCGCCGCCTGGCGCCATTCCTGCCACTGCGTTGCGAGGCTGACTCAGTGGCCAAACGTCGAGAGGCACAAAAGGATTTCGCACTGAGACGTTCGAGCAGTGTGCAGTATCTGATGGCCAAGCATCCGTTGATGAACAGGCTACGACCGCCAGCATTGTCGCTGCTAAAGTCCAAGGAGCTGTCCCAGAACGTGGAGACCTTCGAGACCCGCCTGCGGGCATTGCGCACAGCGCAGCCCCTCAAACTGAAGGTGCCATCGGCGGCGGACATTGATTGCTTGACCATAACACAAAAGTACAGGGGCTACAAGGTGCCGCGCCAGCCGCAGGTGCAAAACACATTCGGGCGCATGGGCAAGAAATATGGGCCCAAGCAGAGTTCCAAGTCGGCCACAATGGTGCTGCCCAGCATTAAGGCGTACAAGATGACGCTGCCAGAGAAGAGCACACGGTCAAAGAAGCCCCGATATCAGAAGTCTGCCCGCAAGCAGTCAACAAAGCCAAAATCATTCAAGCTGCATTCAACCAGAAGCAAAACTGCGAGCAAAAACAATAACAAGAGCCAAATGACGACGGTGATTAGCAAGCGCCCGGAACGGGAGAATCTGAACACCCTGCTGGGCGATCTGCTGGACAACAAGAAGCCGCCGTCGCGGCAACAGGGCGACAGCATTACGTTCAATAAGATTTCGCCGCTCTTTAAGCTGGTCACGACCAGCGTGGAGGGACGCAGAAATTTGCACAACAGGCGATTCGAGAAGCAGCTGGAGAGCCCACAGCTATATAGGCATCCGATCATCAGGAACATCAGTCAGTCGCCGACCGTTAATCGGCGCGCCATATTTATGAGCCAATCGGCTGCGTATCGGGCCAAAGCCATATTGGAGAACAAGCTGAACATACTCTTGAGGGCCGACCAGGACGAAGACGACGAGGAAGAGGACGAGGACGGTAACTAAAGTACTGGCAAAAAACAAATAATTAGAATCGGAAGTTATAGGCGAAACTATTTTGTTTAGAATAACAATCGTGCATAACGGATAGACAACATCAATTTCGTCATTTTCAACAACACTTGCTATAAATTCTGGTTAACTAACAAATTTACACTATTTCATATGTTATACAAATGTTTTACGAAATTCTATGTGCCAAACGTTCAATTGTATATAAGATAATATAAGCGTTAAATCGAAAATTGCCTGGACTTTACTCTTCACTTAAAAGAATGTAGAGCTTGTAGCTGGAACTTCACATACATTTTATAGAAATATTTCATTTGCTCATTTCCGATTCTTCCTATAGAGCACTTGATTCACATATATACATATGTATCTATATCACATATATAATATATGCATCTTAAATTTCGGCTTGCCGAAGATAAAGCTTCTTTCCCGTTTAAAATATCTCTGAATGTGAGTTTACCTCCATCTGGAAATTCTTACAAAAGTTTTTCGCGAATTTTCCACACTTGCGTGGGGAATTTCATTTTTTTGCAATTGTACAAAAATGTAGCTATAAAACCTAGAAACCAATTGGATTAATTTTCAACAACTATATCCATGAAATGCCCATAGATGTTTCTGAGAAATTCCTGCAAAAATTACACTTATTTTCCTCATATTTCAAATGCAATTCAAAATGCTAGAAAGGCACAGACAGAGAGAGAGAGAGAGATAGATTGTGTACTGTGACTAATCGCACACACACACACACACACACACACCTACACTCCTGGTAAACATGTTTATCAAAATTGATTCCTTTGTTTACCTCGCCTGGTCACACCATTTCACCAAAACAAGCATTAATTGGCGCAGCAGCAAATCAAATGAAAACAATAACAAAAACAAAGTGTCGCACGCGATGTTTGCAGCAGCACCCCTTCCTCATCCCTTCCCCTGCTGCAGCATGAATCAGGGCAACTATTTCGGGACGCAGTGCGTCGTCAAAGTGCAAGCTCATCCATTCTCAGCGCTCACGTGTTCCGCACTTTTTGGCAGCCGCCCAGCGAACAGAACATTTCACAATTCGATGCAAAATTTACGACAATAATAGAGGGAAAAAACATGAAATTTACTATGCTGCAAAAAGGGAAATTTTAAGGTAACAAAAAAAAAACAAGGAAATTTTCTTTTTGTTGTGGCCAAGGACGCCGCCAGCGGTGTTTTTTTTTGTTTTTTTTTTTTGTTTTTTGCCAAGGAGTTGGGCTGGCGAACGCCGTTGCACGCATTTCTATTGAACAATTGACTAAATTAAACAATTTGCCGTCTGATTAACAATATCCATATGTAAAACTAATTGAAACAAACAAAAAACCAAGGAAAGGAAAGAAAAAACAACGTCAGCTCAACATTTTCGCCATCAATCGATGAGAAGATAATTTGTGTTGTTTTTTGTGTTCGTTTTTCTAGTTGTTGTTGTTGATGATGTTGTCATTTATTGGAGATGATGCTGCACCTTGCACTGTCGCAGCGCCTCATTGAAGCCCTCGCACAGCGACAGATCGGACTGACCTTGGGCGCATTGCAGGAACTGTTTAATTTCCCAGGCGCATGCACCCTGTGGCTCATTGGCACCCTGTGCCGGCTGCGCATAGTATGGCTGCTGCTGCTGTTGTTGTGGAGCTGGCGCGGCAGCGGCTGGCGCTGCGGCCTCCTTATCGCCAGAGCCGCTGAACATGGACGTCAATCCATGGCCGACGGTGTGGCCAATCGCCGAGCCAACGGCAACGCCTCCGGCGGTGGCAGCCATTTGCTGGAACATCGACGGCTGCTGTGGTGCCGGCATGCCAACGGCGCTGGGTGGCGCGGCGGCCATGGGTGCCGCTGGTGGTGGCGCGGCCCGTGCGGGCACTTGTGCCTGTGGTGGTGGGGCGGCGCGAGCCTGCGGCGGTGCGCTGCTGTAAAGCAAAATGAACACAAATCAGATATATACACACTTTCGTTCTTGTTGCTGTTGTTGTTTCTGTTGCTACGCGTTTGAACTTTGCTCGTTGCATAGTGTCCGTTTCCGTGTTTATCTGTTTAAGGGTTACGTAACGCCTTGTGCCACGGAAACTTCCAGACGTCGCCTTAAATTTTGACAAATCACATTCGCATTGACAAAGGCGCACATAATTGTGCAACACATCGCAGTTTGTTGCAACAGTTGCGTTGCAGTTAGGAAAAACACGTTGTTTTATGTCTCTTGCACTTTTTGTCCAATTGGATTTTCTTACGTTTACAGGTGCATTATAGCACGCCACTTACCGTCTGGCTGATGGTGGGGGGCTAGCAGAACGTCCACGTCGTACCATTTTGTTGAAGTTTTCTTTTATATTTTTAATTTATTTTAACCCGAAACTAACAAGTTTTTTAGTTATTTACGAAAATTTAACTGTGTTGCTGCGGATGATTACTTTGCTTTATAAAGTTCTTTGCACAACTAGGGTTGTATGTGGGTAAGCATCGATGTCTGAATTTTATCGATGATTTCAGTGTTGGCAAGTGCCATAAAGACGGCCAATTAGCAAATATGCGATCTATCGATACATTTTCGATCACTATGGCGCAAATCCAAAAAGGAGACGATCTCTTGTTCTAGCTGCCTGAACCAACGGGAAACGGGACTTATTATTTTTTCTTTAGGGCTAGCGACGGTTAGCGACACTTGACTCTGTCTGGATAACGGCAAAAGATAGGCTAATAATGCAATTAAACCTGATTTTGTTGTTCGCACTTTGTTCGCTGAACGCAAACTCAGCCGAAGATCTGCTCGAGCTGGGCTGCATAACGAACGCGCAATGCCAACAATTCGAGGGTGGCCATTGCCATGATTCGAGCTGCGTGTGCGTAGCACGTGGCAGCAAGGAGCGCATCGCCTGCCAGCCCAAGGACAAAAAGTTGACCAACATAATTGGCGGTCCGTGTCCCTGCACCCAGCCGCATGCCGAATGCGATACAAAGATGCAGCAGTGTTTCTGTGCCGACAACTACATGGCCAGCGAGGATAGACGCCGCTGCCTGCCGCTCCAGGTGCCCCTGGACGGAGCCTGTGAGCTGTCGCGCCAATGCCAGCGGGCGGACACGTTTGCCGTCTGCCAATTGTCGCAAAAGCGCTGCATATGCAGGGATCACTTTGAGCAGCAACAGGGCAGGTGCCTGGCGCTCCTGGGTGAGTGTCTATCCTTCAAGTAAAACTAACCACATTAACGTCCAACATGTGCATGTACAGATCTGAGTTGCAACAACAATACGCATTGCGACCACATTGGCGCTTCGATTTGCCTGCCGCAGGCCATGAAGTGCGCCTGCATTCCGGATTATGTGCCCAATCATAATATGACCGGCTGCGTGACGGGCGTTGGACTTGACAGCAATTGTACGACTCCCGCCCAATGCCAGCTGCAGCTCGGCGCCGGCAGCACCTGCCGCGACAATCGCTGCACCTGCCGGATCAAGCACTACCTGAAAAACGATCAGAATCGGAAGAGCGCCGTTTGTGAGCCCCTTGTGCCATACGGCGCATACTGTCGCCGCACGGAGGACTGCCAGCAGCATCAGCCGGATGTGGAGAGTCGGGTGCAAGACTCCCGGATGCAGTGTTTGAGGGGCGAGTGCCAATGTCGGGCCGAATTTCGTGTTGTGGACAATCAGCGTTGCGTGCTGGACACATCCGCGGCTAATCCGCGATATAAACTATTCGCGCCACTCTCCATGCTCATTTTTTGGCCAATTTATTATTATGTATAGCGAGAATAGAAAATAAACACACACATTGAAATACACACGAGGGTCAGGCTAGAGGCCGATGCGTGCCGGAGTACGGCGTGGTGTTGCGTTGCCCGGCGTGGCGATTTCCTGTTTGCCCGCCAGCTGCTCCTCGCGCTGTGCCGCCTGTTGTTTACGCTCCTCCATCTCGTGCTGGGCCTGCAACATCTGCTCCTCCATTTCCTTTAGATGCTCGGCGGCCAATTTCTTTTTGTCGCGGCCGCTGCGTCCGGTCTCCTTTACCGAAAAGAACATGGGCCCCAGCTCGGCCAGCCAGTAGCCATCGACAGCCGTGGCACACTGCATATACTCCTTGGCGGTCATGATGAGCTCATGGTAGACCACATAGTCGGGCGTGGTGCCCAGGCCATAGAGCGCCGACGTCGGATGCAAATGGCAGGGCATGCCCGTGCGCAGATTCACGTACTCGCCGATGCCCTTCAGGCGTGCGGCCTGGTAGAAATAGGCGGAGCAGATGCACTTGCGCACAATGTCCCAGTCGGTGCCGCAGGACTTCACGTTCATTTTCTGCTGCGTCATAATGTCCTTCAGCTGCTGACGCACCTCGCGCACCTTGCGCATCGCCTTGATGTGTATGAAGTGCTCATTGCACCACGTGGAGCTATAGCTGCAGGATCAAAGCGATTCGGAGAGTGGGATAAACATTGAAGGAGTTGTAATAAAGCATCTCATGCTGCTGTTTTTCTCACAAGAGTTGACTCACCTGTTCTGCTTCCACTGCAGGTAGACATTCAGATAGGTTAGATGATCCGATTCGGGCACCTGGAACTTTTCGCGTACACCATCCGCCTCCTCCTCGCGCCCCTTGGGCCTATAGAATATGGATGGCACGGACAGCATGGATACTGTAAAATCAAAGAAAAACCTGATTAACAGTAAAGAAAACACAAGATGCGGGGTTCCAAATGGAAATTTCCAGTTAGGTCAGCATTTGTACATATGTACATATACCCTGTACGCACTGCAAGAGAGTCAACAGGGTATATTTGTTTTTCATTTTGCAATGCCTTAACCAATTTCGCCTCTCCTCTCCTATCCACTGGTCTCCCGTTTTACAGTTAGTAGACAATTCATTTTGTTTCTCTGCCTCTCTTCAAAATAATAAAAATTAACGCAATGTTCTAAAAAGAATAACGGATAACATCGAATGTTCTTATTTGTGTTGTGACTGTGTGCGTGTGTTCGTGTGTGCGTGTGTTCGTGTGTGCGTGTGAGCGTGTGTGCGTGTGTTCGTGTGATCGCGTATTCCTCTTCAATTCGTTTCTCGTTTGTGCAATTGGAATGGAGAATTTAGAGAGACTTTTAACTAATCGCAATGTAATGCATCCTACATACATACATACATATGTATGTATATTAAAATGTATTCAAAAATTAAGAGGAAATTTCACGTTGTTTTTGAGTTGCAAGTGGCTATTATAGAAATCCTTTTATGTAAAATTACGATTTTGTAGATATGCGAGAATAGAGGAGCTCGTAAACACGGTCAAGATATGTATCTTAATAAACAATAGAGTTTTCCATACAAGATCCTACTTTTCGACCGATCTTTTCTATGGCAGCTATATGATATAGTGGTCCGATCCGAATAGGCTATATCAACTCGGCTGTTAATGGTGCTCTAGAGGGTATTATTTTGGATGATGCGTTAATGGTATATCAGTATATCAGATTCAAATGCTGTCACACAAAAAAAAAGGCTGATTAACGAAAAGTTTAATAAAACCGCTTTCCATCAATTTTCCACAAATGCGGGTGGAATTTATAAAAGCAGCGTAATGCCAATAAGTCAGTCAATCAATCAATCAATCAATCAATCAATCAATATATATGTAAGTATGTATATGTATGTATAGATGACTCACCTATGATAAGCACCTCGGCGCTGCACTCCATTTGGCAGGCAACGATGAGCATCTGGCACTGAGGCGGATCCAGCGGAAACTCGGCCATTTGCCTGCCCAGCGTGGTTAGGGCGCCGGTGTGATCCAATGCGCCCAATATCCACAGCTGGTACAGCGAGTTGAGGATGTTGTCCTGTGGCGGTGGGTCCATGAAGTGGAATTGCAGCAGATCGACCACGCCCAGAGATTTGAGCAGCAGCACCGTATTGGCCAGATTGGTGCGCTGTATTTCGGGCACGGTGAGCGCGAGCAGCTCATCCTTGTATTGGCGCTGCGTGTAGAGGCGGAACGCCTGGCCGGGACCCGTGCGACCGGCACGACCCGAACGCTGATTGGCATTCGCCTGGGAGATCGGATAGATCTGCAGGGCGTCCATGCCGATGCGCGGATTGTAGACCTTCAGCTTGCAGTAGCCGGTGTCTATCACGTAGATGATGCCGTCGACTGTGAGCGACGTCTCCGCAATGTTGGTGGCCACCACGCATTTGCGTACGCCGTCGGCGGACTTATGAAAGATCTTCGCCTGCAGATCGGAGGGCAGCTGCGAGTAGATGGGCAATATGCTCAGCTCGGGCGCATTGTCTATCTCGCTGAGGCGTTCTTCGAGCACCTCGCAGGTGACCTCGATATCCTCCTGGCCGGGCATAAAGATCAGCATATCGCCCTCGTTCGGCGTCAGATGCACCTGCAGCGCCTGCTTAACAGCCGATTCCACATAATCCTCGCACGCGTTCTTGCTAAACATCACATCCACCGGAAATGTGCGTCCCGGTATGGTAAATGTCGGCACGTTCCCGAAAAATGTCGCAAACTTGCTCGAGTCCATTGTCGCAGAGGTCACAATCAGCTTCAGGTCATGACGCCGCGCCACAATCTATAAATGCAAGGAATCCAAATAAATGCGATTAGCTTTCGATTAAATGCATTAGGAGAAGGTCTTTAGTTAAGGGAATTTTATTGGAATATTATTCCAATCTAATTAGTTTCGAGATAAAATAGAGTTCAAAATATTCTTGAAAACACGACTAGGCAATACCCTGTAAGCTGCGTATCAATTACAAACATTTACAAAATATGTGGTTTTCTCTGTTTTCTCCGTTTCTTTTCTCGTTATTCGAGATATAAAGATAAAGATAGAACCAACTGTAATGGAACTAGTTTCTATAACCCACGAGATATGATCGAAAACTCTGCTATTGAAATCGATAATTTATCAGTGCTATATAGAGTTATCGATCAAATGCATTAAGCTTAATACGCATTATGGCGTCTTTAACTATTATATCTGATTATATCTATGCCTGATTCTGCCTGAAAAATATATAAATTTTCAATTCGAAAATGATTTTTAGTTGCATAAATAATTTGACGCCAAGTCGCCACGTGAGCTGGGGTCCCTACTGGTCAATGGCTTCGAATATGAATTATGAAGGACTGTCCATTAACTAAAACGGCGCTGCAGGCATGTGCCACGTATGTATTCTGGGGCATTCTACTTGAGGCTACTCGATTCTGTGGCCTTGGAACGGTTTCACCACCCACCAAAATGTGCTTAGTCATACGAGCATGACCCAAATCCCGAGCACCGGCCCCTGGGCTCAGGGAGCCATCAAGTCAAAGTCATGAAAATCCATGCTGCAGCAGCAGCATATCCTGAGCTGTGCCCACGACGTCAAGCGTGTTGAATTGTTGGGGCTAACGAAACTCACCACACACGAAACGTTTAAGAGAGCCAGCGACAGAGAGAGGCGAGAGAGAGAGAGAGAGAACGCTCGCCTAAGCAGAGTAGAGAGCAGTCTCGCAGTTTCGGCTGACGCTCAAACGATTTAACGATTTGATGAATCGACATGTCGACACACGATTGAACACTGGTTGGATGATGGGCGGGGTTGCCACCCCGCGCCGTGTCAAAAGTCAAACGTGCTGCGTCTCACGTAGGCAGCTTTCCCACGGATGAGGACGTATAGCCAGATCCTGTGCGCAGCTTGTTTGTTTGTATGTATGTGAGTAAGTGTGCGTGTGTGTGTGTGTGCGAGCGCGTGTGCATGTGAGCGTATGGGATGTTATGCATGCCTGGGCAAAGCACAAGCAAAAAGCTCATGAAGCCGTTAAATCAATTCCGTTGCAGCACCTGCTGCAGCAGCGGTCAGCTTCGAGTCACGGGCAACTTAACAAGCAAATTGCGCATTAGTTTGCAATGCGGTTAGAAATAGGTGGGACAAGCCCACAAACACCAGTGCATGGTGTTTATTATGCGGCTTATCGAGGTATGCACATACATATGTATCTATATAATGCGCACACACATACATACACATGTACGTACATATTGAGAGTAAATTGTTTTTATAAAAACGCTTCAACGCCAACGCATTGATTCAATTTTATCTCTGGAGCCGAGCGTTAAATGACGTTGAGCACTGTATCCCGTCCACGGCAATTACGATAGTGTACTTCGATATATGACAGTTATATGGTGAATATAGACGTATGTACATGCACATACATATGTATGTGTGGATGTATATGCGAATACAAGATAAGGCGTACTTTCAGAGCTATGTATGTACATACATACATATGTATGTATGTCAAATTGGTGAAAATGTGCCAAATGGAATTTCTAAAAGCTAAGCTGAGAGAAATACATACTACTTAATCATTTAGATATATGTATGTATATATATGCATGTGTGTAAGTACATACATATATCCATATGTATGAAAATATATATGTATGTGTGTGTGAATAATGTATGTATGCAAGTTTGTATACACATTTTGCATGACAAACGTTATTTCGAAAACTTTCAAGCTCATGTGTTTTTAATGTTGACTTGAAAAATATAAAATATTTTGAAAACAAAAATATATATCATAGATTTCTTTATCTACCGATTGATTTCTTTATGAAAGAGCAACCGAAGCTCCAGTTGAACAAATTCTAACACATTTTTTCAAAATTCTATATCAAATTCTTGAGAATTTTCACTGAGCTTGAAAATTTTCTTAAATTTTGATGCGTAAAATGGTTTATGTAATATGTATTCTTCTATGCATATTATTTATCTATTCAATATTATTATTAAAAAGCTTCCTTATTTATTTCTTTAAACATATTCCACATATCTTCTAATGATAAAAGAAAAATGAAGTTCAATTGACACTTGCGCTTCGAATCGATTGTGTTTTTTTTTTCAGTGTAACTATAATATTTCAGTGCCTGGAACTAAGCAAGTCCAAGTTGGACATGGGCTTAATGATGTTTACAATAAAAACAACTGGAATCAAATGCAACGAAATCGAAACCGATTCGACATCCCATTTGATTTTTACCATTGAACATTCTCGAAGCCGAAAAGTAAAAGTTATGCTGTTAAAAGAAAAAAAAACACATAAAAGTTTTACATGATATTTACAATCCTGGGCGAATTATATTACTTCAATTAGGTCAGTTGTTTACCAAATGGAAGAACTTTTTTTTTGTAGATTTGAGTTAAAAATAGAAACCGCTTGAAAATTAATAAACAAACATTTCCGACTCTATTGAAAATTTTTATCGACAATCAATTGATTATAACGATTTTGATTAGTAAATCGACAATTACTAATTGCCAGAAGTCAATAAAAAGTTCTCAAGAGGAAATCTATACAGTAATGCGCATATAAAGTGTGAGATCTATCACAAAAAATATATATATATGAAGTTAAGAGGTTTATGTCGAAAAAGATAGGTAATCTTTCTTTTTTAAGGTTTATCTCTAGATTCATCTATTTTTGTTTTGTTATCAGGTAGCGTAACGAATATAATACTTAAAGTACAAATTATTCGGAATATATATACTATAGATATAGATATAGATATAGATATAGATATAGATATAGATATAGATATAGATATAGATATAGATATAGATATAGATATAGATATAGATATAGATATAGATATAGATATAGATATAGATATAGATATAGATATAGATATAGATATAGATATAGATATAGATATAGATATAGATATAGATATAGATATAGATATAGATATAGATATAGATATAGATATAGATATAGATATAGATATAGATATAGATATAGATATAGATATAGATATAGATATAGATATAGATATAGATATAGATATAGATATAGATATAGATATAGATATAGATATAGATATAGATATAGATATAGATATAGATATAGATATAGATATAGATAT
This sequence comes from Drosophila montana, assembly GCF_035044405.1. Classification (NCBI taxonomy): domain Eukaryota; kingdom Metazoa; phylum Arthropoda; class Insecta; order Diptera; family Drosophilidae; genus Drosophila; species Drosophila montana. The sequence continues at coordinate 547,453 of NW_026997351.1, read as the reverse complement.
AGATATAGATATAGATATAGATATAGATATAGATATAGATATAGATATAGATATAGATATAGATATAGATATAGATATAGATATAGATATAGATATAGATATAGATATAGATATAGATATAGATATAGATATAGATATAGATATAGATATAGATATAGATATAGATATAGATATAGATATAGATATAGATATAGATATAGATATAGATATAGATATAGATAAAGATAAAGATAAAGATAAAGATAAAGATATAGATATAGATATAGATATAGATATAGATATAGATATAGATATAGATATAGATATAGATATAGATATAGATATAGATATAGATATAGATATAGATATAGATATAGATATAGATATAGATATAGATATAGATATAGATATAGATATAGATATAGATATAGATATAGATGTAGATGTAGATGTAGATGTAGATGTAGATGTAGATGTAGATGTAGATGTAGATGTAGATGTAGATGTAGATGTAGATATAGATATAGATATAGATATAGATATAGATATAGATATAGACGCTAGGCTGTTGATCGATTTTCAAGAAATCCACGCGCAAGAATGGAAAACGTGTGAGAAATCTGTTGTTTATATGGATAGCAAGAAGAAGAGTAACACTTTGCCCAGGCAAGTCCTCCTCCTGACACCTAGAAAAGTCTATTTTATGAACTTTGCGACGAATACTTTGAACCGTTGAATCGGTTTTGGGATATATGTAACCGTTGTTCGACTTAGGAAATTGCATCAGCTGGATTAGCTGTGACTAAGACTGACTGCCAAGACAAATCACGAGCTATGGCCACACACCCACTTAACGGTACAGGGCACACACACACACACACACATACATCTATACATATGTATATGTACATATATAAATGTAGCTTTATCTATATGTACTCAACTGATACTAGTCTTATTCGATTTGAGGCATACATATAAGCAAGCCATTTAGTGGTTGCCTTTAGTCATATCAATTTATACGTACTACGAATTCCGTTTTATTATTATTTTTATTTATTTATTTATATTTCTCTTTTCTCCTTCGTTTTCTTTTAATGTGGCATGTAGTATATCAATCTTGATAGCGATAACGGGGGCTACTGAGTCCCACTTGAGTTAGGTTGTGACTTTGCTGGAAATATTTACATACCTACACATACACACATATATGTATATTTCAGCAGAGGTGTGTATGTATGCATGTGCATGTATTCGGATGCAATTCGCGAATCATTTGCACAGTGCGTTTCGACTGTATGCGCACAGAGGAAGAGCTGAAAAGCCTAAATTTTCGATAAAACAAGTTTTGAGCCTCAAGTGTGGGCAAATGGAGCTCAAATAGAATGGCGTCGGTCTAACAAGCGAGAAGTGGCCGGTTCAAATCCAAAACAAATTTTTGGGTTTGTTTATTTAGTTATTAAAATTGAACGAAAATGGAAATTGAATAAGAACAAACAAGCGCATTGAGTCGTTTTCTTCAACAATTATTCACTCGACCCGTGCAGCGCCGGGTAATTGCTTTTAGTTACGTATATGGAAGCAGGAAATGTGCCTGTCGAAAACTCAATAAATTGATAAGGCTCAGACAAAATTGATCGCACGCGCCGCGCAGCTTATAAGTCAATGAAATTTTCGTTAATACACATATTTGTAAATATATTTGCAATCAATATAAATATTATATATGTATGTGTTTATCGTATCTAAAAGGAAATGCAATTCGGGCAATCAAAAAATGCAAAAATCTGAACAAAAAATCAAAGAAAAAACAAAACACTTTTGTCGTCATTTGTGGAATTTGACGGGCAACAAGCCAACAAATATCTTGTATGACAAAATATATAGATATGTATGTACATAATGCTATAATACTATGCCTCGGACATGACAAATTCAAATTGAGATATGTATTTGAAAAACAGTTCGAAAAAAAAAATGTATAAAAATAAAAACCACAATAGAGTATAAGGTATAAATATATTACACATTTCTATAAAGAAAAACATGTAAACAGTCTATTTTAATTGAAGGGCACACAGCACTTTTTATGGGGGTTATCGGCTCTTGAGGGATGAGTCATTGGGGCAGCTGTACAAAGGTGATTCGGGTTCAAATCCAAGGTATAGTCTTGTGCTAAGATATATATGCTATACGAGCACCTATATACGAAATTTTGTGTATCTAGCTTTCGAGTTACGCTTGAAAACCATGTCTCAAAAGCGAAATTATGGAAATGGGAAGACATGGAGAAATTAAATGATAAACTTGTACTACATATGTATAATAATATATCCGTCGACTTACAGACAGGTATGGACATGGCAAGCTCTGATCGCTCCGATCAAGAATATATATACTTTACGGGGCCGTAGATATATTCCTCTGTCAATTCCAAACACTTACAAGCACATTATACCCCTTTACGCTCTCAAGGGGTGCAGGGTATACAAATTTAGGTTGATTGTATGCAAGTACATATAATTCTTATAATAATAGCATTCAAATGGGTCACTAAAAAAAACAAAAGCCGAGCACAAATATGTGCCTAGAAGCGCTTATCTATATGGCTGACAAGTTTTAGATGAAATTTACACGAAGAGCCCGTACATACATATACGAGATAATAGTACATAGATATATCATTAGAATGGGGGCGTTACGTTTTCCGTAATACCCACAGATCCGTCATATTTGATCGTGGCGGGTGCAGTGCGCTTGATCTTGAGACTGGAAGTGCATGGACGGAGAATTCTCACGCGACTCGCTACGTAATTCTCAGTTTCTCTTAATTTAATGATCGTCCATATATTTCAATGACAACAGCCCAGACAAACGGGCGTAATTAAATATACAATTTATGAAAAGAAAAAAAATAATAATAACCCAACCAAGAATTATGTACTTAAGGAAAATTATATATGTATAATAGGTTATACAAATGCTAAAGAAAGAAAGAATGCGATTTTCAGAGCATCCAGAAATATGCCAAACAAGCTCAAACATAAAGACAGTGTCAACGTCTGTTTCTTGAAATACCCTTTAAAAATAACGGCATTATAATTACTTTGCAAGAGCACATAACGTCCTAATGGGCATATTATTATTATAGAAAAGTAACTCTTAAAAACGAGATTAGACTTTTTTTCAAATTCACATATTTCGCAATCAATCCTATCAGATATATGTATATTGAAACTGGATAGACTAGTTTACTCTAAGGTTCTCAATAAACCTGTTTCAGTAAAACAAAAAAAAAACACGTTTAATTATAAGCATGGACATAACTTATATGATTATATTGATCAGAGTATGGATAATAGCGTGTCAGTTAGAGTATTGCGGCTTCGGCATGTTGTTGATTTTGTTTGCCTGGCGCCAGTGAACAAATCTATGAGATATGTCTGGCCATATATGTAATTAATGTCCGCATGCAATTTTCAGTGCATTTGCATTGCAAAATGTCGGGATTGGGTGAGTGGAAAAGCTCTCGCTTGAGTCTGATGAACTGAGTGGGTAGCGGGTGCTCTTGGGCTGTTGAGTACAACAACACGAAAGCAATTTTACAATTTCTCGGGGCAGGCTCAAAACTTGCGGGCAGCTTTTGCGGCGACAAAGCGCCACGAGTTGACAGAGAGCGCGAGAGGCAGTGGCAGAGAGAGCGAGTGCGAGAGCGCGGCCAAGGCAGCGCTGCTGTTGTGGTGAGTTTTATACGCTGCTTGTTGGAGGTGTGGCAACATTGCTATGACGATAAAAAAAAAAACACATTTTTTTTATTTTGGCAAAAATACGTACAAGATGTAAACAAAGCACACAAACACACAGACACACTTTCAAACACACGTACAGACAAACATGAAGAAATATTTAGCAGGCACGAGCAAAAACACGAGCCAACAACAACAGCCAAATACGAAAACAAAAATCGCAATATCGCGAAATATTTTTGTGAATATGTATGTATTTAAAACAATAACAAAACACCGTGGCAAATCGAAACAACAATAATCGCAATCAATGGTCGAAGTTTTTTGCATATTTTGTTTTTATCCGCACATTTGTAAGGCAGAACAAACGGGCAAAAGCGAACAATGAAGCCGCAAAACGAGTTATGAGCAGCAGATGCCGATGCCGAAGGTGAATAACACCCAGCAGCAGCTCGAGAGAGTGTGAATGTGTGTGTGTGTGTGCCAGACAGAGTGAGAGAGGAGCGAGTGCGCGAGAGAGTTAAAGCGAAAGTATGAGTGAGACGTCTACAGTGGGTAGGAGGAAGCTTGAAACGCGAATTTGCCCATCTGCTCGCTTAACAGCTTTTTTAAATTCGATTTTTATTTATTTGCTGGGCTTGTCCGCCGAAAACACATACATACATACATATGCAACAATAAGCTGCTTATCTGCAACAGCTGTTGCAGGTCCTTTTCTTCCGCCATGTGCGAACTATACCGACATTTCTGCACACTAGCATCTCCATGCCACACACACACACACACCCATACCTCTTTAAGCGGCAACAGGAAGAAATCACCGCAGCAGCGACGACTGTGAAAATACAAGAATTTTTTTTGCATATTTTATTTACGAGTATTTATTTTCTGCGTTTTTTTTAGTTGTTGTTGTAGTCGCTGTTTTGTCTCGCAGTGTTGCGCGCGTTTTATGATTATCTAAAAATAGCTGTAAGCAAAGCACATGACACGCGCAGCTGAAGCCGACGGCGACGTCGACGTTGACGTTGACGTAGTCGTCGACGTCAAGAGACTGCGGTACGGTTTAGGATTACAAATATGTATGTACATATGTCTGTACACATACAGCTACAAATGGCTCCCACAGGTGTTAGGCAAAAGCTAGCTTAGAAAAAGCTTTTTGAAGCCATGCACACAGCTTGGCTTAAGACTTGCTGCTTTCGTGTAGGCTATCTTTCTCACTCCCACCTAGGGTTTAATGGCTATCGCAGAAATCTATGCTACAGAAAGCTCATCTTACCCAAAAACTTGCGAGATCCATGCGACAGAATCAAGCTTTTTGGACAGTTGGCTGCGCAATATTACAAAATTCGCAGTTTACATAGACCACAAGAGGGTGAAATTCCTTTTGCGCAGTTATACCGAGTTTTTGCGGTTGTACGTGCCAAGCGGCAAGCTTTTAAAAGCTCACCAAATTCCCGCAGACATTGGCATTTATCATTTCAATCAGATTCTGACTGAGACCGAGACTGAGACCCAGACCCCGACCCGGGCCATTGTCAATTTCATTGTTCAAGACATGTTTTGACTAGACGCTCAATTGAAAAACTGTGCGTGTGCGTGTGAGCTTGTGTGTGTGTCTGTGTGTGTGTGTGTATGACCCTCCATTCTCTTCTAGTTACTTTAACAGCTATTCCTATTTTGCGGCTGTTTACTTAAACCTGGTTAAGCCAGGCCAATGCTTGCAAAGAAAAGCAAAGAAACGAGCGAAACGAAACCAAACAAAAGAAAACGGAAATAGCTTTAAGTATATCTGACATGAGACCAAAGTCCGGTTATGGCCAGATATCGACGGCATTTACCGACATAAAACGCAACTCAAAGCCTTTAAGTCAAAATGGCTTAGAAAATATCAAAAGAGCGTAAACAAAACAAGTTTTTTCGAGTGTTGCTGCGATTCGCATTAGTTATGCATATAGGATAGATAATACACACATACATATGTACATATATGCATGCATAACAACAGTTCATTTACATAAATATGTCTGCACGCATGTGTATCTGTGTGTATGTGTATATGCGCTTGCAAGTAGCTGGATCTGTTGAAATGTCAAAACTTGTGCTCCGTATGCGTTCATCTATTTTGATTGACTGATTGATTGATTGACGTTCAAGTTACAGCCCAAACCGTTAGTGTTGGAAGCCTGTTTTTTTGTTGTAGTAGTTACCTCATGTAAGTGCACTTATTTTCCACTTTCCCATTCCACCTGCGACTGTGAAAACTTTGTGGAAAACGATTGTGTGAAAATTTTCTTTCTTTACAATCGGCTTAAACATTTTTTGCTTATATTTATGTAGTATTTACTCTACGGAAAATCCAGCCCGGAAGGAAAATTAAATTATCTTTTAAGCAGTTAAATTTTTGTGCGATCGGTTTTAAACAATTTTCATCTGTATAAGATCGACTTTCAACCAATTTGCAAAAGGTTCAAGGTAGTACAGTTGAGTTTACATATTTCCACAGGCGGGAAATGAAAAGGTAATGTCCAAACAACAACAACAACAATTATGGCGCGTGCAAAGCCGGGCAATATTCGCATGCTTATTTATTTTTCATGCAGCTCCTGCCCTGCCACTTGCCAAATTAAACAGTTTGGCCAAATTAGCCCGCTGGGCAACAATAGACTGCAAATTGAAAACAAATACAGGTGGTTCGGCTCACATTTGTATTACTTTTGTTCTTTTGGAAAATACACACACTCGGGCACTCGCACACCGACCACAAAGGGCAGCAATTCATAGAGAGGCAGAGAGAGCGAGAGAGACAGAGAGAGCGAGAGAGGCGTGCAGCGGCAGGCACAGTTCATAAAAGAAACGGTAAATAAATATACTTATATGTGCATATGTATATAGATGATATACATATGTACATACTTGCGTACATACGTACATACATGCATATAAAGATAAACAATGCAAGCTCGCAACTGGAAGAGATGCACTAAAGAGAATACATAAAGAAATTTGTATACTCTTACCGCAACTTGAAAACTGGAGTATACCTACTTCATATGTTAATTGGTATTTGTACATAATATTCATATGTTCTATTTATTAGCTTGTAAATAATATATGCAAAAGTATTTAAAAAAGAGAGAAATAATAAAAATTGTATAAACCGAATATTTGAGGTGCCTTTAGATGATTGCAAATGACGATTTTAACTGTAGATAATGTCTGGGATTAAAAAGCTAAATTTATGTAATACAATTTCTAGTTTAAATGCAACAACAATTTGGCCAAATAGCTTAGCTGTTATGCTCAGCATTTGGCAAGGGTATGCGCATATCAAATATCTTGTGCATTTTTTTGCTATGATATACTTGTGGAGTGTACCATATTATGGAAATGAGTATATGTAAATAGGCGTAGGTGTATGTCAAAGCTATTAAGCGCAATATTTATATAGATCATAAATACATATATATTCTTGGTCAGCATGATAAGTTTCACTGTTTATGTACATATATGCAAACTAATCTAAGAGTTTCGTTATGGAGTTATATTAAGCTATAAATATGCTATAAATATCCATATAACAGATATGTGTGTCGGAAACGGCTCGATCGTAAAACTTTACTGTAACAATTAAGCGTAAATCGATAAAACATGCATTCAATTAGTTTTCGTGTAGAGCTTTCCAAAAACAAAATGTGTTAAAATGTGAATTATCAGCAATATAAATTACAATCTGGATGCTCATTTTCGGCACAGGGCGTGGATATTACGAAAAGTGTGAAAAACATCATTATTCCCTTTCTACGAAGATCTTTTGAAAACAAATCGAAAAGAGAGCGGATATGGTAGCCAGTTGATAGCAAGGCAAGGGTATTCTTTTATGTTTGTTTAAGTTTCTGTGCAAACATATAAGTATATACATGTACATATGTGTGTGTGTGTGTGTACAAGCGGTCAAATCAACGCTGATTTTGCCGCTTTTGAACACTGACCTACGCATATTCATTCGTGCCACTTGCGACAAGGGACGCGCGACGCTTTCCGTTTGATTGCGCAATTTGTGAATCAAACTACAATTACACACAGAAAAAACAGGGAGAACACCATGCCGAAGTTGAAATACTCTTTCTCGGAAGAAACGATAGAGGAACTGACACTTTGTTACATATGTAGTTCGAACAGAAGATAAGATTTAAGTAAAGTTCGGTTAATCAAATTTGAAAGGCGGAACAGTTATGTATATAAAAACAGACTTTTCCACCAATTCTTTCTATTGAGCTATATGTTAAGATCACAGTGAAGCTCGTAATTGCTGATTTTGGCTAAGATATAATTCGACCGCTTCTACTATTGAGCTATATGTTATAGTAGTCCGATCTGGATTAGCCTTGGATAATATCTGGGTGATGCTGATCACGAATGTATATACACATATATACATCGAATCACATTAAATGACGCATAGGCGTTACATATTTCATGACAAAATAGATTAGCCCCTTGCAAGGGTATTTTAAGTGCAGTACTTGTAATTAGAAAAACAATTGCGAATGCGAGTTGCTGGAATAGCGATGGCGTGAGGGGAAGGGGAGGGTGCAAGAGGGTGCTGAGAGAGAGAGAGAGAGAGAGAGAGAGAGAGAGAGAGAGAGAGAGAGTGGGAGAGCGCAGAAAAGCTGGAACTGGGCAGCTAATTAAACGCAGTTCAACTGAGCGCCGCAACAGTCAATTGGCAGCGAAAAATGCGACACGGCATGATCATGATATACCACGTTCCGCTGCCCGCCCCGTCGACGGCCCGCACCTTGACATGCTCCCCAACTGTCGGCAAGGTTAAACTAAAAATAGATATGGAGAATAACATGGCAAACAGCGGCAACAACAACAACAACAAGTTGCAGAGCTGCGGGTATTTATAGCAACAACAACAAAAACGACGACGACGACTGTAAAATACTCGAATAAATGAAAAACCTGAAACGATATCAAGAAAGAAGCGCTTGACTGGACTCGCAGCAGCCTTAATACTCTTTGCGATGTTTTTCAATAACATATTTCAAATATATATTTATATATTATTATATATAAATATTATGTATAAACAAGTTAAATATGAGTTCCAAGTTAAAATAGGAATTATAAAATTCAGTTGTCGCTCGACAATTGAACTTTTCCTTCTTTTTCTAATTTCCAGAACCATTTTCTAAATTCATTTTCAACAGTTTTGGATTTAAATTCAAACATCTATTGAAACTCATCAATGGAGGTCCAAAGTTTCCAGATTCTATATTCATAACCTGTTTATCTTAATAATTTTCAAAATTAATGCCCCGAAAAACATAATTATAAATCTTTCTAGTACTTGAATCTGTTTTATTTTCTAATTTTAACGGCCATTTTTTAAATAATTTTTAACAGCCTTGAATTTAACCTCAAAAACCTATCGAAATTCGTTCAATAGTAATATTTATAGAAATACTCCATTCAAAATTTGTTTATTTTTATTATGTTTTCAATTATTTTCACTTCGCATGACAAACAATGTGATTTAGCTGTAATGGCCCTGGTAAGGGTAAATGAAATGAAAAACTTGAAAACGAAATAAAAATAAAGTAAAAGAAAAATTAAATAAAATGAAAAAAATAAAATAAAAAATAAACGTGGCAGCGTCAGCATCGACGTTGCAGTTGGCGTCGCAGTTGCCGCTACTTGGCCCAGTTTTAAGCTTTGGCAACTTAATAGGTCAAATTAATTGTCGTGTGCGATGCCCCAAAACAAACGGAATTCATTTCAGAAACGCACACACACATACACACACTCAGCCAGACAGCCAGAGACACAGACACAGACACAGCCAGAGACACAGACACAGACACACACACACACACGCGCGCGCAGCACGTAACGAAAGCTGCGACGTCACAGCGAAAAGCTTTACGTGCCTTGAAACAGTCGTCGCTGATAAAACCAGAAAATCAAACTGTTTCTCAGTGTTGGCTAACGCTCGACCCTTCAGTGTCTGGCCTTTTGGGCGACTATATTGATCTGCGCCCAAAGGGCTGGGCACAACAAATCGTGCATTTAACGCCTTCTATGGCCTCCTCACTGATAATGTGATTATGGATAACCAATGACAAATGCCCAAGCCCTTAAGGCTTGACGTTCAAGTATGTGCTACTATATACAAGAAAATAGTGCTCATCTGAGAGCTTCTAGAGAGTGCACAGTGTGGAAAGTTTCAGCCAGATGAGAATTGGAAAGGGGAAGTTGGGCACTTATGTATGTATGTATGTACAATGTGTATTGCACTTGTAGACATTTTAGGAGCATGTCAAGAATTTTAGGTTGCATATGAACTTAACAACGCACCTCCCCCCCCCCCCCCCCTCCCCGTCCTCACAACCAACTCAGCTTTGGACACAAATTTCGCATGTTCTTAAGATTTTCGCAAGTTTGCACTCTGCACTTGAGTACTCAAATACACACATATATGTATGTAGGTACAGGCATATGCTTGTGTATGTGTGTATTGGCATGTGTCAATCTGCCGCTAAGCACATTAACGAGCGCATCTAAAAAAAAAAAAAACTACAAAAAATGTTGCTTGCCGAAGACTAAATACCCTTGCATACAAATAAATCCAATGGCAGCCATGTTACAGTGGTCGAACTTGGTTAAATATGTATGTATGTGCCCAAATGCTTATAGCATAAGAAAGTTTAGTAAATGCATATTTAAATATTAAAAAACAAACAGACTTTTTTAAAGTAAGTCATAATATTAATTGCAAATAAATAAATAAAGCTGAAACAAAGGAAATCTTAGTGAGACTATTCAATATATTTTCAAAATAAAATAGGGTAATAATGCAGGAACTTAATTTCCGACCGATCACTCATATCACAAATACATACAACGTTTTCATGACACCCCCCTCCCCGACCCCTTGCATTAAAAAGGACGAATGGGTTGAAAGCTTCCGCGAATACATGTGTACTATATCGTGTATGTATGCGTGCTTGTTATTGTGTGTTTTATTATATTAATCAATAATAACAAATATTTGTAATCGAAATTATCAACAATTGGCAATTCAATAAAATCATCATATTTCCCACCATAAACCAAATCAATCATTTTTAGCTTGATTTTCGGGGCCATCAGACCCGCTTGACGTATGTATGTATGTATTTTTATCCACACATACATACATAGAATGTATATATGTACATACGTGCAGGGCTATATATTAAGCATTTTGTTGTTTACTGCGCGACGGGCGCGGAGACAATTGGAAAAATAACAACAAAAACTACGCCGTTAACAAAAAATTTCAACAATACATACATACGTACATATTTCTTATAAGAATAAAAAAGAAGGTCAGACAGCCACTGAAGTCGCTGTCAGCGTCGCAGTCACGATTGACATTGTTGACGGCGACTGCGACGTCAGGTGAGCGATTTAGTAACTGCATGCATGCGATAAGCACATAATCAAATTGATATCCCAACAATTAAAACGATAAATAACAAAAATACAAAACAATTTTAACAACAACAAGCACTAAGTATCACAGCATAAGGCACAAAGCCTAACGGAACGTGCAACAAGCCCGTAGCCGTAACAGGGGTACAACGGCAGCTTCATAACTCACCACACCAAAGAGAGAGAGAGAGTGAGAGCGAGAGCGTGCAAAAACCACCACACAGAGAGAACTCTGCCGACGACAAAGACGACGACGCAGCCGACGACTCGTTGGCTGGCTGACAAACCGAAACCGGCTTTGGTTATAAATAAACCTTTGCCATGCTGGTATTTGGCTTTCGAGTCTCTAGCGGTGCAGTAGCAGCAACAGCAGAAGCGAGCAAAACACAAAAGCAACAAACGGCGTTCAGCGAAAAACACGAACATACCGAAACCGAAGAAACCGCTGTGAAAAGAAAATACAAAAAAAAAAAAAAAAAAAAGACCAGACCAAACCAAACAAAACATAAGCAAGAAAATTTACAGGCACTCGGGCACAGACGATTTTTTTACATTGTTGTTTTAATTGAATTGAAACACAAATTTGTGCTCCTATTTGCGCATTTTAATTTTTATTTAACTGCAGGCAGCATTTTGATTAACTCTAGTGCAAAGCACTTGTGCTCTATTTTTTATTCTTGTTGCCCCTTGTATAAAGGCAAAACAAAATCAAAGGAAATTCTAATTGGAACAATAGGCCTGAGGCAAAACAACGATAAGCGGGCGTATACAAAACAAACGAGAAACGTCTTAGAAGAAAAAAAAATATAATATAAAAAAAAGAAAGAAAAAGGGGAAGAGAAAAACGCGCGCGCACTGCAAGTGTGAATTAGTGAAAGTTACGCGCGCGTGTGCAACGACACAGGCCACGCCCATACCGCCAAAAACGCCCACACAATGAACCGATCAAACAGTTTTGTCAGCTCACTGAAATGGTGGCCACTGCAGGGCCACAACAATCAGGCAACGCCAGCGCCAGCAGCGCCATCGAACGGCTACTCACAGTCGGCGCCCAGCTCTCCCACATCCAATTGGCCGCCGTCGCTGCAGCAGCACAAGCTCAGCGTCGGCGCCAATGTGAACGCCACATTTGGCAGCAGCGTCGCCGTACAAAAGCTGCGCGAATCCAAATGGTTCAAGCCCGAAGAGCAGAGAATTTTCTGCGCTGTCGTCGAGTGCGGCTTCATTGTGGAGGTGCGCAGCAGTGCCGCTGCCGAAGCCGCTGCCGTTGCAGCCGCGGCTGCCGCCGCAGCGGCCTCTGCCAATGATGCCGATTCCCTGGACATCGATTGCCCGCCCCTGACATTGGCGCCGCCACTGATTATACCCCGTAACGGCAGCAGCAGCATAAGCTTTCTCGAAGCGCAGGATGAGAACGAGACGCCGGTAGCGTCATGGTACGGCATCGTACTCTGCAAGGTGGCCAAAGGTGAGTACCGAATGCATGAAGCGACAAATGAGAGAAAAAGCTCGCGTCAAACTGTTTTCGTAGCGTGCACAGCTCACATATCAAACGGTTCGTTCCATTGTGTAAATAGCTCTCACAAGAACCTGAATGCGAATATACAATTCTTTTCATTTCTCAATTCTTATGGCCCATTTAATTGGCTTTTGGTATTGTACTTGACCCAAATAGAAGGATCAAAAAAAGAGAAGTGCTTTAAAATTGGTTTTTCTATTCGTTGATGATGATTAATCATATTGCAGACGTCAGAGCAATTAAGCTAATCTCACAAGTTCGGCAAATACTGATATTTCAAAACGACATTCAATAAAAGCACAAATCGTATGTACATAGTACGAATGCATATGTATGTACATATTTTATGTGTGTATTTATGTGTGCTCTATATACTATATAGAAAGGCGCTTTTTTATCTAATCGAAGACAACAACATTGTCGAGTGCCGCCTACAAGAACAATGGACATTTCTTAGTTTTGAAGAGGCAGCAAAACAAAGCGCCAGCAGCGCAGCGGCAGCGAACTTTGCGACGTCGCGTTTTGCACGCACGCACTCACAAACACATACACACACACATTGGCATCCAAACACGTACATACATACATAGCATACAATGTTTCTCTCACACTTGCTGCACCAACATGAGACCATTCACAATGCTGCGCTGACAGCTGCCAGAATATTCCATTTGTATGTGTGCGCAGAGCGAACACAAAATGTAAACAACACGATGAATATTTAAAATACTGCTGACAATACGCGCCTGTCATAAGCGGCAGCATCATGTGCTTTGAGTCACGCATGCAGCGTTTTTGTTTCTTCTTTGCTTTGCTTCTGTGCCGACGGCACGTCCGCCTGCTTTTGGGGCCAAACAGCGGCAAACAGTCCCCAGTCTTGTGATGCGTGGTGAGCATTTTCAAGTGCTTTGCGTTGCTCTTCGCCTCAAAAGCTTGCTAAACGTAGGCATTCACCACTGCGAGGGCGACTGTTGCATCTCGTGCCGCGAACAATTCACCAGATTCTGCGGTGGGTGTAAGCGCTCGTGTGTAAATAAGTGTGGTGTATGTGTGGGTGTTTTTCTGCTATGTCAGGAAAGCTTTTGCATTTAATTGCATGACTTGTGGTGGTTATCCTGAATTTTGTTACTGACATGACGAAACAAGTTGATATGAGTAAGCACACATACACATGCATACATGCACACATATGTAGATGGATATGACAAATCTTATGAGAATCCCATAAGAAGCATTTTACTGTTTGCTCACCTTTTATGGGCAAACAAACTTCATGCATGCATACATATGTATTTGTGTATACATGTATGTATGTGTGTATACATAGACAAAGATGCAATGATAAGCATCGCTGCGCTCGCGATTAACAAATTTGAATGGTGTAATTGATGTATTTAAATAGAAGCGTTGATAAAGCGCCCCTCGATGACGTCATAATCATATAGCGCTTATCTGTTTCGCTTGAATAAGGCTTATCGCAGAGCACACACAAAGCCCCAACAGGTGCCGCTTTGTAATGCGTTCAATGAACCAAAAGACAGAAAAATCAAAATGAGCATTGACGTATTGAAGGATTATGAGCAATCTGTAGATGAGCTCACTGCAAGATGAATTCTTCCCCTTCTTACGGCATTTCAGTGCTATGCATGGATGCCTCTGGGCTTACAAGACAGCAGTAGTGTTGTAAAGCAGCAAAAGAATGCACCCGAAACCACAAAATAACCCCCACACGTCCCCCAAGCGGCCGCTCCCCCACAAGTCACCCACACCTTTTGGTAAACAATTTAAAATTCGTGCAAATTAGTTGCGCATGGCAAATGCTTAGCGCCATTCAAAACATCAACAACAACAACAGCAAAACAGAAGAGTGAAAAAAGGAGCACGAAAGTGTGAAATATCAACGATGTTTATTGTAGATGATTAATCCCCATGTCATTCATAAAACAAAAACAATTGCGCAACAACTAAAACAAACACAATAAATTATAGCTCTGATGCTTTCAATGCACATTTTGTATAAAGGGTATCCAACTAATGATATAATATGACTGCATTATGCAAGTGTACAAAATGAAAAAGTTAATTAGATATTGAATGATTTCTTACCAGTTAGTTAGGAACTTTAGAAAACTTTAGAACTGTCCCCATAACAAAAATTTTACTACTCTTAAATTGGAGCAGCTAGAAGTTGGAATCTACAATTGTTTTGCAACACTTTTAAATATCGAATTCTATTTAAAAAAATGGCTCAAATATTTTTCAAATTCATTTTTGTGTTGATAAATTGTAAGCTCTGGAAATACAAATATTTTCAAAATTCCAATCTATACTTTTTAAGTTTCTCAAATTTGCAGATATTATGACTTTCTGTGAAGTGAAAGAATCAAAGCATTATCTGATAGTAGTACTCTATTTCGTAGAGTATGCGTATCTCAGGCTGTAAAACTTGGCTGTTTTTATCTTGACACGTCGTGCTATAAATTATATTGCGTTCATTTGTGAAATAAAATATTCCCAAATATAAAGATGCCAAGCCAATGACTTGCATTTAAACAAAAAAAAACCTGCATTACTTGTGCAGTGTGACCATAGTTAAATTGCGGCGCACTTCAACGGCCAGTGTTGTATAACACAAGATAATGATTTAAATGTTGAACCAATTGAGAGATGAGAATGCACCTGAGAATTGAGCTTGTCATTTTGAATTGTTGACAATTGATTGATTGTCAATATAACTGTTAATAATATACTATAATACGTTCGTTTGACAGACAATAAACCAAAACCGGAAACCATTGAGATATATTCTGTGAAAATACGCGAAAATGGCACCTATAAGCTGATCAAAATGTCATTGGCCGACATCTGGAGCCACGGCTGGGAGTTGCGCATCAACAATTTCGCTGACAAGGAGAAAACCCCGCACAACGAAAAGGACATACGCAATCAGGTACGATTGGAAATGTTTATAAATTTGTATGCTTATCTAATTACATATGTATGTGTTTATCAACACTGAACAGGTGTCGCTGGCGCGCAAGGCCAAACAGAGTCTGTGGAACAACAACAAGCATTTTGTGTATTGGTGCCGTTATGGCAGTCGCCAGCAGGATGTGCGCAAGCGACAGGTAACGACGAGTGCGAATCACGTGCTGCTGCATTTGATCAACTGATAAGCGACGGGACCTATATACTCTAGCTGTATATAGGTAGCATCATATCGTATAATTCCAAATGCCCGCCACACACTAAAATTAACCCACACACACACACGCACACCAACACACACACACACATTGTTGTAGTTGCAACAGCAAAGACTTGAAAACACACACACACACACACACACACGCGCGCGCACGCACAACTGTTCTTTGGTCAATTGTCAAATCGAAAAACAATTCTATTTCCATATTTGAATATCATGTATGTATGTATGCACGCGCATTCGGCTGATCTGAACAAAAGCAGAATCGATGCCAGCAGACACATATTAACAATTTATAATGTTAACGATCTAACAATTCATTTTTGTTTTTTTTTTGTATCATTAATTGCATTTTGGAGCAGCAGCAAATAGTGTCTGGGTACACAGCCAAAATTGATCAAAAGAAATTAAAAAGCGAAATTCAATAATTATAAAACCGTTGACTAATTACCAGAATGCAAAATCTTACAAGTAATCCCTATATCTTGCAGATGTCCGAGTGCGTGAAATGGGGCAACGTTGGCATGAATGCGGGCATGTTGCTGGTGCTCAATAATAGGCAAAAATACCACTCCCACTCAAAGTAACTAACACAAATACACACCTTTTTTTCTAGTGCATATATATGTACACACTATCGCACATATACACACACACACACCAACACACACATGCATACCACATTGCTTTAGCTAAAGGAAAGTAAAGACAAAAAAACAAAATCCAAAGCAAATTGTGATAAGATAGATCATGTTTTAAACAGCGACAAGCGACAACACACACAGCAGAAATATTTATTTACATATGTTCAATATACATATATACATGTGTATATGCATGTGTACATATGAACAATATAGAAGAAGCGAGCGCGAGAGACAGACAGAGAGAGAGAGAGAGAGAGAGAGCAGGCTCTTAATATGTTACTCTTTTTAATTGGCAGTATTAAAATAATATATCAAAAAAATAACTGGCCTACAACAGCGTGCACACGCACACACACACACACACACACACACACACACACACCTACTTGCAACTATTGTTTTTAATACATTTGCTGTTGCAACTTGAGCTACAATATGCAAAAACAAATTGTATTTAAATTTGTATATTTGACAGAGAGAGAGACACACTGTGAAATTCGAAAAGACTTATTAACAATTGGTTGTTTTTTTTTTTTTTTTTTTTTATTATAATTATTATCATTATTTTTATTATGTATTATCATAGCAATTATCATAATATACCTATTATATATTATTACTTTGTAATAGGAATAAATACTATGCAGGCATTATAATTTCTTCTTGTTTCTTCGATATAAGCGCAGTCTAAACACATACAAAATAAACTTTAAACAAAAAAAAAAAGAAAAAAAGAAAAAAAAAAAGAAATTTAGCAAACAGCGTTCTCAACACTGTTTGCAGCATACTTTTGTGCGCCGTGCTTAATTCCTGTACATAGGCACGCAATACGCAACACGCAGCAAATATCAACCACACACGCGCACACACAAAAAAACTCACCACACACTACATTCATGCATTACGCAACGTAACGTTACGTAATATTCGTTGTAATCAAGCAAAAAGTTTGTACTTCGACACACACACACACACACACACACATACGCATACACGCCCACATATATACGTTTGCCTACATATAATGTAATTTTGTTTTTAGTCTCTTAAGCGATTTTTAAAATATTAAAATATTTATATATAATATATAATATACGATATACATTTGGCAATGTGAAATTTGAATGTGAAATGTTTGTAAAATGCTTTATATTTGGATATTATTAAATGTTTACCAAACGGACAACAAATTTAAAAAAGAGTTTAACTTAATCAATTGAAAAATAAGCTGAGAACTCCTATCTATCGCCTTTCTAACTTCCAAAGCGAGAAGCTTACGATATCGCAGCAAGCATTTAAGCCAATAAACGAGCGCTTTTTTCTCCAAAAGCAAAATGTGTGAAACAAAAAATATTGCTTTCATTATTTACTAGTTTAAAAGTTTTTCCAGCTGACACTGATATATTATTATGTGTATTGTCGATACTTTTCATAACGGAGGTTACGAATTCTAAAGAAAATCCATATCCACCAAATAAATTGCAGCCCAGGGTTGCAATTGTTGATAGACAATAAACAACGTGAAGACAAGCTTTCAACCACACAATAAGCAGCTGTCTTTTACTTAATTTAAAACCATTTTGTGGACATTAATTTTCGGTACACAAATATATCTCGACAATCGGATAACGAACATAAAAGTTACTTAAGGTAAAAATTCAATTCAAAAATATAAATAAAGAAAAGTGCTAAACGTTTGTGTGGGTGGTGCGAAGGGGGAAGGGGGGGGCGGGGGGAGGGTTCAAATATAAAACACACCACATACATAAAACTCACCTCACGCAGCAATCCGAAGAGCACATCCGTTGAGAGCGATCGCTCGTGCGCCTCATCCATAATAATGGCCGCATAGCTGTCCAGGTCCGGATCGCGCAGACTCTCACGCAATAAAATACCATCGGTCATGTACTTGATGACGGTGCGCTCCGAGGTGCAGTCCTCGAATCGTATGGCATAGCCGACATCCTCGCCTGCAATAAATGCGATGCACATTAGTTAAATCTATGCAGTGTACAGTGTGCGTACGATATGATGAACCGATTTTTTGATAATTGTGTAACTAAGATCAGCTCTAGGTTTTATAGACAAGGCATTTTGTACTGACAAACCGATGGATTGAATGTTGACCCAATACAGAGTCCAACAGTTAATTTTTATGACGTTAGCGAACACTGTGACGGGATTTTGGGAAATTGAAAAGTATTTTATGAGAGGTTTCTAGTTATTTTTTAAAGATTTACAGACTTCGAGAAGTTCACGTTAATGAGTGGAAAATGGGTGAAATGCGGGTGAAAATGTATGCAGCAAAAAGACGGCAATAAAAGCTCAACAAAATATCTTTGGGACCAGGATTAACTATGCCTCGACTATGCTGTCGATTCGGTTCATCATTGAAGAAAGAGACGCCGCATTTGCAGTATTCACTGTACACAGTACGCACCCAATTGTGTGTCCATCTCATCGGAGACGCGCTTCGCCACAGACATGGCGGCCACACGGCGCGGCTGGGTGCAGCCAATCATGCCACGCTTGCTGTAGCCATCCTCGTGCAGATATTGGGTTAGCTGCGTCGTCTTGCCGCTGCCCGTTTCGCCGACAATGATGACCACCGAGTTTTCGCGTATGACATTGAGCAGCTCCTGGCGCGAGGCGAACACGGGCAGGAAGCGGCGCTGTTCTCCGATGGTTTTCTTTCGTGAGAATTCGCTTTTGCCGCCGCTTTTGGTGTCCTGCATGTCGCGCATGTGATCCGCAAACTTTTGATCCTTGCGATAGTCGGCGGTGTCGTGTTCCTTGTCGAATTTGGCATCATCGTCATCCTGCGGCCGCTGCACACCCATTATGTTGCCCAGCTTGGTGCCGCCCAGCTCCCAGTGTTTCTTTTGGGCCTTGCGGCGCTCTTTCTGCTCCCGATAATTGCGCACCAGGGCGCTGCCTTTGCGCGCCAGCAATGCCATATCGGAGGTGGGATCTTTGACTGGCACCACCGGCTCCGGCTGCTTGGTGAACACAATGCGTCCGTCCAAAAATGGTGGCACTATGTGATGCACCAGCAAATGGACGCGCTCGAGCGCCTCCTCGTCGAAATCGTCGCTGACATTGATCGAGGTGACAACGCCCGAGGTGAGCATCCGATTGCGCTCCCACAGCTCATTGTCCCGGTTGTTCTGTCGCTGCTGGGCGCTGATGCGCTTCTTGCGCTTCTGCTCCAGCTGTTCCTCGCGCCGGCTATAGTATTCGGCATTGGTGCCGCCAAACGGATTGTTCTCGTCATCGTAGCCCTCGTCAATGTTATACCACTCGCGGTCGAGGCGTCGCTGCTCCTCCTCCCACAGATCACGAGACTCGGCATCTCCCGTCCAGGGCGTGGCACCGCTGCGCTTGCGATCGTGTGCCCATTGATTATAGCGATGCGCAGGCGTTGCGCGCGCTGTGTCATCCCCATTGTAACTCCGGCCGCGACTGTGGCCTCTATCGGACCATTCGCCGGTGCCGTAGCCGGAGCCAGCGCCACGTGGCGTTGGGAAATCCCAATCAGATTTGCGTCCACCGCCGCCGCCCTCGGCATCGTCATCATCCCAGGAGCTATTTAATACACCACCAGTGCCACCGGGTGTGCCCGGCTCCCTGGGCGTATGCAGGCTGCGCACCGACGCAGAACGATCCCGATCACGTTCTCGATCCCGGCGTCTGCCGTCTCTGTAGGACTCTTGATCCTGTTCCCGTGCTCGCTTGCGTCGCTCGTCGCCGCGTCGTTGTCTATCCCGCTCACGCTCTCTATCCCTGTCCCTCTCGCGATCCCGTTTACTGTCTGAGTCATCGCGCGTCGTCTTGTGCACCGCACCCTTGTGCCGGTCCCGATCCCGTTGGATGTGCTCGCGCAGCCGTTCTCTGGCCTTATCCGAGACACCGCCCGTGTGCGATGGTGTCTCGTCTTTGTGCTCGCGCAGCTGTCGACTCAGCTTCTCGAAGCTCTTAGTGTCCGGTTTCTTAAAGGCGAATTCGCTGGCAGGTGTCGTGGCGTTGGGTGCGCTTGAGGGCGTGCCACCATCATCGTACTCGCTGTCCTGGAAGGAGATCAGGCGCTCGGCACGCGCCTTTTCAGCGCGTCGTTTCGCAGCTAGCTTGTCCAGGCCCAGCAGCGAGCCCTGCGGAACTTTGAAGCTGCCCCCGCTCCCGCTGGCACTGCTGCTGTCTTTGGGCCTCTTGAGCACCAGGCCGCCGCGCTGCTCCTGGACCATGGTGCCCTCCAAGCGATGCACGCCTGCATCATCTTCGGACATGCTATTATTACGCGATTAATAAGATTTTCTTTTGTTTGCGCAAAACGATTCATGCGCGTTTTACAATAGAGGTGGCAAACTATCGATATAATTATGCAAATACCGATAGTTTTTATTTGCTGTAGCTGTCGATCTTTTTCTTGGCGCAATTGAATCGTAACACCAACCAACACATGTAAAACAACTTCTAAATAACTGTCAGTCAATTTTTCCAATATTTTGTGATAAATATATCTACATATCTGATGCAACGCACCATTCAACCGCTTTTAAACGTATTGATGAATTTGGTATTGTGTGTATATTCAACAAAGCATATCGATAGCATTCCATCTCTATTTTAGAACACAGCTGAGCTGCAACAAAAGCGCATGCTGCTAAGTCGGGCCTATCTATTGGTGGCACAAGTGCAGCAAGCAGTCTGGCAACGCTTACCAACGCCAATGGCGGCGAAAGTGAATGCAAAAGCTCAAATTATGATTTTAATCGTTTATTTAATTTGCATTTATATAACAGATTAGTCTTTGCTCTCCACTTTCTCCGGCACCGTTTGGGTTATCCAATTCAGATATGGTAGATTTCCAGCCTGTATGGGCAGAGAAATTACTTCGGCCACGCTATATGGATGGTTCTCGCGAACAAACTTGCTCAGCTCATCGATGCGGGCGGTGCGTGTCTTTATCATCATGAGATACTCGTTATCCTCGTTTACTTTGCCCTCCCACATGTAGATGGACTCGATTTGGGGTATAATATTCACACAGGCCGCCAATTTACGTTCTATGATGCCGTGCGCCAGTTTCTTTGCCGACTCTTTGTCGGGTGTGGTTACAAACGCCACGGAGCTGGTGCCGGCGACGTAAGCTGGATCGCACGCCTTGTCGCTCATTTTGTTATTTTGATTTTGGATGAACGAGCTACTAGCTGATGTGCAAGTGGTTGTGGCAAAGGCCGTGTGACTTGTGACAGCGGCAGTAGCAGCAGCAACAAGTAATAAATTGCGTGCGAGTAGCCAACGACAGGGCACCGACCTTGCGTTTCTCAGATATTGCATTAAATGCACTTTGCTCGGCCAATGAAATGTCGCGAAATGAAAACAACACAAAAGTCGGCGATGTCAACTGCAGCGCGACAAATGAAATCTAACTATCGATAGTTGTTGCTTTTTGTTATCGATATAATTAGCTTTACACGCACGCCATATTGGAATTCCGATTGCTAACTTTTTGAAATGTTTTTTTCTAGGCCGCCTAGCAGAATTTTTTTGAACTGAAATCTAATAATTACAGAATTGGTGAATATTAACTTGAAACTTAAGTTTTAGAAAACCTCTGTATTTAACTAATACCTGGTTTGACTGAGACACTGTTCTATTTAAAGAAAATTATGAAATTTGACTACCAATAAATATATAATAGTATTTTGCATACAATTTGTTTAAAAAATCTATTCTCGCACATATTTATAAAGGTATATTAATCATAAATATAATACGTGTCTGAGGCTCACACAAAAATAATTAAAATTGATTTGGGAAAAGGCAAAAAAAAAAAAAAAAAAAAAATAAAATGTAAAAAATATAATTATTTAATAGTTTTTGTGCTTAAGACTAAATGATGTTGTTTTTGTTTTTCTTGATTGCGGTGCGCTGTGCAGTCAGTGGAGTCTAACGAGTCTAACAACGAGCACACCGCAGTGCTTGATATTGGAGCGAGTGTGTCCACAAGGGGAATTCCTTGATATTCCTGCACATGTGGAATTCCTTGTGGTCCTAGTCCGTTTCGTGTTTGTCCGAGTCTGATTTAGCAGCTGATTCACCTGCAGAGGGCGGCGGCGGCTGTGCAGTGGGCGCAGCACCAACTGACGGTGGCGCCGCCGCTGCCGTTCCTGCTGCTGGCGCTGGCTGCGTTGGCGGCTGTGGCAACGGATGAGGCTGTGGCGGCGCCTGTTGCTGAGCTGAACCATAAACAGCGCCAGCTACTGGCGCCCCCTCATGCATATGTCCCGGCGGCGGCGGCGGCGGTTGTTGTTGTGGTGGTTGCTGCTGCTGCTGCTGTGTTGGTGGTGGTGGCTGCTGTTGTTGTTGTTGTTGCTGCTGCTGCTGTTGTTGTTGCTGCTGTTGTTGTGCCGCACCTGGGGGCGCATTGACACCGCCATGCTCCCTGGCGCTGGCAAAATGCAGCGGCGTATATGGCTGATAGGGCGGCAGGTGTGGATAATAGGGCTGCGGGCGCGAGTGCGGCCCGTACTGTGGTTGATAGTAGTGCGTGTGCGAGTGCTGGCCCGGCCCAGGGCCACCATAGTTAGCATAGCCCATGTGCGGCAATGGCGGCGGCAGTCCGGGCATGCCGCCGGGCGGCGGCTGCTGCGGCGGCTGTTGTTGTTGCTGCGGCTGCTGCTGCGGCGCCATGTGAGGCGGCAGGTGTGGTGCATGTGAGCCTGGCGGCGGCGGTCCGCCTACGTGAGCATGCGGATGCATTTGAGGTGCTCCCGCAGCTGCAGCTGCTGCTGCCGCTGCTGTTTGCGGCGGCGGTTGCTGTGGTGGTGCTGCTGCTGGTTGATGCTGTTGTTGTTGCTGCGGCGGCGGTGGCGTGGGTGTTGTAGCTGGCGGCTCACTGCTTAGTGGCGGCGGCGGTGGCGTTGCCGCGGGCGTCGCTGTGGGCGTAATTGGCTTGCCGGGCACAGCGGCAGCTGTTGGTGGCGTCTTCAGCGCTTCCTTTGCGTGCTCGATCAGTGGCAACGGAGGTAGATCCAGTTTGTCATGCTTCACAGGCGGCGGTGGCGGCGGCACAGATGGCTTTGGCGGCGGCTCAATGTCCATGGGCTCTGGATCCGTTTTGCTGGCCAGCTCGTGTACGTGTGGTGGCGGCGGTTGCGGTGCCACTACCACTGGCGGCTTGGCCGGCTCCGGTTTGGGCGCAATGCTCGCTTCCGGCGCCGCGGGTTGCTGCTGTGGTGCCTGCGGCTGCTGATGCGGCGGCTCCTCTTTGCGATTGGGCGCCTCCTCAATGCGTTGACGATCGCGCTTGATATCATCGTACATGCGATGCACCATTTTCTGGAATGTGTCCTCATCGACGGCAGGCTTGCAGTGCCGCTTGAGCTCCTCCTGGAAGGCATCGCTCGATTCGAGCATACGCTGCTTTTTTGCCTCGAACTTCTCCTCCATTTGCTGCAGCTCCGCCTCCAGCTTAGTCTGGTGCATTGTCAGCGAGCTGACCTGACGCTTGAGCACCTGCATACGCTGTGTTGTAACCACGGATCGCACATCGGGCACCACCGCCTCGGAGAATATTTCGTTGATAAGGCGATGATTGCGCAGATATCGCGCGTATGCCATGTGCTTGGCCGTGTAACCCTCATCCAGATCATCCTCATCCTCTGCCGGCTGTATATCAATGCGACGCTCGTGCTGGCTCTTGCTCCCGCCGCCACGGGATGGCGTCTCGTGCACATCGGCCACCTCGGGTTTGACTTTCGATTTGGCCGATATGTAGGCCTGATAGGCGGGCGTCTGATGGTATGCCTTCAATGCCTTCTCATACTCCAGCTTCTCCGCCTCGTACTCGTCGACATATTCGGTTCTTTCGTCCTCATTAAGCTGCTTCCACATGACGCCTATCTTTTTGCCAAGCTCCCATAGTTTGAGCTCCGGATGCTGCGCCTTAACACTGTCCCACACACGCTTCGAGTAACGCATATATGGCAATATGGGTTTCTCTGGCGGTTTCGGTGGCTTTGGCAAACGCGATTCGCTTTGGGTCTTGCTGCTTGAGGATTTGGTCACTTTTTGTGGCGTAAACGCCGGATTGCTATAGTTGCTGTGCGTAAATATGGGCGTTTGATCCTTATTTCGATCGCCAGCAGCGCCGCCGCCAGATGAACGCGACCGACTACTCCCACTGCCACCGCCGCCGCCGCCAACAGCACCGCCGCTGGGAAGCGGAGTTGCCGGCCCTGTTGGTGCCCCAACGGCGATTTGCTTGTAGTTGCTGGGCAGCGCCATGTTTAGTAACATAAATGAATAGTTATATTTTTAACGTTGAGTGCGGATTGCAATTTGCATATATATCAAGTAAAAACAACCAAAATATAGCTAAATTCACGCGGACGCCATTGATGGGTTTTTCTCTATACTGAAAATTGGAGATGGCACCCAACGCGTCACAACAATCGCAATTCGATAGTTTACAGGCCGTATTTGGTACGTTTTGCAGCACTAAGGGCTGTTAACACGCCGGCATATCATTGGCTAGCGTTGGCAATTTGAGTTCAACTCGATGAACGCGTTCAGCCTTTCACTTTCCAGTTGTAAACATGATTGGACTGCAATTATGTAAACATGCTCCGGTTTTAATAATCGCTATATTTAATTAACTTGTAAATAAAGCATTTATTTTGAACAGTAGGCTTGTTAAACATAACACATATTCTTTCCAGCAGCAAGTTTGTTTCAATGATTCGTTCAATTGAACTGGCTCTGAACGGAACAGCACAGCTGTGCCATCGGCCAAACGAAATACGTAATGAATTTAAAATATTTAAATATTTTGGATAAAACCATGCTTTTTGGCAGAGGTATCAATGTTAAGCGTTAATAAATAAAGCGCATTTGATTATTGATAAGCACACTAGCTGTTCCAATGCCCGCCCGCTCAGTCGTCGCTTCTGCCCCTAACACAATCAGTTGGCTTTCAACACTAGTCGGAGGCAGAAGCACAAAACATTTGTATATTTTAAATAGTAAAAATGAATCGAATTCGTATATGTTTACGCACCGCGGTGAGCAGACATGGTTACAGAAGTGCGCCAGGACGTGCACCATTTAATATCTCGGCCATGCAGGTCGCAACGGGCAACACCAACTACAGCAGCAAACAGGAATTACATATTTGCCGATATTGCAGCAACCTGCCGGAGCCAGAATATGTCGTTGATGACACCACGTACGACCGTGTGTGCTCGGAGACGCTGGATGCACTATCCGATTACTTTGACGAACTAACCGAGAATGCTGCAGATATAGCCGGATCCGATGTGGCCTATGGTGTAAGTGCGTATCTAGTAAGGATTGCATTATGTAAGCTTCAATTGGCGTCTATTCAATTCGCAGGATGGCGTGCTCAGCGTTAATCTGGGCCCAGCCAATGGCATGTATGTGATCAATCGCCAAAAGCCCAACAAACAGATATGGCTGAGCTCTCCGATTAGCGGACCCAAACGGTTCGATTACATTGTTCAGCCGGGCGAGGTCAACGGCCGATGGGTCTACAAGCATACCGGGGTGACGTTGCACGAGATGCTCCAGGAGGAAATAGGCCAAATCTTTAGAGAGCAGCCGGTTAACTTCCTGAAGCTGCCCTAATTTGCCACCAATCAGTTTTAGTTAGTTTATCTAGTTAGATTTTCCCTCTGTTCATTGTGGGCAATTGTACACGAGCTGGCGGGTAGCATGTTATTTGTTAATGATATAAACAAAAACAAAAAATTAAAGTATAGCAAAAAAACGAAACTATACTGATTTTCATTACATGTAGTCAAGTGCTTGTAAGGTATCGACAAAACGAAGACAGACTGCCCGACATGGGGATGCCCAGCTGCGAGTCACGCCCACTAAGGTAATCTTACCTCTAATTGTTATCTTTGCTTAAGCACATTTTATTGTAATTACATATCTGCAATCTTTCACAGCCACCACACAGAAACGGGCAGAGCTTTCGGGAATTTCCAACCCTCCAATTATATGATCAGGAATGTATATACACACAATATATATGTCATACGATGTGCAATATAAGTTTTGTAACCCATATCGGTTGAATCGAACAGACCCAAATCTATGACTCCGATCTTCAGAGAGATTTCTCAGCAGTCGATCTGTCTAAATTTGATAAATTCAGCTTTGATATATTTCCATGATCTCGATTTTAGGGGCGTCCACGCCCACAAGTGAACAAGGTGAACAGAGTCGAGTAAAACTGAAAATTGCACAAAACCTATATGGTCATATCCAAATCCTGATCATTGAATCATTACAAACTATAATAAAACAAAGAGTAGGCATATTTTTTACTGTCCAGTCGACGCCCAATGCCTGCGCCCAGCTGGCATCTAATAGGGGCAGTTAGCTCTCAGCACTAGTCGAAGGCAGAACTAAAAAGTATATGTTTATATATTTTTTAAAAGTAACAACTATTTCGGCCTTTGTGATATGAATCGCATTCGTCTCTATCTACGCGTCGAGGAAGCATTAAGTAATAGTAATTGTCAACGAGGTGTCGCCGGACCTTATCATCTTTCCGATCCAGCGGATTCCCTTGCCAGCAGCAGCAGAAACAACAACAACAACAACAACATGGATATATGCGTTTTTTGCGGAAATCCGATCGATGCTGATTACATCGTAGACGATGCCACATACGATCGTGCGTGCGCCGAGACATTGGATACACTATCCGATTACTTTGACGATCTAATCGACAGTGCTGTTAACCTGCCCGACTACGATGTGGTCTATGGCGTAAGTAGACGGATCTTTAAATCAAGGCTGCAAAACCGAACCGGCGCCAACTTAATCTTAACCATGAACCGAACCTTAAACCAAGAGTTTCCCCAACCGAACCATATTTGGTAGATGCAATATTTTCACTAGAACGGGCAATTATAAATAAACTCATTTAAATATAAAAAATATATGTGTCTGTAGCCAAGGTTTGAACCATATTCTGGCTCAAAACGTAAGGCAAACCATATTTATCTGTTGGGTTTGTGCAGCCTTGTTTGAGATATCCACACGAATTCTTCGAATCTTCTAAATTTGTGACCTTGTGCATTTGCAGGATGGGGTGCTCAGCGTGGATCTGGGCCCAGTGAATGGCATGTATGTGATCAATCGCCAGAAGCCCAGCAAACAGATTTGGCTGAGCTCTCCGATTAGTGGACAGAAGCGCTATGATTACATTCTGCCGCCAGGCCATGGCACCGGCCATTGGATCGATCAGGAAACGGGCGAAACGCTGCACGAGATACTGCAAGTGGAGATGGGTCAGAAGTTTCGAGGTCAATCCGTCAACTTTCTGATGCTGCCCTACACTAGCCACAACTGAAAAGATCTGAGTTTTCAAATTTCATTGGATAAGTTATCGTAGGTTAGGCTTAGGTTACACTCATTAAAACTGCGGAGCAAGACTTAATGCTAAGAATACAATAAAAATGAGAAATAAACTATTTAAAACCCAATTAAACTGCGTTCATTTTATTTTATTTTGCACATATAGACAAATGTTTGCTGCGCGATTTGTATTTCTATAAAAAAAAAAAAGAATGTTGGTTTTATTTGAAATATCCGATGCTAGGCTGTGTGTGCTTTAAAATTAAATATACATTATTATAATATATAAATATATAGAGATATTTCGGCTCCAAATCAAAATATTCAACACACGCTGTATATGCTGTCTACAGCTAAAGAGAGTTGCTTAGAATTAACATTTCTTTTATTTATTATAAACTGCGGGCAATACAGAAAATTGCCCATTTTTACTGATGGTTGCCGTACACGTTGTTGTAGTGCGGCGGCTGCTGCTGCTGTTGGGGCATATAGTTCTGGGGCACATTATTATACGGTGGTTGCGGCGGTCCGTTATTGGCCCAGGGATTGATTTGGCCAGGATAACCACCGCCGCCGCCGCCCATGGGCGGACCATAGGCATTGTAATTGCCCATATTGTAAGGCTGCTGCTGCTGTTGTTGTGGTTGTTGTGGCTGTTGTTGTGGCATGCTTGGATAGTTGCTGGGACCGCTGGACAGCTGATCGCCGCCATAGCTATAGTAGCTGCCATTGCCGCTGCCGACGCCGACACCGACGCCTCCATTATTTGGCCCATATTGTGGCTGTGCCGGCAGCTGCGGCTGTTGTTGTTGTTGCTGCTGTTGTTGTTGTTGTGGGCGCTGTTGTGCGAGGTTGGGCATGTTGCGCATCTGCTGCTGCTGCTGGAGTTGTTGCTGCTGCTGCTGCGCCTTGGCCGCGCTGCTTGCCTGATTGCTGTTGTTGGTCAGCGTGCCCATTAGATTGGCAATTATGTTCTCTGTATCCTTTAGGGAGATCTTTGGCGCCGCCGGCTTAAAGGTCAGCGAATTGGGCGACATTGTTGCCGCCACAACATTGGGCATTGTTGTTTTCTTGCCATTGGAATCGTTCGCCTTCATCACCAGATCATCGAAATTGTAATCGTCATCGTCATCATCGTCCAGCATAAAGTTGGGTGAATTGCGCGACCCAATGCCACGTCGCTGTTGCTTGGCCGCTGTTGGCATTTCGCGCTCCACGCTCTTGCGTCGCATGGCAGACACGAGTTCGGCTGCCGCGGCAGTTGAGTATGACATGCGTGTATTGCTGCTGGCCGCGCGTTCGTTTTGGCCGGGCCGACCGATGGCGACGACACGTGACAGATAATCGCTGCAGGACTCACCATCGCTGCTGAGCTCCGCAATGTTAACATATTTGCGCAAACGCTCGACGCGCGGCGGCTCCAGTTTCTCCAGTTTGCGCAAATGTCCAATTAGATGCACCTGCTCCTCGTTGGACAGAAACTTAAAGTTCTGCAAGAGCGTTTGCAGATCGGAATCGGTAAGCGATTCCATGCTGTTGCCAGCATCGTTGGAATTCGACTTGGGCGTCAGCTCGCTGTTGCTAGCCTCCTTGGCCAGCTGATGCTCCACCTCCTTCATAAGCTCACAGATATCAATGTCCAGGACACCGCCATCATCGTCGTTGCTTGTGCTGGCCGCCGCCAGGCCCATTCGGTTCGGCACCTCGGCAAAGCTTAGCCCGCTATTTCGGTCGCTCTGGCGACGCACATGATTCGTCTTCACCAGCAGCGTGTAGAAGTGCAGCAATTTGTTCATATCATCGGTGCTCAAATTGTCCAGGCCATTCATAACCAAAGCGCCAGCCAGTTTTGAGGAAACGAGCTGTCTATCGAAGGGCAGCTGGTATTCCTTCTTCTTGGCCAAATCCGTGTGCTTTGGCTCCTGTTGCGCCGTCTCCTTAGCACCTGGGGGGTGTGTGTGTGTGTGTGTGTGGAAAAGGGAGGAAGCAACACAAAATGTACAATTAATTCGTTTATTAATACAAGCATATAATCATCTGTTCGCATCGATAACCACAAAGCATATACAAAAAAAAAAAAAAATAAAGAACAACTAAAGTATTACATACAATTCGAACTTGGCGGCCGTTGAGAGGAGGAGGTGCGGCATATGCGACGCTTCCAGCTGTTTGCGACAGGGCACTTAACCAGGACATTTTTCCTTTTCTTTTGTTTATACGTTTTTTGTTTTTTTTATTATTTTTGTTTTTCTTTTTTTTAAATATTTTTATTGGCACTTTGAGCACTAACCTGAGCACGCTGAAACGGACCGTATCACTGCACCGAGAGCCCACAAAACGCACCCGAAACACAGAACCAGTGAAAAAAAAAAATGACGGATCACAGGCACAGATTGTATATAGTTCAGATAGTGCATATATATGCATATGAAATGTATACAACCGTTTGCTTTAAATTCTATGTACTATCAAAATCAAAGAGTAACAGCTTTTAACAAAATAAATTATTTAATATTTCAGAGACTTTCAATTGAAGGATGGACAATTGTTTTATATATATGTATATATAAAGCAAATCTGAAAGAAAATCAAAAATCATATTTTGATTTAAAAAAAAAAAACAACCAAGACACACACATCTTACTTACTACTCAGATTTCATATAGCTTTTATCTTAACAAATTCTCAACTCAATCTATCGAGGAGATGCGTACACATACCCAAAAATTTTATAAGTCAGTCAAAAAGTCAGTTTTTATAGATAAGACACAATTTAAAATACAATTGCAGAGTTTATCGATTTTCTTATTATAACGCGAAAAATAATATTTTAAAAAATTGTAATTCATCGATGCAAAAGTGATAAAGTTGTTCTTAAATGCAAGCTGAAGACCAGAATAAATCGGAAACAGCTCGAGATAAAGGATAGATAAGTCGGCATTTCAACGTAAATCGAATAAAATACACCGCATAAAGTACGTTCAACACAATATTTCTTATAGATAACGAACCAAAGACCTCAATAGCAAGTTTCGCAATGGAAACTATTTCAAGCACGAACCGTATTTGTTTTAGACATAAGATACTGGAACCCCTCCGTTATAACTGGTGCACGAAATCCGAAACGTTTGGCAACCCTGGTAGCGCGAAATCACAACACAAACCAACGGAAAAAAAAATGGAAGAAGCAGCAGAAGAATGCACAGATAAACTAAAGTTCAGCAGGGTTGAGCAGGTCAAACAGATCGCATCAAGGATTGAATATTTGTGCCTTTGCCAAGAATTGTGACTGGCTGCAGGAATATGTTTTGTTTGCAGTCCTTGGTGGCAAAAATATTTACCCAAAAGTATGCCTAACTGTCTGAGCGACCCTTTCCCCGCCCACCCCCGCCTCCCGTCACGCCGATAACGAGCAATATGCTTACCTTTCGGACCTTTGGGACACGCTTTGGGATTCTGTAAAATGAAAGGATTGATTTTGTATCGTCTGAAACTTACCTTTGGAGGTCACCTGGAAGATGATGGTCGCTATATTGCTGATTAACTTTTTCACAACGCGCACTTTTTGTGGATCATCGAGCACTTCGGCAATGAGTATACCCTTTAGCTTCTCCTTGGTGGTCTCCATGAAGACGCAATTGTCCTCGTTCAATAGCAAATCATCGGCTGCATTCGGTTTGATCTTCTCCATGGCCAGCGCCTTGCTGAGCAAATTGAGCGCCTTGGGGCCCAGACTGCCCAACTGATCCTCCAGTGCGGACAGCATGCGCAGCACACTGACCACGGTCAGCGGACCCTCGGGCTCCTCAATTGATTCCAGATCCTTGTTAGCAGCAGACATTGATGTACCCGCCGGCGATGTGGAACGCTGTCTCGGCTGGCTGTACTCCGGATAGACTCGCGAATCCAACACACGGAACGTCTCCATGGGTTCATAGGTGCGCGATGAGCGCGAATAACTGTCGCCCCTCTCCCTGTAGTAATCACCGCTTCGCTCACGGCCCCTCTCCGCGTAATCGTCATGGCCGCGCGAATGCATCGATCTATCCCGACCCCGGCTGTAGGGTGAGCGTGAGCGCCGGTGCGGCGAGCGAGATCTAGACCGAGATCGCTGCCGGCGCCTGGAGACCACCGGCGAGCGAGTGCGCGAACGCCGTCCCATGCGGGGCGGCGGTGGCCGTCCACGTTTGGGCGACAAGGAGCGCGACACAGAGCGCGGATAGGCTGGACGGCGATTGGGGCGTGCCGATGGCGCAGCAGGTGCCTGCTGATCGTCATCGCTAATATCAATGACTGCATCGCTGGCAAGCGAGCCATTTCCGGTACGATTGTTGGCACCACGATAGTTGGGCTTGCGACGCACAGCATTGGCGGTGGCGGCAGCAGCAGAGGCTGCAGCCGGAGCGGCAGTGTTTTTGGGACTGTTGACGCGTATTTTGTAGCGCTCCATTAGTTCCTTGGTGTTTTCTTCGTCCTCGTCGCCGAGCTTAAACTTGTCCTTGAGCTCCTTTTTGATCTTGTTGACGGCTATGTTGAAGAGCTCGACACGCCTGTCCTTCCAGTAGGTGATCCATTCGGGCTTGTAGTCATAGCTATTCGGATCGCATTTCTTCTCTTCCTGCAGCTGCTTGTAGCGGCGATTCCAGAACAGTTTCCACTCTTCGGAATAATCGGGATGCTTCTCCGGATTCGATTCATACGTTTCGGTCTCGTCGCGCAGCTGCTTTAGCTGCAGCTCCAGCAGACAGCGAAACTTCTCCCACTTGTAGCGCTCCTGGGCAATATGTGATGCTTGAAGCGATAGCTCCTTGGGCGTCGGCAGCTGCACGGGTGCTGCAACCTTGGCGCCAACTGTGGCTGCCTTATCGGAGCTGCCAGCGGGTGGTGAACGATTGGCGGCACGATATGCCGGCTGCTGTTCCGTCTGCTTTTTGCGTGCTGCCTTCTTTGCCAGCTGCTGCGGCGTCTGATGCCCTGCTGCGGGCGTAAAGTTCTCATCGTCCTCACTGGAAATGGCGTCCAGTGCAATTGGCATGTTCTCTGTGTTGCGCGACCCTTTTAAAGACTCTGTAGGCTTTAGGGACTGTATCGTTTGACGAACCTCGTCTAGAAAATCGGGACCGGCACATTCATCAAAATGAAACTTATCGCGTACCTGTGAACAGATTTTAGCACGAAAGCGACGAAAGTCATCGCCGGCAACGGCCAGGACCTGCACGCTGCGGCCATAATGTTGCTCAATAAGCTGCACCAGCTTTGTGGTGGCATTCAGCACCAGCTCGTTGGAGTTGCTGGACGAGCGACGCAATTGCTGGAGCACATCGAACGCCTTCTGAAAGTGCGTCTTCAAATAGTTGGAGCGATGTGTCACCGATGTCCAGTGCGTAAATATCGAGTGGCTGTCGTTGCACGTGTTGCACAGCACACAAAAATAATCGGGACGGCCCTGGCCCTCCTCGTGCAGCTCCACTACGTACTCGGTGCCAATTAGGGAGCCACCTTTAAAACTGTCAATTTGCTTTTGTATAACCGCTGTGCGCGCCATTTCATCCTCAAAGCCGGGCGGTACCGGCTCGCCCGTTAGGTAGCTCATTTTTGGATGCAATCTGCAAGAAGGCAGCGATTGGTCTCTAGTTTTTAACCGGCAGAGGTGGGTGCATGTCGTGACACGAAAACCAAAATACACGATTCAACAAGGATCTGGGCCCAACACGACCGCCCCAAGCTTGAGCTAAAACTATGCAAAGTTCCAAGCCATATCGATATGCGTTAGTTGCTGTCGCCAAGTGATTGAATTTATTGCCACTAAATCAGCTTAGGCTACGTTGTTATCGATGCTGTATTTGTTGCATTTATTTGACTTGCAGTACAAATATGTTATGCTCTATTTACATGGGTGCATCGACTTCATTAGCAAACAGCTAGTCGACGCACATTTTAAACCAATCAGCTGTTAACCCCATAATCACAACATATGCGCATTTAATATAGCGTGGTGAAAATTAATTGGAATGTTTTGCATAGCTTATGCCCAGACTTCAAGTTATGTTATTTTTTTTTTTATTTTCATACATAAATCCGACATGCGCCCATCTCTAATAGCAAAACAATGGCGCCGACTGGCAATTACCTGGTCAGCACTTGGGAAGTGTCCCCCTCCTTTTGATCACACTATCTATCTATCTAGTTATTTGTGTATTGTATGCACTGGTTTTGACACGAGAAGAAATAAGACAAATATGCACGCACACACAAACACACACGCACATTCACATATACATGCACAATTTCACAGTAGCGGCTCGTTCTTATTCTTTCTTTTCTTTTTTGCCACAACAAAACGTCGACGTCGTTTCGCACGCTCCGCGAAAAGCGATTTGTTGTTAATTTCTTACTTACAGTGCTAATTATAGAGTTGTTTGTTCACTTACAATGTGCATAATGTTAAACGTATTGGTAACACACTTTTTTTGTTCACAATTATTCCCAAATAATTTTAAGCATGCACAAAAAAATTAGGAATAGAAATGAAGAAAAATGAACGCAATTTGAGTGTAGTCAAATGTCGCATAAACACAGGCACAGTGTTGGTGACTTTGTGTAGGAATTGTTGATTTACAAACTATCGCATAGTCGCAATTTCGATTACACAGTCGTGTTGGCGGGTAGAATAGAAATTCAAATGA
The DNA here is from genome assembly GCF_035044405.1 of Drosophila montana. NCBI lineage: Eukaryota > Metazoa > Arthropoda > Insecta > Diptera > Drosophilidae > Drosophila > Drosophila montana. The sequence goes on along the minus strand of NW_026997351.1, from coordinate 512,789 downwards.
ATTATGTATCGATTGCTTTGTACATAATAGCTTTGATTTCATTTTATGCAGTGTAATTTGAAGAAGTATGTAAGATTTGTTTCATTTATTGGAAGAGTGTGAAATATTTGGGAGGCTTTCTAAATAAATAAAAAAAGAATGAAACGAGATTATATGCAAATTAAGTGGGCATATGTATAATATACCTAAAAGATATGCTATGACAGATATGACATTGACTACACTTTATGCACATCCTTCGTTCGTTAATTCATTAATCAATTTACAAGAAATCTGTCACATGTTGTTCATTAAATTCCCCTGTGGCTGGCCCGCACCTTGATACTGGCTATATCTAATTTTTGTAATCATAGCCCTATGACATTTTGATGAAGCTGCTGCACTTGAGCTGAAGCTTAACGCACATTGCCTTTGAAAATGCGTTAATGCCTTCGGGCATCCAGTATTATGTGCATGGGTGTACATATATAATTACATGCTCGTATATTATTGAGTCACCACCACCAACACCAACACCACCACCACCACCAGCAGCAGCAGCAGCAGCACTAGCGGCGGACAAATGGCAGTGTGCCGGGTCCACGTCCCAAAACAATTTCGCACCCACCCTCCCCTCTTTAAAAAGGTCGTCGACGTGTGCTGTGATAGATGTATCACGTACATTCATATCTGGAATAGAAGAGCCGCATTAATCGCTACATGATGATGATAATGGCAATATAAGCGACTATACAATGAGCTGACCATATGCGCACATAGACAATAAAATGTGAAGAGGATGCCACCCGAACTGGCACAACTGGTGCAACTGGCACGCTGGCTGGAGTACGAGCAGGAGAAGGAGCAGCAGCAGCAGCAGCAGGACCAGACGGTTGGGCAGACAGTCAGTTCACATTTAATGAACACGACGGTGACATGAGTTATGGGCCATTTTTTTTTTGACAACGAAAAATTGCGAATCAGCACAGCTGTTGGCTCTGCGGTGAGGTTTGCGCAAAATGCGCTGGCTATAAGGCAGCGAGGGGGGAGGGGGAGAAGGGTAGCAGCAGCGACGGCATCTCGACATCGGCATCATGAATGCAAATGCTATTTTGCATTAACATTGCGAATGAACATGGGGCATCCCGTCGTAGCCGAACAAAAACATGAAGTCCGTACGCGATCCATTCACGCGCCACGCACATGAAGATGAGCGCATTCCGATTACGGTGAGCACAGACAGAGGGAAGACACAAGACAGAAGACAGAAGACAGTGACACCCCTTTAAATACGGAATCGAAATCAGCTTCAGATGTGCACGATATAGGCGCGTAATGTGTTTTAGACAAAGTGGCAGACGCAGACAGATCGCATGCTGATGCTCTTCACAGAGTCCAATCAAACTTTGCAATTCACTTTGCGACCCTCTATCTGTATATGTATCTATATATGCATCTGTATCTGTATCTGTATCTGTTTTTGTATTTGTATCTGTATCTGTATCTGTTTTTGTATCTGTATCTGTATCTGTATCTGTATTTGTATCTGTATCTGTATCTGTATCTGTATCTGTATCTGTATCTGTATCTGTATCTGTATCTGTATCTGTATCTGTATCTGTATCTGTATCTGTATCTGTATCTGTATCTGTATCTGTATCTGTATCTGTATCTGTATCTGTATCTGTATCTGTATCTGTATCTGTATCTGTATCTGTATCTGTATCTGTATCTGTATCTGTATCTGTATCTGTATCTGTATCTGTATCTGTATCTGTATCTGTATCTGTATCTGTATCTGTATCTGTATCTGTATCTGTATCTGTATCTGTATCTGTATCTGTATCTGTATCTGTATCTGTATCTGTATCTGTATCTGTATCTGTATCTGTATCTGTATCTGTATCTGTATCTGTATCTGTATCTGTATCTGTATCTGTATCTGTATCTGTATCTGTATCTGTATCTGTATCTGTATCTGTATCTGTATCTGTATCTGTATCTGTATCTGTATCTGTATCTGTATCTGTATCTGTATCTGTATCTGTATCTGTATCTGTATCTGTATCTGTATCTGTATCTGTATCTGTATCTGTATCTGTATCTGTATCTGTATCTGTATCTGTATCTGTATCTGTATCTGTATCTGTATCTGTATCTGTATCTGTATCTGTATCTGTATCTGTATCTGTATCTGTATCTGTATCTGTATCTGTATCTGTATCTGTATCTGTATCTGTATCTGTATCTGTATCTGTATCTGTATCTGTATCTGTATCTGTATCTGTATCTGTATCTGTATCTGTATCTGTATCTGTATCTGTATCTGTATCTGTATCTGTATCTGTATCTGTATCTGTATCTGTATCTGTATCTGTATCTGTATCTATCTGTATCTGTATCTGTATCTGTATCTGTATCTGTATCTGTATCTGTATCTGTATCTGTATCTGTATCTGTATCTGTATCTGTATCTGTATCTGTATCTGTATCTGTATCTGTATCTGTATCTGTATCTGTATCTGTATCTGTATCTGTATCTGTATCTGTATCTGTATCTGTATCTGTATCTGTATCTGTATCTGTATCTGTATCTGTATCTGTATCTGTATCTGTATCTGTATCTGTATCTGTATCTGTATCTGTATCTGTATCTGTATCTGTATCTGTATCTGTATCTGTATCTGTATCTGTATCTGTATCTGTATCTGTATCTGTATCTGTATCTGTATCTGTATCTGTATCTGTATCTGTATCTGTATCTGTATCTGTATCTGTATCTGTATCTGTATCTGTATCTGTATCTGTATCTGTATCTGTATCTGTATCTGTATCTGTATCTGTATCTGTATCTGTATCTGTATCTGTATCTGTATCTGTATCTGTATCTGTATCTGTATCTGTATCTGTATCTGTATCTGTATCTGTATCTGTATCTGTATCTGTATCTGTATCTGTATCTGTATCTGTATCTGTATCTGTATCTGTATCTGTATCTGTATCTGTATCTGTATCTGTATCTGTATCTGTATCTGTATCTGTATCTGTATCTGTATCTGTATCTGTATCTGTATCTGTATCTGTATCTGTATCTGTATCTGTATCTGTATCTGTATCTGTATCTGTATCTGTATCTGTATCTGTATCTGTATCTGTATCTGTATCTGTATCTGTATCTGTATCTGTATCTGTATCTGTATCTGTATCTGTATCTGTATCTGTATCTGTATCTGTATCTGTATCTGTATCTGTATCTGTATCTGTATCTGTATCTGTATCTGTATCTGTATCTGTATCTGTATCTGTATCTGTATCTGTATCTGTATCTGTATCTGTATCTGTATCTGTATCTGTATCTGTATCTGTATCTGTATCTGTATCTGTATCTGTATCTGTATCTGTATCTGTATCTGTATCTGTATCTGTATCTGTATCTGTATCTGTATCTGTATCTGTATCTGTATCTGTATCTGTATCTGTATCTGTATCTGTATCTGTATCTGTATCTGTATCTGTATCTGTATCTGTATCTGTATCTGTATCTGTATCTGTATCTGTATCTGTATCTGTATCTGTATCTGTATCTGTATCTGTATCTGTATCTGTATCTGTATCTGTATCTGTATCTGTATCTGTATCTGTATCTGTATCTGTATCTGTATCTGTATCTGTATCTGTATCTGTATCTGTATCTGTATCTGTATCTGTATCTGTATCTGTATCTGTATCTGTATCTGTATCTGTATCTGTATCTGTATCTGTATCTGTATCTGTATCTGTATCTATATCTGTATCTATATCTGTATCTGTATCTGTATCTGTATCTGTATCTGTATCTGTATCTGTATCTGTATCTGTATCTGTATCTGTATCTGTATCTGTATCTGTATCTGTATCTGTATCTGTATCTGTATCTGTATCTGTATCTGTATCTGTATCTGTATCTGTATCTGTATCTGTATCTGTATCTGTATCTGTATCTGTATCTGTATCTGTATCTGTATCTGTATCTGTATCTGTATCTGTATCTGTATCTGTATCTGTATCTGTATCTGTATCTGTATCTGTATCTGTATCTGTATCTGTATCTGTATCTGTATCTGTATCTGTACCTGTACCTGTATCTCTATCATTATATCTATCCGGGTCAAGTGTGAGTTTGAGATAGGATGAAAAAACATAAAAGTTGCATGTAACAGTTATCCGTCCATTTTCCAACCTTGTGGCTAGATGTAATGAATTACGCAAGCACGTGTTTCTTAACTTTTTATGTAACGCTTTTAAACGAGATTTGAAGCCAATCGAATGAAACTTTAAACTTTTCACACACACAACCCAGGAGGCGTGGTTATATAACACAGGTGGCGTGCAACGAGCAGTGTTGGTAATGAAACAAAATACATCCTGAGATTGGCAGCAAACAACCAGTTGGAATTAATTATGGAAGGAACAGATAAATCATTTCTGAGGGTATCAAATTAACTTTGAGCATCAGGTAAATGTTTAAAGTCCAATTAGTTTATGCTTGAGTATTCATAATTATAATTTCAAAATATCTGAAAATGTGTATTTAACGAACATAAATAAATAAAATTAAAGAAAAGCCTTGCATCTTAGTAAGATATGCATTTTAGTAAGGAAATGCAATAAAAAAGAAAAAACGAACCGTTAGACTTATCTAATTTAGCCCGCAATTTCCATATGAAAATATCGATGCATGCAATATTTTCAGCAGAACGCGCAACTATATAATTGAAAAATACATTGTTTGCGTTAAAATGTGGAAAATGTATATAAAAAAAAATGTGTTTTGAACCAAGACATTGGTTCAAATATGCGTAAGATCAAAAGCAGGGATTTGTTTTGAACTGTAAATTAAAATAGTCTATGCACGCCCGAATTTAAAATTAAAGCATATACAATCTTCGGCATGATGGCAATTAAATTTGCTTTGTTGGAAGTTTTTGTGGTATGTCTTTTATTTTTTCGTTTTTAATGCTACAAAAGAAATTTCTTGGCAAGTTGTGCGCAATTCATTAAGCGAAATCTGCCCGAATGCGAATAATGCAAATTGCTCTATTTCGGGCCAACTGCAAACAGCAAAACGACGACAAATTTATTTGCGGCCCATGTGGCAGGCCAAAGGAGCCATCGCCAATGCAATCTACTCTCCATCAATGAAATGAAATGAAATGAATGCCGTGTGCTATGCAGACTTCAGCATTTGCACCAAAAGTTCAAAAATTCCATTAATTACTCTGTGGAGTTTTCCCTGGCCCCTTTTTCCCTCTTTTATTTCGCATGCTAATTTTTAAGAATTTCGAATTTCTTAATGGATTCGCTGTGTCGCTGTTGCTCAGCTGCCCCGGCGATAGTTTGCCTATTGGCTAGGGAAAATATGAAATGAAAAAAAATAAGAGTTTTTGACTTTGGTACGGTTTTTAACCCTAGCCTATTGTGCGCCGGGCTGCTACTTTAATTCCCATGCGCCTGCGGATGTGCTCATTGTGCGTCATTTCCACTTATCACCCAGGGGAATTTGCAGCTTGCCGGAAGCGCTCCATTGCCCAGCTGCAGCTGGTGTCAGTCCCAATCCCAATTCCAATACCAATCCCAATCCCAGCCGCACTCTCGGTCCCAGCCTCGAGACCGAGTCCAAACTTTGTCGCATGCTTCAAAAATGCGTAAATCAAACTAAAAACAAACGGCAACGGCTTGCCATGAATTAGTATTAGTGTAAAACGGCTTTTAATAAGTCGGACAGGCCCGCATCTCCACGGCCATTGCATGCATGTTGGACGCCATTAAGTGGACAGCGGACGGTGGACACTGAAGAGTGGACGGCGGTGGGCCTTGGCCGGACGGGCTGGCCATCCGCAACGACAAAGTCAATTGCGGTAGCCGCAAAATGGAATTTTGTTTTAAAAACTTCTGCACTGCAAAATGGCTCGCTATGGGCGCATAAATTTCAAAGCTCTTGTACACTTTGTATACCCTTGCTGAGGGTATTCTAATTTTGTCATATTATATGTAACGCACGGGTAAAGACCTCTTCGAACTCATATAGTCTTTAACTTCTTGATCAGAGTTGAGTTGATGGACCATCTCAGCTGAGTAGTATGTAGTATGTAGTATGTAGTATGTAGTATGTAGTATGTAGTATGTAGTATGTAGTATGTAGTATGTAGTATGTAGTATGTAGTATGTAGTATGTAGTATGTAGTATGTAGTATGTAGTATGTAGTATGTAGTATCTAGTATGTAGTATGTAGTATGTAGTATGTAGTATCTAGTATCTAGTATCTAGTATCTAGTATCTAGTATCTAGTATCTAGTATCTAGTATCTAGTATCTAGTATCTAGTATCTAGTATCTAGTATCTAGTATCTAGTATCTAGTATCTAGTATCTAGTATCTAGTATCTAGTATCTAGTATCTAGTATCTAGTATCTAGTATCTAGTATCTAGTATCTAGTATCTAGTATCTAGTATCTAGTATCTAGTATCTAGTATCTAGTATCTAGTATCTAGTATCTAGTATCTAGTATCTAGTATCTAGTATCTAGTATCTAGTATCTAGTATCTAGTATCTAGTATCTAGTATGTAGTATCTAGTATCTAGTATCTAGTATCTAGTATCTAGTATCTAGTATCTAGTATCTAGTATCTAGTATCTAGTATCTAGTATCTAGTATCTAGTATCTAGTATCTAGTATCTAGTATCTAGTATCTAGTATCTAGTATCTAGTATCTAGTATCTAGTATCTAGTATCTAGTATCTAGTATCTAGTATCTAGTATCTAGTATCTAGTATCTAGTATCTAGTATCTAGTATCTAGTATCTAGTATCTAGTATCTAGTATCTAGTATCTAGTATCTAGTATCTAGTATCTAGTATCTAGTATCTAGTATCTAGTATCTAGTATCTAGTATCTAGTATCTAGTATCTAGCATCTAGCATCTAGCATCTAGCATCTAGTATATAGTATCTAGTATTTAATATCTAGTATCTAGTATCTAGTATCTAAAATCTAGTATCTAGTATTTAATATCTAGTATCTAGTATTTAATATCTAGTATCTAGTATTTAATACCTAGTATCTAGTATTTAGTATCTAGTATTTAGTATCTAGCATCTAGCATCTAGTATATAGTATCTAGTATTTAATACCTAGTATCTAGTATTTAGTATCTAGTATCTAGTATTTAATATCTAGTATCTAGTATTTAATACCTAGTATCTAGTATTTAGTATATAGTATCTAGTATTTAGTATCTAGTATCTAGTATGAAGAGTGTCTGAAAGTGTATTTAATCATACAAGTCTACCGCCTTCATATTGGCTATGTGTAGTGTGGGGTATCCAATAACTTTACCAAACAAGCTGCCCACGCAGTGACATATTTAGAAATTTGTGTTGTAAAACTACTAATTAGAAATAAATACTGTACATTTAGATGTAAACGATTTAAAATGTTGCTTCGAAGGTGGTTTAAAAATGTTACAAAAGTGTTTCAGCAGTGATAATTCCAGTTGCTATAGGTTTTTGCATATATGTTAACGCTTGACGCTATATAAATATGTTCATGAGCAGTGGCATCAATGAATTAACATGTTCCTGGATTTTAGCGCATAAAAGTTGAAAAACAAATTATGAGCCCTATGTAAAATGTTTTCAAAGTATTTACGAGCCTGTCCGACTTCTGGGCTCTGCATGCTTTGATAACTGATCTATGTATTTTGTTGCTTTTTTATTTATTTTTTTTTTTTTTTTAGCAATTTCAAACATGCAACATGTTGCAATGGAGTTATAAACCAGCCCCAAAATTTCAAACTTTGCAGACGACTTATATAAGGAATGTACATAGGCGGCGGAGGGCAGCGGCACGTAGGGGCGGAAGGTCCGCGCGTGTGAGGGCAGCATGCCAAATGGAAAAAAGTTTTTGCCTTAATTTTTGGCGCTTTTTTTTTGTTTATTTTTTTGTATTTTGTATACTCTGACGCTTTATTAACGTTGCCCTGTTTTAGGAGAGGGTGACCTGTTGGCAGGGCAGGGCAGGGCAGGGCAGCAGGGGAGGGCGTGGAGTGTGGAGCGTGGGGCCTGTGGAGGGGTTGTTTGTTTGCTGGCAGCAGCGCAGCAAGTAATATTTTTGCCGCATAAAAGTCAAAATATGCAAATAAAGCAGGCTCTTCTTGTTGCCGCTGCTGCTGCTGCTGCTGCTAAGGAGCAGGTGGGACAAGAAGGGGAAGGGGGGGGGGGGAAATTGGGGCTAATACACCAGCAGTCAGACACAGAGACAAACAGACACAAACGAAAGCCTCAGCTAGAACAATGTGCATATAGCTGCGAGGGGAAGGGTGACGAAGGGGGGGAGGGAGGCGGGGGATAAGGTGCTCGACTGGGCGAAAGAGAGAGTGAGAACAGCGTGGCTTAAATAATAAATGTAGTACACGCTTTGAAAGAATTTACTATGCTTTGGCAAATGGAAGTTATAAAAACCAAACACACACACACACGCGCACACAAGCAGACACACACATGCACACACATGCACACACACACAAGCACATGTGCATGGCATATAAATAAACAATGCCCCTATATAACCCGAGGCAAGCCGGAGCAGTGGAGAGGTAGCGGCATTTCCATATTGTTGCTATAATCAGCGGCTGCTTTGATTCATCTGCATGCACGCGCGATGCCGGGACATTGTTGTGAAGGGAGGGAGGGGGGTGCCCACCATTACCACCACCAAGTCAAAGGCAAAGCCATTGCCATAGCCAAAGCTAAATCCATAGCCAAAGCCTTAGCCTGGGTGCCGCCGCCACCCCAACAACATCATCATCAAAGTCAACCCAAACGGGCGAAGCAACCACCAAACGGTCTCTCCACACACAGACTCCGTTGACTCCGTTGGCCCAACTTCAACTCCGACTTTTTGCTGTGCCCTGCAATTTAGTGCCGGCATCGGGCTCAACAACTTCAAATCACGACACGACTTAAGCACGACTCTGCTGGCACATTTAGTCCGCTAATAATTTAAACGATTTAATAGCATACCTATTTGTGCTAGTTTTGAAATAGTTTCATTGCATGTGCTCATTATTATTCAAATTCTGTTTTTATGCATATTTATTTGATTTGTTTATTGTACTGTCTGACAACGATAAATAATCACGACCCGCTCGCATTACTAATGCTGTTTAAATTTCGTCTCGAACATGTTCGTGTTCGGTGTTGGGCATCATGTTCGAGCAACAACCACTGACTGACGCCCCTTTTCAGTATGAGCGGCAAGTGTTGCATAAACTCGCGGTGGCCTTGCCAACAAATTTAGCCGAAAAAAGGCTAGCTGTGAATATAATGCAACTAACATGTGGCCAGCCGTATGCCAAGGACATATACATTTTAAATAAGCTTGTCTCTCTACATTTGGGTCGTTTGTTAATTGAAACAAATCAACAACAAAAGGTATTGCATGATTTTAAAAGCCAAATAAATAATTTAAATGTAGCCCAACTGCGTTTATTTGGTTAGCTTGGAGTTGTATATATGTACGGTACATACGTTTTATAATACACTTTAAGTAAAAGTGAAAATATTTGAACATATGCGTTTCTTAAATTTTTTCAAAGTTCTATTAATTTCTTTACTTTTAACCTTAGCTTGCATAATTTATATAACTAACTAACTAATTGAGTGGACCATACATATAAATAATAAATATATATAAACAAACGTTTAAAAATATCAAAATGCAGTTGTAATTGCTAAAAGTCGCAGAAAAAAGCTAAATTGTAGCCATTTTACGGCTGTATCAGCTGAGTGAAGCAGCCCTTTCTTTTACTCTGCTCTCCGGGGCGATGTGTGCGTTCGTGTGCATGAGTGTGTCTGTGTGTGTCTGCGCGTGTGCCTGTGTGTGTGTGTGTGTGTGTACTTGTGTGTTATCTCGCAGCCTGGTTCTGGTTCAGTTTTCGTTTTCCGTTAGTGCAGCATTTATCCTCGACGACGTTGGTTGGTTTCGCCTTCGCCCTCAGTCATTGTCACTGTCGCTGTCGCAGTCGAAGTCGAAGTCGCAGTCGTTTCTCGCCTTGTCCGTTGGTGTTGTTATTTATTTATTTATTTTTTTGCTGCTGCTGCTGCTGCTCTTGTTGTGTGTGCACGTTTTATTTATTGTTGTCGTGTGTTATTTGTTTGTTTGTGCTCTTTTTTTTATGGTGCCAGTGCCAACTTACCTGATATAAAAAACTCAAACAAGGTGCGCAGACCCGGAGTCAGGGCCACGGCACATGTTGTTAGTTAAACCAGCGCCCCAAAACGGCTGTCCCACAGACCGGGACACTTACCAATAAGTAAACCCAAAAAACAAAAACAAAAAACAGAACGGAGAAAAGAAAAACTGAAACAACTGAAACGAAACGAAACTAAACGACGTAAACGACAGCCCCCACTTCAGAGAACTTCAGCTAAAGTTACAGTTACTCTCTGCGTGTAACATTCGCAGCATGCTTTTAGCTTCAGCCCAGTTATTGCTGCTGCAATAAGCAATCGCCAAATCACACACACACAACTACAACAACAACAACAGCGTAAGGAACTACAAAAACAAACAGAAATACACAAAACGTGCTGCGTGCGCTGCTTCGCTAAATGCAGTCGACGTCAGCGTTGACGTCGCTGTCGTCACAGTCACCGCGTATTATGGGCCTAACCAAACAGCAACAACAACAGCAGGAAGAAGAAGAACATCAACAGCACTTGATACAAAAATAAACAAACAAAATCAATCAATTAATCAATCTGTGAACGCCCACGCTCACGCCCACGCCCACGCGCACTTCAAACTGCAACAGCAAAAACAAGGACAACAACAACAACAAAAAGCAACAACCATGTTCCAGTCAATTGCACTAGCGCTAGTTCTGGTCACCGCCCAATCTCTGGCACAGCTACCGAAGGATGCGAATGCGAACGCTGCCCTCCAGCTGCAGGCAACCGAAACGCAGGCAGCCGCTGCCGCTGCCGCCGCCGCCGCAGCAGCAGCGACGCCATTCGGCAGCAAGCAGCTAACCAGATGCCGCCAAAGCTGCTATCAGCAGGTAAGTCCAGCTCAGGCCACTAGAGATAAGACGCACTTGATGGACACTTGTATGTGTAGTTTATACGCTACGAGAGACTCTCGAGCGCGACTTCAAGGTTAGAGGCTCAGCAGCAGCGGCAGCCCAAAACGCAGCCCCGTTTGTCCAGTTGGGCAATGACAATGGGCCTGACAGACAGCACAGGCAAAGGGCAGGGCACGGCAAGGCAGGGCAGGGCAAACGGCGACGGGAAAACGTTTTGTTTACTCTATACGTAAACGTGAGCAAGAGTCTATTGGTTCATGTGCTGTGTCTGACGCTTAGCTAGGGTTTTTCCAAATGTTGTGCAAATACTCGCACCTTCGATAAAGTGTGAAAAGTATTACAGCCACGCCTGTTGGTGGGCGGACTGTTTATGGAGGACAGCTTATGAACTAGCAGGCAGTTAGATAACATTGCGACCACGCCCACTAACGCCTCTTCTAACACAACGATCTCTAAAGTCACAGTTTGAGAATAACTGATCGACCAGTTGCGACTGTTTAGGAGTGACCAGCTTAGTCGAAGATTCCTTTCGACTGTTTCAAGCTTTCACAACACTGAAAATACTCATAAAGTTCTCCCCTCTCCTCCTTTTGTGCTTTACCAACAATGGACCTCCATAATTTTGGGCTTGTTCTCCCTTTGAACTCAACTAAAATTGAAGTTTTTCTTGCTTTTCTTAACCCTAGAATTGCCCATATTATCATCTAGACATCTTAAAGAGATCTCGCTGCTGTTTCTATACTCATCTCTTGTTCTTGCTCTATCATCTTTGGAGTCGTTTTTGTTGGAGAAGCAGAGTATTGCGCAGTCGTTATCATGCGACTACAATGTTCTTAGTTGTTTTTTATGCGGCTGCTCGCCTTTATCTGCTCGCTGACATCGCTGCCGCTGCTTCTCAGGTAGCTGCCGCTGTCAGTTGACAATGTCAGCTGGGTGGTCCACGCCAGTCATAGCGCAGCTAATAGAGATTAGGCAACTGGGAGGGAGATCGAGAAAGGAGCCACAATGCCACAATGCCACAATGCCGCAGGGCCTTTGGGTGTGTTTCCGCGTGTTCCATACTGGAGTTAGCGGGCAGAGGTGGCGGGTTCGAGCAGGGAGGGTCGCGAACAAATTCATTTTATTGAATGACTGTGAAAACAAGTATTCAAATCTACTTTAAAGAACAAATGAAAGAATGGAGAAAAACGAGTCCAACATTATACAATTAAATGATTGTAAGAACAAGAACGGGGTCTCTCTGAATGCCTAGACAAAAGAGAGGAGGAGAGGGGGAAGAGAGAGGGTAGCTAAATTTGATTTATAATCTTAACATATTTCTGGATCAAAAAGACAAGCTCGATTCGATTCAGATTCCAGAAATATTTCTGTATAATATATAAACCCAAATTGATTTATACAGAAATATCTGAATAGAAAGAACAGCCGAATTCGATGTAAAATGGAGAAATATTTCTGGAGAATGTAGAAAAGCTAAATTTCATGTATAATCCAGAAGTAGTTCTGGATAATATAAGAAAGTTCAATTTGATTTACATTCCAGAATTATTTCTGGAGAAAATAGAATAGCTCAATTTGATTTAAAATCAGGAAAAAATTCTGGATAGTACAAAAATGCTCAATATGAAATATTTTTGGATAACATCGAAGAGCTCAATTTTATATTTAATCCAGATACATTTCAGAATAATGTAAAAAAACCCAATTTTATTTATAATCCAGAAATATTTCTGAATAATAAAAAAAAACCTCAATTTGATTTATAATCAGGAAATATTTCTGGCTTAATTTGATCTTTAATCCAAAAATATGTTTGCCTAAGAAAAACTCAAACCGAGTTATAATCCAGAAATATTTCTGGATAAAATATAAAAGTTCAATTTAGTTTATAATCCAGAAATAATGTTGAATATTATCTAGAATTATAAAAAATCAATTTGGTTTAAAATCAGAAAATATTTAGGGATCATAACGATAAGCTTAGTTGGATTTATAATCAGGAAATATTTCTGGTTCAATTCGATCTACAATCCAGAAACATTTCTTGATAATAAAGAAAAGCCCATTTTGATTTATATTTCTGGAGAAAAAAGCTCGACTTAATTTATAAGAAGAAGTATTTCCGGTTAATATAGAAAAGCTTAGCTCGATTTATAATCCAGAAATGTTTCTGGATCATAAAGAGAAGCCCAACTCTATTTATAATCCCGAAATATTTCGCGACAATAAAGAAAAGCTCAGCTTGATTTACATTCCAGTAATATTTCTGGATAATATTTTAATAGCCGTATTTTTGGTGCTAATTGTGGTAGCTGTCGAAATTGTGCTACCAATTTATAAACAATAATAATAACTTGTTACGTGACTGAAAAACTGGTTTTCGACTGCGTCTATCAAAAAACGCCAAATTATCCGGCAAGTGACTGATTTAATTAATGCAATTATTTTTACAAAATGCGACAGAATGTTATTATTAAAACATAATTGTGTGTGTGTTTTTTTTTTGTTTTTGTTTTTGTTCTCTTCATGCTAACGTGTTAAACGGTACGTGACACACGTTGCGTGACGTATTATTTTTTTAATTATAATTTATAAATTTTTCAAGCATTTAAATGGCGTTTGATCCAATGGGTTTTGCTCCTGTTGTATTCGGTTTGAGTTAATCAAGGATTTTTTCAGAGAAAATACCACAAAAAAGTGTTGAAAAACGCGTAAACAAATAAATTTCCTCTGGCAGTCAGATATCATTTTAATTATGTTGATAAAGTTTCGCCATTTGAGTAGATATTCATTGAGTATTAGGGAGAAAATATAAGTGGTTTGTTTTAGCCCGCAAATGAAATGTATGAAAATATCTGCAGCTTACAATTTAACTCTACGATTAACGGAAATTTGAGTCAAACTTGGACTTACCGATTTTATAAGTGTATAAAAAACCAGTTTCACAAACGGAACCTCAAGACAGGCAGTTGGTTCGAACCGTTAGCCGTAGCATCCAACATATTTTGGTGTTTGCAACACTGGTCAAAACTGTTCCAATCAATCCAACAGATTCAATAGGGACTTCTGTGAAAACCCTAAGTACAAAATTTGATATCTGTTATATATGATATGATAGGATATATGATATGATAGGATATATGATATGATATGATATGATGATATATTTTAAACTGTTCTCTCTCTTCTAATCTTCGTTTGCACCCATTATAAAGTCAAAAGAATCTATGAATCAGTATCAATTATATGATATGAACAATTTATAAGTTGTATGTGAAATGCATTTCAATAGAAATCGGTATTTAATCGAAAACTTTAACCGTTTTTTATAATGCTGAACGTTTTCAACTGAAACGTAAAGTGGTGGCTACATTGAATTCCTTTTGGAAATCGATGGCGTTTCCCCTAATGTCGACGTGGTAAACTTTGTGCTTTGATCCAGCTGGCATCGCAGATGCAATCCGTTGACCTTTAAGGGTTGCCTGCAAGCGGCGGCCGTATGCACTGTGGCTAATTTCACGCCTGTCCGGTTCTAATCCCCGGCACAGGCCACCAACCCACGAACGACCCACAATCAGCGCCAAATTAACACCATAAAAGTTGGCAGCATCCGAAGACTTTGCTCCTTGCATTTGGGTGACTTTTTCCTTTGGGGGTGTGTGTGCGTTAAGAAATCGTCGCAAGCTGTCTCCGTCGCAGACACAGTTCAATTCGTAATGCCAGTTGGGTATGCCGGGCACGTAGCCTTTGGCTGGTGGTGGAATCTGTTCCGACAGGGCTTCAATAATTGACAAGCGCAGCATTTGGCGACTACGTGCCACTGAAACTGGTCAACGGGGCAATCGGCAATGGGCAGCTCATAAAACTGCTCAAAACTGACCTGGATGGGTAATTTATGTGGCCTGGGTGTGAAGCGATGTCCAATTCCGTGGGCAATTGCATGTAAAAGTTGTTCGCTGCCTGCGTTTAATTTATATGGGCCAACAACTATGCCAGGTAGGCCGCAAGACGCACTCCCGGGCGGGGGGAACTGGGCGGAACACGGCCTGGAACGGACTATGACGACCGGACTTGCCTGCTCAGCGTTTTCATTGAGCGTGCGGTGCGTTTGGTTTTCATTGCCAACTAAAGATGGCAGCGTGACACGCACCACGCACGACAATTGGTCGTATGAAGTAGGTAACATTCTGCGAAAATTAATCAAAATTGTAAATGTTGACTGACTCATGGAAATTTACAACCGACTTTTTAATTTTGCAATGAAGAATGTTTTACATAAATCATAAGAATACATAGGAAAATCGTATAAATTAAGCAGCTCAGATATTGAATACTCACGAAGAATATTACCAAATATTCTAACACAATTGGCCACAATGTTTTTTTAATCAAAAAGTAATATCAATGCAACATATAGCTAACTTCTTGGTCTCCCTTCAGTAACATAACTTCAACTAAGGCGCACATTGATGCACATATGTATATCTACAATATAAACGCATGCCAAGAAAGCATATTCATACGTATTTACATACATACATGTGTAGCAAATGGCCAATTAACTGTTATATTTTGTATATCTCATAACCTCACATAAAGCACATGTATGTAATGTTGCAATTACAATTACAATTATGTTAACGATTCGATGGGCAATCAAATCACGCTGCCATCTCTAATTGGTATTGCCAGTGCCATACACACACACACACAGACACACACACGCACATTCATCCATTCATTCGTTCATTCATTTGCCGCCTTATTGTTGTTACTTATCGCCCAAGTTGTTTCGCAAAGGCCAAAAATTCAATTGAGCGGAAAATATGTTGTCTTTGCGATTTTCCTTTTGGCATGCTCGTTTATCTGGCCGCCTTATTGTGTAATGATGACAAAGTGCTCCTGCTGCTGATGCCGCTCCAGAATGCTGGTTGCTGATGCCCGCCATCTCGTTCCATTCGGCAGAGTCACAGTCACAGTCATAGTCAAAGTCCCTGTCCCTGTCCCTCTCCCCGTCCTTGTCCCTATCCCTATCTTGATCTCCTTCTCATTCTCAGTTCGCATCAGCACATTCATTCATTTGTCTGCGTGCTCATTCATAAACTAAACGGACAGGCACTGTGAACCGGGTTCTGCTGCTGTGCCTTAGAACTCATTGCTTTGCTACCCAGAACGTTGTCCAGCTGTCGCTGCTGCGTAGCTAAAGCGACAGTTGACAAAGGCTAAGCAGGCAGAGGCATTCAACACACACACACACACACACACAGTCACACACACACACCGCAGTCACAGTCGCAGTCGCCATGTCCAGTTAGTTCACAGTTTCATCTCCTGCCGACAGCGTGAAAATTTCAATTCGCCATACAACTTTGCGGTCATTTATACAAACAGACTCACGCACTCTCTCTCTCACACACACACACTCACACAAACTGCTAGTCTTTTATCTGTGTGCTTTGGCCTTTTTTGCTTTTTTTTTTGCATGCAGGCCTTTTCATATTACAGTTACAAATTTGCGTCTATTGTTGGTAATGGCAATGCTGTGGCGTTGTCCTCGGCCAGTTGCCTGCGGCGCTGTGCCTGATTACTTTTTCTAGCTTACTTAAAATTCGATTAGGCCACGCCCACTAACTAACTTTTTTGTTTGTGTCGTTCTGGTTTTTGCTTCATCTCTTAAAATACTTCTACTTCTTCTTCTTTTTTTTCAGTTTTCGAGGGATTGGCATTATTGCACGGATTTCGTTGATTGCAAAAACGTAAGTACAGCCGCGACCCCCTGCTCATCACTTCCCACTCCTCACTCCGCACTCTATATAATGATAAGTACGAATACAGCGGTTAGAAGCGATAACAGCAGCCCGAATAGCTCTAAGCCATGGCTATCTAAACAGTCCGGCAACAGTTAATAACTTTTATGGTTCCTCTTAACCCATTATTGTGCTCGCTGACAAAATTTTGCTTGCCACATCAATAATCGCTCGAAAATGGGAATACTTTGGTTTCAGCTAATAGAATTTACATTTAATTATATTATGGAAATGTTCGCATACTTCAAAAGTTGTTAGATACAGATTAGAACAATACACTTGCAAATGGAGAAGAAAAACAATACATATGTAATTTATAGACATGCTGTTATATTTTATTACAAACAAATTACAACATGCAAATACTTAAGACTGAAAATGTTGTCAGTTTATTAATTAAGAGCTGTCCATTTACATATTTCTTACTTGAAACCGAATACCTTCGCATCGCAAGCTCTGTGTGCATAGCGCAAACATTTTTCGTAAATCAAGTATTCAATTTGAGGAGCATTCCATTTCAGTTGTTAGTCAAATTTAAACGAGAATTCATCAAACAATAAACTGGCACTGTTTCAATAAAACAAAAACAATTTAGCTGGCATAGCTTGCGGTACACACTAACCAAAAACATAACAACAACAAAAAAAAAAACACAAAAATTGCAAAATTGCCCAATACTAGCGCATCAAATTTCAGTCAAAGCTAACTTATCGATAACAATAAATACTCGCGCGATGGCCAGTGTTTAAATGGCGCGTAGAAAAATCGTATTGTAACTATTAAAGCCCGTAAAATTAGTTTTCAAATGAAACATGCTTCAATTTTTTGCTTTTTTGATGGAATTACCTTTGGAGAATGTCGTGAGCGTTTTCGAGTACGTGGGCACATTAATGGGTTAAATGTTTTTGCTGTTGATTGCTGCGGGCGGCTGGCGAAATTGCGTTGCCAATTTGCGGGCACCGCAATTGTGACTGCTCTCAGCGCTTAAAGCTGTTGTATGTATTTAACGATGCTACCGAATGCCCTGGTTCAAATGCTAACTTTCCTACCTTACCCCGTGCTTACCTTCAACAGTGCTGGCAAAACTGCCAAAGGCAGTTGGCTCCCTTTGAGCTGCGCGTACACCACGCCCAGCGTCAGGGTGCTCTGGTGCTGACCGACATCGGTTGGGACGAGCTGATTGCGAACGCATCCCGTCAATGCCTGATCACCTGGGAGGTATCCGGCGGCGGCCTTATGGGCAACCTGCTCACAGACACAGCACGCGCCGAGCTATCACTCTGGCCGGATACGGTCTACAACATACAGGTTACCTGTAAGCATAAGGTAAGCCAGTCCAGGAAACGCTTTGACCGCGCCCGAATTGTCATCCATACTGTTTCACAGCTAACGGGCCTGATGCGTCGCTCACTGAAGCTCAATGTGGACACACATCAGCTGCTGTCGGCGACAGCGGCAGCCAATCGTTGGACAAATCCAAGCCTGTTGCCCTTCGTGCCCGTGACAGCACCAGTTACAACAACAACAACAACAACAACAACATCAACATCTACAACAAAAAGACCAACAACAATTTTGCAACGTTCTCGACCCACGGACCGTGTGTACATAATCAGTGCGCTGCCCACGGCCAGCCAGTTGAGCGGCGTTGTGTATCCGGCATTTGGTGCGTTCGCCTTCTTCCTGGCGCTGCTGGTCATGTTCCTGTTTCTGCGTCCACAGCGCAAGCGGGCGTCTGATGGTGATGCGGACACCGCCTCGCTGCTAAGCGGACGTCGCTCGCGGCTCTCCATGGACAACTCTACGCTGCATGTGTAGGCGGTCAAAAAGCGAAGTGAGCAAAGAAAATACAAAACTGAAAAACAACAACAAAAACAACAAAAACAACAAAAAAAGAAAAGAGAACTTGTAGTCGTATATGTCTGACTATGTGATATTCTGCACCCAAATTGTACATAGCATAGACAACACACACCCAAACACACACACACACCCACATACACACACACACACCCACATACACACACAACATATATGTAACCTACAACAACTACATCATATACTTAACATACATATACGTATTAAACCATATGTAGTTATCGAAACAAGTATCTTACATCAAGTCCAAAAAGCATAGAAGAAGAGGAGATAAAACAAGTTCGCTCAATCGTATGTTTAAGTTTTACCTTTTTAGTGTTTAGGCCAAAAACAAAACAGTCATAAATATATATATATGTATATATATACATATATGTAATACCTATATACATTAACGCGTACACTATATACATACATATATCATAGTTATATATATACATACATATACATATTGCATATGCTATATACATACGCGTATTTAGACATAATCTAGGGGCCTCGGCCAACCAACTAAATACACCAAACTAAATGCAACAAATTGCTACAAATTTTTATGCAACATACAATTTTTTTCTCGTCGCGTCGCTTTTTCAAAACTAAAATGAAGAAAACAAATATTTCAAAAAAAAAAAAAAAGAAAATAAAAAAAACTTAAAGATCGCATGCCGTTTTCAATTCGTCGTCTATATAATATATGAAAACAAAAAAAAACACTTAAAATAAAATCATAACAAAGCTAAAATTAAACTAAAATCAAAATGGAATATTTTTCAAAATTTTTTTATGTGTATATCTAGCTAAAATGCATTACAAATTAAAAGCAAAACCTAAACTACATATATTATAATGAAAATGAATTAAGTACTTGAGCATGTCAACAACAAAAACAACAAAAAAAATCAACAAAAAAGCAAAAAAAGCTTCGCTACGCAAAATGCCTGTAAATATTTAAGCGTCTTTAAGAGAATTTGTTTATATATTTTATTTATTATTTTTATTTATAATCTTAAACGTATCTAGCTCTTTTCCAGGTCAAAGTTTCCTATATACTTAGTTTAAGCACCAGTAAGAGCAGAAGAGGCTAAACAATCAACTGGTTTAATATAAATATCTGTTTGTCTGATCTATTTATAAATACATATATATATATATATATATAGATGTAGTATTTGATCAAGGCTAGCAACTGATTGCTTTTGAAAATCGGACCAACCTGCAGTTGTTCTTCGTTTTAGTATATGTACTATTACTTTTTTTTTGTTGTTGACTAAAAGCACAGTTATTACCACTTGGTCTGCCAAAAGTAAAAGCTCAACTAAACATAGCTTTAGATAGGTACTACAATAGAGTTCAGCATTGAGACTAAACACCTAGAAAACCTAGATACCAATAGAATTTAACACATAAGCCATACTAACATACCTATACATATATGGATGGGCGTAGCTAGAAGAAGAAAAGGAGTACACTTTCGTTGAGTCTGAAACATAGATTAGCTATAACTTGTCAATATACATATATATTTAAATCTCAATCAACTGATTAGCCGGAAAAGAGCATACAAAATTCGGTGCGTACCGAAATTACTAACATAAATATACATAATTATATATATATATATATATAAAGTACAAGCATATATTTCCTGACTCAATTTGTTGCTATCATCGCCCACATTGGACATTTGATCAACATCAATTTTAATTATTCTAGTGAATAGTTTAAGTTTAACCTTTTTTTTATTACACTTTTTTTTTCTGTGTGTCGTTTATGAAAACTTTGTTTGTATAACTATTATTTTGATTTGTTTATGTAAATATAGTTTGATTTGTTATTGCAGCGCTCTTTGGGTTTTATTTGCTGGGGTTGGCATGGGAATATATATACATATATATAGATATATGCATAGCCCAACTAACCCATCGATTTTTGTGCGGCGTAAGGCTTTGGATGTTGATAAAAACAAAATGGATAACCACTTACCATATAAATTGGGAGCCGCAAAATATGCCAACGATAAAAAAGACGAAAAATAAAAAAAAAAAAACATATTGAAGCAGCTTTTGTCGGGGGTGTGTATCGTCCCCTCGCCTCGCCGCCCTGCCCCGCTCCGTTCCGCCGAACCGCAACCGTTTGTTGATGGCGAGGCGTTGTCCTTTATCCAATTGGCTTGCTTTCACGCCGGGTTCCACCTAGTTATGGAGCTGGGATTCGACACCGACATCGCCGCCCCGCTTATTGTGCTGCAACATTTACAACATTTACATTTTGTGTATTTGTATGGGGTTTCTTCTTCTGCTTGCTGCTTGTTGTTTTTGGTATTGTTTGCCATAAATTTCTTCACTGTGCCGGAGCATGAATAATTCTGGCCCACTTTAGCTTTTTTCAAACTTGTTTATTTAACCCAAAACTTTGGCAGAGAAGCAAATGCGTCAGTTTGTCTTTTTCATAGTAAACTCAAAGTTTTGACAAGATTGCTTTAATTGCCTGCTAATAGTCTTTAAAAGATTCCTAATGGATTTATCTGTGTTTTCTTTTGGTTTTCTGACATCCAAATGATCTTCTCTATTTATCCAAGTGTGCTATAAGTTCTCTTATCTACATATACAGCATTTGGGCGCACAGAAATAATGCCCTGCCCTGCCTTCTGCCTTCTGGCGGCATCCCCCCTCAAGAGCAGCTCTTCATATCTCGACGCAATTACATGATTTGTTTTACAATGCAACACTTTTTCTTTTTTATCTTGAGTTGCCGTTACCTAAGCCCCAACATCGTTACAGATTTTTCCACTTGAGGATTTGTTTTGAATTTCAATACAAAACATGTTGGGGCTTATCCCCAACAAGCGGGGGCACCCGCACACTAAACAAGACAAATCTCAAGTTGCATTATCTCAAGTTCCATTTGGAGTTAGCTAACGGGGTTGACTTCACCTACAAACGAGCCCGGCGGTTGCCTGCCCCCACCCACGACCCACCCACCATCCACTCGCTATCTCGCTCGCACTCGCATGTGGGACTTGGTGGCTGGCATTTGTTGGTTGGCTGGCCACTTGGCTTTCAGCTGGGTCTCTCTTCATTCTACTCGTTCTCAAGCACTTTTTATAAACCAAATTAAATTTATATGGCCCCCCCCCCCCCCCCCCCGGCAACGGCAACGGCACCCGCCCCCGTTCCCAGCAAGCTCATACAATTCCCATTCCCATGCTCTCAACGCTGTCAACTGCCAATTAGCTGAGCATTTTTCAACATTTTAAATTGTCTTGCCGAGTGCGTGGCCCCAGCTCTGGGGCGCAACACTTGAGTGAGTCGTTTTATGCGACACAGCCTCAGATTTGACTCTTATTTGCTGGCGCTGCTTCCGCTTGCTGCTGCTGCTTCTGCTGCTGCTGCTGCTTGTTTGTTCTAGTTGCTCTTGTTCCTTGTTGTTGTTGTTGTTGTTGTTCTTGTTCTTGTTGTTGCCGTCAGCTGTGCAGCGCGTGCTTCATTTATCAAAAAGCAATTACAATGTTATGGGCAATTCGATGCCTGATGCTTGATTTTCCATGCCCCACGGGCTCTCGCTCTCCAGATACTGCTGGCTGCCGCTTCGCTAGCTTCTATTGGCCCAGCAGCCACCTGCCAAAGCAAAACAAAGCAAAATATAAAACAAAAAAGTATAACGGAAGGGAAGAGGAAGAAATGCTGCACAGTGCAACCGAACAGCTTCATTTCATTTATGTTTACATTCTTGTTGATTTTGTATGTTCTACTCATTTGTTCAAACATAGCTGATATTACTATATATACATATATATATATTTAAAATATAAATAAATTGAAAAGTACAGATGAAAATTCAACTTCAACCGAAAAGCATATAGCGCGTACCTACAAACATATTGTATTACAATAACAACACAAATTATTAACTTTAAGTAGACAAAAAAAAAACAAAAAAAAAACAACAACAAGAGAAGAAGCTGCAGAAAAGCAACATCAAAAAATAAAATTAGACTACAAAACTCAAAACAAGCGAAATACTAGAAACACTAGACAACTGAAGAGGTGGGGGAGGTGAGTAAGAGAAGCAGAAGAAGAAGAAGAAGAAGCAGCAGCAGCCGCAGCCGCAACGGATGAGCAAGAACAAGCACAAGCACAAGAAGACAAAAAGCGAGCATGTGTTTGTGCCATAAAAGGTTTCTCATTACAATTTTTGGCCAAGGGTCGCATCGTTGCACAAAATTACTTTTTTTTTGTTTTTTTTTTTTTGGTGCTGTTTTTGTTTTTGCTGCCGCTCTCAACGCCAGCGGCGCTGTCAGAGACTGTGGTGGGAGTGCAGTAGGTGTTTGGCTGACTGAAGTGCTAGGGCGACGGCGGCGGCGGAGGCGGGTTGCCATTGGGCGGTCGGGGCACAGTCAGGCAGCCGCCCAAAGGGCGATTGATATACAACACACAGCCGCGCTGCCATAGATACACACATACATACGCACAAACCCACACAAATCTATACATATAAACATATATATGTATGTATGTGTATAAAGTATATAGCGCACATAGAGATGCTTATGCTGTTTATAGCCAGCAGTTGCTGTGCCGCAAACAAACACAGCCACACACACACACACAAATACGCACACAGAGCACGTAGCTGTCGCTGGCTAGGTTGCACGTGACAAGGCCAAACATGTTCGAGGCTGCGAAGCCAGCGCTAGGTTCGATGCAAAGGATAAAACATATCCAAATCCAAAATACCAGCACAGGCAAGTGCCAGTGCGTCGGCGCTTTAGTTCGCCTCGTTCGCTCACACACACACACACACACGCGCACACACACAGACACAATGGGCAGGAAACGGGCAACGAGCGCTACACAATGAAGCCTTGCCTTTTGCCTTGCTCTTGATGCTGTTGCTCCCGCTGCCGCTGCTGCTGCTGCTGCTGCTGCTGCTCTTGGCGTGGCACAATTCGCGGGCGCTGTGCTCACATTTAACCTTACCAAAGGTTACGCGGAGTAGGCGCGAGAGCTGACGACGACGACGACGTTAGCCGACGACAGCTGGCAGGCCGAGGAGCTGTAGAAGTTTTGCCCCGTCACAGCTGTCTGTGCAGATATGGAGATGACGATGAGCTGATACTCTGCTAGCTTGGCTTGCTGCTGCTGCCGCTGCCGCTGCTGCTGCTGCCGTTGCAATTGACAGCTGTGACGGGCGGTAACATGTTGATGCGGGGCCGCATTGTTGTTATATCTGAGAGATTTCATCTAATTCGCTTTGCGTTACACTTGATTTTTCGGGCTTGTCTTATTAAAAGACAATCAGATTGGGCTTTTGCTATATTAAGGGCATGTGTCATTGTTAATCTTCTCAAGCATTTGCCAGCGGCAGCTCCCAGTCACAGCCACACTTGAGCCCCAAATGTGACTGATTCCTTCTCTCTCTCTCTCTCTTTCTCTCTCTGTTCTTTTGAATAGCACGCTCGTATATCACTGCATCCCGGCTGACAATATCGAATCACTGTGACTAATCACGTCACTGCGGATCCGGATGTTGCTCGACAGGCGGCTTATTAAGTATACGTTAGTTAATCTATGGTAAGTACTTCGAACGGTTCTGTCAGTGAAATGTTTCGAATGCTTCTCGCATTTATCATTTATCATTTCACTTTTCAATTTAGCAGCTTTTGCTGAATATAGCAGGAGAAGCTATAATAAAACTCCTTGCTTACTTTTTAAATCAAAATTGTATTTAATTAGCAACTAGTTTTAAGAATGAAATACATTAATACATATGTATGTATGTAGATGTGCGGACATGAATGTTCCGGAAAAAAAATGCAATTTATAGGACTCTGTAGCTCTATGCCTTATATTTTATCCAATAATAGCCCAGTTTTAATATATTAATTATTATTATTCAAATGATTCTTTATTTTATTAATTTACATAGTCAGAAATGTTGCCTTTTTACCCATTTTCCATAGGTTCACGTATTTATATTTAAACTAAAAAAATCCGATCTAATTCACGGCTTAAATTAATACACTAGCAGATGAACCCTATCCAGGTCTTAATCGCTCTAGCAAAGACACAAATTTAGATTCTTACAAGGAACCAGCAGACAACAGCCTTGTGGATCCGAGAGGTCGGTATTGACCGATGTTTATATAGGATATTTAAGGGTATCATTTTTACATGAGTTTCGACCGTTAAATATGTTTCCAGATTTAGATGCCAAATTGATCTAGACCCCAAACCACGAACAAAGAGCCAAACCTCGTGAAAATCCGATGAGATTTAAGCAAGTTATGGGGGTTGGGAAATTTTGACCTATGTCTATATAGGATATGTGAGGGTACAATTTTAAGATGAACTTTGATCAAAAATAATGTTGCCAGATTTAGATGCCAAATTGATGTAGAGGCCAAACCATGAAGAAAGACTTAAACCTCGTGAAAATCCGATGAGATTTAAGCAAGTTGTGGGAGTGGGAAATTTTGACCGATTTCTATATAGGATAATTGCGGGTATACCCCGGGCCTTGCTCGTGGCACGGTTAAAATGAATTCTCTCAAAGATCTGTCATACAATGGTAAATGAAAAAGTTTCATACAAACGTTTTTGGCGATTTTTCCGCACATGCGGGTGGAATTTCCCGAAACCCCGTCTTAACGTGCACCGTCATCACATAAGGTAACTACAGTAAAAGTTTTAGCTTCTTAGCTGGTGTGCGTGTGCGTAGATCACCAATCGGTCAGTCAATATGTCAGACAGTCAGGATAAACAGTTTTATAAAAAGATATTTCTGTCTAAATGTATGTATGTACATATATATAAGTAGGCACTTACCCAAAACATATTTGATTGTCATCTATTAGTATGATAGAACCAGACTTTTATACAAATAAGTCGCTAAAAGAAAATTGTCAACATAAGAGTTATAATCGAAGCAAATAGTAAGGCTAACCTTCTTTTTGAATTTTCCGCGCAACTGGAACCAAACGTGGTCTGCGTTTGGTATACATACATCTGTAGAGCCTACTTGAATTTTTGAGAATCGCAGAGTAGGGCAACTTTTAAAAATAAGGCACTTTCTAACTAACAGTTCAACGGCCTGCATTCAGTATACATATGTACTCCTTGTTATGCCATTGCAGATGGTATTAAATTGTATCACCAAATGCTTGACGCATAGAAGGAGATATCTCCCACACCATAAATAATATATATTGGTAATCAGAATCAGCCGAGTCGTTCTAGCCAGGTTCGTCTGTAAATTTGTATTTCCTCAAACCATGATCTCAGTCTAAGAGCTCTTGTCACGAAACTTTGCACAAGACTGTCTTTTTATTATGGACAATAATTAGTTCAGGTTACGAACCGAACCGCTTTATCAACCATGAACAGCAGAACCTTAACTTAAAACGAGTCTTCTTTTTTTTCTCAAAATGATCTGAGAAAAACAATTTTTTTTTATACCCTGAACCCATTAAAAATGGGTAATATTTGTGCAAATGTATGTAACAGGCAGAAGGAAGCATCTCCGACCCCATAAAGTATATATATTCTTGATCAGCATCAATAGCCGAGTCGATCTAGCTATGTCCGTCCGTCCGTCTGTCTGTCCGTCCGTCTGTCCGTATGTATGAACGCAAGGATATCAGAACCTATAAGAGCTAGAGACTTGAAATTTTAGCTGTAGGTCCTCCTAATGCCCGCACAGATCGAGTTTGTTTCCGATATTCGATAACTTGTCCCGTTTCCAAGTAATCGATAAAAATCGATCAAATGAAAGATACTTGATATATATGTATATACTATTCTAGAAGCTAAATGTCAAGTTTGGTGACAATTGCTCAAGAAACAGAATTTCGATATCGATAACTAGGAGAACCTACAGCTAAAATTTCAAGTGACTAGCTCTTATAGGTTCTGATATCCTTGCGTTCATACATACGGAAGGACGGACAGACGGACGGACAGACGGACTTGGCTAGATCGACTCGGCTATTGATGCTGATCAAGAATATATATACTTTATGGGGTCGGAGATGCTTCCTTATGCCTGTTACATACATTTGCACAAATACATAATACCTGTTTTACCCATTTTCAATGGGTTCAGGGTATAAAAATAAATGTAATACTATATCGTAGAGCAACCCAGTAGGCATGGAGGTACGCGTAGCCTCGCAGGCCGAAGTCTAGGTAACTGGGCCAGTCAATATATTTCTTACAAACGGAACAGATCGACAACAGACACAACAGTAAAAATAATAAATATATATATATATCTATTTTTCGGTAATTTATATAAAATTTTGTTTTTCGTGAGAGATCATTTGATTAAAAATAAAAGAAAATATACAAAAAAAAAAAAGGAAAAAGGAAAAAGGAAAAAAAACAACAACAAGAACAACGACCTACCAATGGACAAGTTGAGCAAAGCCAAGAAGGCGGAAATGTGCAATACATTTGCCATATTGGACGTGGACGGAAGTGGACTCCTGACCGCCAGCGAGCTGCGCGGAATGATGCGTGTTTTTGGCTATGAGAACAGCGAGGAGGATGTGCAGCGCATGATCGACGCCGTGGATACCGATGGCACGGGCAAAATGGACTGTGCCAAGTTCTGTGCAGCATTGCTATGGAATCTGAAGCCCGAGGAGAAGCTGTGCGATGTGTGCAAGCAGCCGAAGGGCGACGGAGTCGATGGTCCCAATGGCTCATAGTTCGAATTTGAAAAGGAATTGTTATTTAGTTCGATTTAGGCTGTACCCAAATAGTTTTTCGTTTATATTTGTTATGCAATTGTGCCCCATATGGCATACATATGTTATTGAAATTTATGAAAAGAACTTTTCTCCAAGCGATGGATCTTTAATTTCCTGGAAAACACGAGCTGAAAATGAAAAAAAAAACAAAAAAAAAAATTATGTGTTACATTGAAGAGTAAATAAAAAGCGTTAAATAAACACCAATCTTTAACAACACTTGGACAATTTCCAGTTATACGAAGATATATACTTACTGTTACGCAACACTGACCTAATCTGCATGAGAACATTTAACATTCGCATAAGTCGGCTATACTTTCGGATAATTAGCTGGGTCCCGCCCAGTTATGGCACAGCTCCTCCTTGAGAGCCTGGTATGGGTATCTATAAACCAGTTCAGTTTATGCAACATTTTCGAGCCGCAGCAGCAAATGGGGAGGCGGGCGGTCTTGTTGTCATTATCCGGTTAGTATAGCATACTATTTAGGGCACGCGAATGCGGCATTTCTTATGCTTTTCTTTGGCCCAAATGCCGGCTTATAGAAATTTTGATAATTTTTCAAGAGTTGTAAGACACGTTCACTTGGATTTTCGGTAATTTTTTGACAAATTTTACATATGTTCATTGAAATGTATGCATATCATAAATATGTATAGCTCGTGAGTTTCTGCAGCAAACAAGTTTAGAAATTTTGTTAGAATTGATTGCAGAATTGTTGAAAGAAAAAAACTTGATCGCAAAGTGCAAAGTGCAAAAGTGCAACTGTCTTCGGATGAAACAAAATTTCGGTGTTTATTTCAGCTCAAAGTTTTGAATGAATACAAAAAAAAATATATATATATATTTATACGATATTGTACAATATGTTAATGCTGCTTTTATATTATTATTATTATTATTATTAGTTGTTGTTGCTGTTTTAGTGTTACTCATTCTTGCTGCGAGACATATTTATAATTGTTGTTTAATTATACATACATAATAATAGTACATAAATCTGGATTTTCTGTTTTAATTACCCCCCTCCCCAAAGATTAAACATAATACGCATTGACCCGCAAACTAATCTTTACCAGTTACTAAATAGTTGTTGTTGTTGTTTTTTGTTTCTTGTTTTTAGGTATATATTTTGTTAAATTTATTAATATGTATATTATAATTATCTAGTTTTCCACAGTGCTGTCTGCTATTGCAGTTTCTTATTTGCTGTTGCAGTTGTCTGTCGAATCGCTTTTAAGTACGTGCGCACAGGAAATAACAATTTATCGAGTGATTGTGATTGGTTGTGGAAATGTAGGCCACACGGTGTGCTGAGCTAATGTGCCGGCTTCCAACACTGCGCTCGTGTCTATGTGTGTGTGTGTGTGTTTTGTGTGTGTCGTGTGTCACCGGCCATTATGTGACGTCACAGAGTGCAGGCTAATCCTGGGAATTGTGCCTGCACGCTGCCAGTCACACGTGTCTGAAGCCTTAATTCGTTTTAATCAAAAAAAAAAAAAATTGTTTAATACATATTACATACATACATAAGTATAACAAATTATGTTTTTTGTTTTTTATATATAATAATAATAACTGCGATGTCTGCAATCTCAATCGATAGACGAACGTGTGTAACGATCGATTGACATTATCGATATACTGCTGTTTTTAATCGGCAAATGCTAAGCTTGAATAAATGCGCTGCGTTTTTTGCTATACACAATTTGTCACATTTTTAGTTGCGTTTTTGAGTTTTTGTTTTTTTTTTTTGATTTGTTGTTTTGTTATGGTATAACAAAATAAATTTCCTGCTATTGTTAATTGTTGCAATTTACAATTTAGTGTAGTGGCTATATAATGTAGCTTGACGCTTTTAAATGACTTTATTGTCTTACATTAAAACTGAATGTTGTCTTTTACACAAAAAACATGTACACACACATGAAGGCAAATCATATTCATAATAATAATATTAATAATAGTAATCAAGAATTGCATACACGCAAAGATGTTTTCACAAAAATCATATGGGCATAGGTTTACATATAAATATATATATATATATATGTATATATAAATTATGGTTTGCGGTTTAGTTGTAGTTCTTGTTTTAAAGCAACTGGATACGCGCACACATGTCCACCATTCGCTGCGACAGTCTGGCATCGCTGTGCAATGCTCCCATCTTCCATTCTCCTGCACACGGACTTTCAGCTGGGTCTCTTTTAATATGAGTGAATGTGTGTGTTTGTGGTGTGTGTATGTGTGTGTTCGTAGGTGTTTTTTTAATTTATTTTACAGTATATGCGTGTGGCAACCTCTGTATTTAGCTGTGCTCGGTATGTGTGTGTGTGTGTGTGTGTTGTCTTTAGACTTTAAGCTTAGACGCTTGCTATTAAACACATTTATTCGTTCGATGGCTGCTGATCCGGAAAGCCGCTAACCTCCGTCTGCTCCACCAGTTGCTGGCCATCGAGCGTGTATTGAATGCGCAGACGCATGCGCAGTACAGCCTATGGAACAGAGAAAGAAGCAGAGCATTAGGATTAATTAGATATAAAAAAGAAGAAAGAAAGGAGATATAATGCCCTTACAGCCTCGCAATTACTTTGCCCAAAACTTTTATGGGGTCGGATATTAAGTAGTCTGTTATAATAATAATGTATGGGGCATAGTAAACCTCGTTAAGGCTAAGTTTGATCAATATATGTTGGAAAACAAAATAAAGATTTGCATATTAACTCGTGAAGCTGAGCTCTAGTCAAGATTGCTCTGAATGTCCCAAATGTACGTTCGTATTTCATTTGCTCAAAGCCAATTTCATTGTGTTCTCTTTGTCGCCTTTCTTCGGGATTCTTATGCAGTACAAAAATTTGTTTTTGTGCGAGAAAAATGGAGAGGAGAAACTGAGAGATAGAGTCAAAGCAATACCAGCTATAAGACAGTCAACTGTATATCTAAACTAAAAAGAATATCCAAATCCTGTTAAGAAACCCCAAGATGTCCTTGTCAAATTCTAGGGTTGGGAGCACGACGCCCTATTGAGCTACTTACATTGGACGTAGCCACAACGCGCATTTCCTGCGTGATGACGCCACCTGGAGGCAGCACAGAGCCCGACGGCGTCAGCATTTGCAGTTTAAAACTCTTCTGCACCGCCGCCTGTTTGAAACACGTAGAACAAATAAGTAACAATCTCATGAACAGTAAATCAATAAGGCTACACACCTGCAGCACATACTGCTCCAATGTATTGTCTGAGCTATTTGTGGTTGTCATAAAGATCTTCATGCAGTCACTGCCCGGCACCGGCACCAGCTGCACTAGCAGTCCGTTCTTGTCCAGGGCCGTTAGCTTGGGGCCCTGTGGAGGCTGCAATCCAAGAAATGTTTAGATTAACATGCGAAGTGTTGGGGTAATTTATGCAATTATATACCACTGTCACATTGTTGGATGCCGCCGTGGGATTCAGTTCACCCAGCAGGCTGCTGCTGTTGACATCGCTGCCACCGGCAACGTTTAGCCGACCCAACATGCTCGCCATATCATTGCCATTCGTGGGTATGCTGTTGGGCATAGCGTCGATGGCACCACCAAAGCCGCTCAGATCGAGGCCACCGAGCATATTGTTCATGTTGGCGGCACTGCTAGGATCGGCAGCCATATTGATGCCCATGACGGGCGTTGTGGTTGGCGCCGACATGTCCAAGTCGAGTAAATCAAGCAGATCCTGATTGTTGGACACTGTCGCATCGTTGTTTGCGTTGCGTGTGTTCTTTTTATGCACCGCATTTGATAAATCTGTGGCCATGGCCAAGTCGCTGGCACCCGCCGACAAATCCGTGCTACCCAATAAGTCCAATAGGATATTCTACAATATTATATAAATATATATAGGTTTATTTTGATGCAGGATCGTGTATATTGTCTGGTAACTTACCGTATTGTCACCCATTGTATTCATATTGCTTTCGATTAAAGGATGCGTACTGCTGCCGCCAATCTCGACGCCATTCTCGATGACATCCGGACTGTTGTCATCGAACGAGCCGCCGCTTTCGCCATTTTGCGAACTAATGCGACTAATCTGCATGGCGGGCATCTTTTCCAGTAGCGGCGGACGCAGGTGCTTATAGCTGCCAAAGAGCTGCGTAAACTCTACGCCCCGCTGCTGCAGATCCACATTCAGATGGCTGCCAAACGAGGTAATCAATGCCTGGATTTCTCTGCAATCGAACAAGATTATTATTAGCCGATGGCCAGTCGATGGGCCTTGGGAATTAGATACTTACTCCACGCATTGTTGCAGGCGCGTGCTCAACTTGGCCAGGGAGACGAGCGCATATTGCTTGCTTGTGGTCGACACTTGAGCAGAGGTTAAAAACTTATGATACACAGCGATCAGATCGCTTTCCGTGGGACGTTCAAACTCTGTCAAGGTAAAGTAAAATTATTTCTACCCGATCGATATTGTGTTTAATCTACTCACCATCTTCGTTAGCGCCATACATGAACAGATCACCGTACTCGCCTATGGCCCAGACGGCAACCTGGAGCAGCGGCTGCTTGTCCTCACAGTGATTGGACACCTGAAGCGATTCCCAGAACCGATTCGTGATATATGTTTGCTCTGGCACGGGACTGCTGGACACCAGCTGTATGGTGGAAGACACCACATCGTCGCGTACATAATTGCCAGCAGCTATCAAAACGCTCAGTTGCGTATCCAGATGCCAGCGTGAATTGGGCGAATAGCGTTCGGCGGCGAGAATCATGCCCGAGCTGCACTGCGCCTTGAACTCGGCATCGGCCTTCTCGAGGAACAGCAACAGCTCCTTGGTCATTGTACGTATATTTTGTGCATTGATCAGCGCAAACGATAGCTCCATCGCTCGTCGCCGTATCGATACATCCGGATCCTTGAGGCACTCCAATATGGTTGTGCGATGCCGCTGCACCGCCGACGTGTCCGCGTGCACCGTTCGCAGCAGCGTATTCAACGCCACATACCGTATATTCTTGTCCGAGTTGAGTAGGAAACGTCCCAGAATGTTCACAGCCAAGACGCGCAGGCCGCCTTCCGAACTGCAAGCCAAGAAGGATTGTATATCATAAATTTAGAAATAAGGTTTACTTTGTACTTGATGAGTCCTAAAGTTGGGAGTTGATTTACTAAAGCTAAAGCGATTCAGTTGCTATCATGCTATTCCTAATCCTCATGTTTATTTAAATGCTATCGCTCATGATACTAGATAGTTAACAAAGACGTTGAATGCTAACATGAGGTATACTGAATTTATCTTGATTTTAATTTAAGTATTAACGACCTCTGATTATTGTTTGTCAGCAAAAATATGAATTGAACGAAGCCTAATGTTAAAGTTCCCTGTATTCTAAATGTTTATAAAATATATACAAAATTGATTCTATCTTAAAATCGAGTTCTTTTAGCTGTGAACTGTTTGGAAACGCGTTGCAATTACCGTATATCCATAATGGATAGCACCGTCTCATAGAGAATGGTGTTGCCGACATTCTTGCTGGTCTCCGTGTTGGTTGCCACCTGCGCCAATATATCGTTCATGGCCTCCGAGGCATCCGGATCATTATGGCCGAGTATGCGCAATAGGCGCAGGATTTTCACCTGCAGGAACGGATCACTGACGCCGCTGACATCGTGTTCGGGCGAATAGCCGCCCAAAATAAGGCTCTTCAAAATGCGCACCAGATTCGGCACGATCTGTGATGAGAAAGAGAGAGAAATAGCGTTAAAGTCAGACACTAGCAGCACATTTGCATGAGTAAGAAAGAGAGAGAAGGTAGCAATCTAATGTGTGTTTGTATTTGTGTGTGAGCCAAAGCGAGTCAGCGCTAGCTTGTGCATTGCTTTTGTGCGTGTGCGGGAGAGAGCGAAAGTAGGTGAATGGAAAGTGCATTAAATATGTTAACTAATTACAAAAACCAAACTTAAATATATAGAAAACATGTGCCAGTCCTTCAGACTGACACAACAATAAGAGCTCTACGAGAAGTAGGCACACTTTTAGAGAATATTGCTTTTGTGTTTTCGGTTTTGAAGGAAAATAGATCAAAACTAAACTATCAACAATGTGTAGAACAGATCACAAAAGAACGATAATAACAATAAGTACAACAACAAGAATATCTATCAACAGGTATATAGAGTTTAGTTTAAAGCACAAACAGCAATTCATACCTCTCGATTTCCGCTATCCTGGCAAGCAAATAACAACAAATTTCATTTTGTGTTTGCGCGGTATTCGATCAAAAACAAACAAGCGTTAATTTGTAATTACAAAATGTCGTTGGGTGTTAAAAATAGTACGTGGCAAAGCGATATAAACAACAGCGATAACAATGGAAACTTTAATAATAACAATTTATTTAGCAGAAGGCGCAAATCAAAAGGGCAGCAAAATAAAAAAAAAAAAATCTAATTGAAATACCACAATATCAATACACAATTATACGGGCCGCCCACATAACTAAAATGGAGGGAGGAATGGAATCGAAACGCAAAACGTAGCCTGGGCCTGGGTAGCCGTTGAAGCTCTACAAATTCACTTTCCATTGGCTGTTCTGATAGCCTGTCTGTCTGCCTGTTTGCCTGCCCGCCTGTAACTTACCTTCTTGAAATGCATCAACGTATCCGAGCTGTTCTCGCACATTTCCGTAATGAGCGTTACGCCGGTAATGAGGATGCCTGGAAAAATACATGATAGTTAATACAGATATGATTGGATAAGTATAGCATTTCAATCTAACCGTGATTCTTTTCGCTGAGCAGCGAACGTGTGGCCGGCAGAAAGATCTCCATCAGTTCGGGCACACGGCGTATGACTCGAAATGCGCACAGTGTCGCCTTTTTCCGGATGTACGTGTTGGGCGATTTCATAAGGCGCTCCACCTCGCTAGCCAGATCACGTGCCATCTCCGGCGACGCAATGGCGCCCAGGGTGCACAGCGCCAATCCAACCACAAACTGCGTCGAGCTGTTCAAGTCGCTGGAAAAAGTATAAATACAAATAACGTTATTATATAGTTGAGCGTGCTAATAAATAATTAAATGAATGAATAGTTTAAGTCTAATTTGTTTTAATTGGAGCTACGCTTTTTTAGAAGTTTAGTTCGATCAGAATAATAATTTAACAAGCAAGTTTTTTCTCTACAATTCATAAATACTATTTTTAACGCAAATAACCAAATTGAAACGTTCTACGAATCGCCTTAGCCTTAAGGTTTGTTCCGTGAATTTGGTTTTGCACAGCTATGAACCTAGGTCTTGCTTTGAGCCTTGATTCTCACCTTTATAACAATTTGAACAGATTAGAAAATAAATTTGACAGGTTTAAAAGAAGATGTAGTCGTGCATAATAAATAATTACTGTCTCACAATGAATTGTTAAAAAGTTTCGCTGCTGCGTAAAAATTTTTTTTTTTTACTAGTTTTAGGTCATGTAGGGTTTAAATGGACGCCAAAGCTTGGCGAGGTCAAAGCTTCACGTATTATTGTATATATTTAGAATTATTATCATTTCCAGAAGGGGAATCACCTAGAAGCAATACACTAGAGTTGCACGTGCAGCGAATGGGCATAAGAGATGTACGACCTTCCTTTTAAAGGTCATTTTATCTCTCGTCGAGAATTTTCCAATCTACGCAGCAGTTGTAATATTTGCTGCCTAACAATAACAGGTGCTTTTTAGCCTCTTGCTTGGCCTATTTATAAGTTGAGCTTGCCAGGGATAATCGTATGATACATTAGCTAATACTAATATTTATATTATAATACTAATTGTAAGCTGGGGCAGAATATTCTAAGCATCTGCTCGGGGCTGTCCTCTTCGTATGAAGCACTTACTTTTTCAAACAATTCGTAATAAGCAAATGAACATCTTGACGCTCATCCAGCAGCAGCATGGCACCCAGATAGCCAATTCGTTTATCTGTAAAGCGTGTGCTGGCCGTCAGTTTGAGGCACTCGAGCTGTCCAAAGTGCGCCGGATAGCCGAGCATGTGTATATACAGCAGCTTGGCAATGTTGCGACAGCTGCAGGCGAGCGAGCAGAGAGCGGGAAGAGTGTGAAAGAAAACGGGTTAAAATTGTTGAAAATACTATTAATGCAATTTACTGCCCACTCACCGCCAGACGGAGTCCTCCTCTCGGAATGTGCTGCGTATGTAGGCGCACTCTTTGTTAACCACGGCGCGCTCCTCGGCTGCGGTGCGGGCGGCGCGTATCTGTCGTATAAGATCACGCAATCGTGTGGGCGTCGGCATTCTGACTGCATGTGGGCGAGGTAGAAAAAGAAAAATAAAAGGCAGAGACAGTTACTTGGTGATGGCCAAACAATTGCTGGGGATGCGGCTTACCTCTTTCGACAGCCTCTGTGAATGCCTGACGTATGGTGGCCATATTGAAGGCTGGATTGAATCTATTGAGCAAAAAAATGAAATAATAACAGGCTGATTAGACAGACAGGAGTGTATAATGTGCACAAATGTATGCATATATACATATATTTTTATATAGATATATGTGCATGTATAATATGTAATTGTAATAAGGCTGCATACCCATGCTCGGAATTCATTTCGAGGCGTTGCGGCTGCTGCTTCTGCTTCTGCGGCTCTGAAGCAATTTGGTTGTGGCACGCAGACTAACTGCTTTTTGTTGATGGTTGTTTATCTTGGTCTGCTTCTTCTTCTACTACTTGCCGGCCTATGCTTTTATGTTTGCATTCAGTTATTGTTGTTGTTGTTCCTTTTATTATTACAGCTGCGTCGGCGAGGTGGCAACACAAACAATTTTCAATCGTAAGTCGCGTTTTGCTTATTTTGCAACACTCGCTGCACAGCACATGAATAACAATAGTAACAACAACAACAATAACAAAAACGTTGACAGCCGGCCGCTATTAAATTGCAGTTACTGTTCCACTTGTCGCACTCTCTCACTCTGTCTCACTCGCACTCTCCCAGACATATTTGCTGCGCTCTCTTTGCAAAACTGTTAACACTGCACATCGAACTTTTGCTCTCTGTCTATCACTGGATGTTGCTGGTGTTTATTATTATTAACACAAATCGCAGTGCACAAACAATATCAGTAATGAACTTACTGCTGTTATAAAACGTTATGTACATAAATGATGCGTGTGCATGTGTGCGTGTGCCGAGGCTTAAACAAATATGCATACGTATATACATGTACAGAGGTACACATGATCTGTCGCCGCTCAATGCAAACAAAAAGCTCTACGCTTACTCAACAGGCACACACATACATATGTATAGTACATATGCATGGACATTGAAGTACCTTTTAACTGGCATCAGTTTCATTCGTTTGTACATACATATGTATGTATTTATGTAGCTGCCAGTGCTGGCCAACGAAGCGCAGCACAGCACAGCACAAACTGAAAAAACTAGGCTAGGTGTGTAGGGTGTTAATTAAGACGACAAAAAGGTGGAGGCTCACACAAATGCAATACCATTTGCGGCTGCTGCTGATGAAAATGAAATGATTAATTCAGTTGTATGAATAATGCGAAACCCGCACTTAAAGCATGAGCCGAACCGAATAGACGATTAGCGCGCATTGAGCTGACAGTAGCACACACACTCACACACACGCGCGACAAGCAAACAGCAAGAGGCGTATTTAAATCCAATTGGAATGTGAACACAAATTCTAATTACATTCTCCCTTAAACTATTTCAAATACGAATAATAAACAATCTAAGTTGCCACATTAATCGTTAACAACTGATTCAGCTTTTGCCTAAAGGCCGTCACAGTCACCAGTTATGGCTAAAACCAAAACAGCTGCCGTCATTGCTGGCTTATATCGATATTCGATATCGATATGCCACAATGGGCCATTTATCGAGTGCATTGCATGCGTTGCAAAGAAAAATGTTATAAATCACAGGAAATACACGTCTGTGCTTGTGTTTCTGGCTGCAGTCTTACTGTAACCTAACACGTATTATTGCAAAATATTGCATTACTTTCTGCGCTTGTCGATTAATGAACTTTCATTGGAAAGCCCAAGCACATAGACACATCACACACACGCAGAGATACATGGCACAAACACACACACACACACACACAAGCGCCCACTGAGTTAAGCGTATGCTTCTTTTTGGCCACAGGAAAAACTAAACATAAATCTATTGTGTGTTTGCCACAAACAAAGCAAGTCGCTTTTCTTTCTTGTTTAAACTTTTGCTCGCACTATATATAAACGTTTGCTTTATAGCCACCTGCCGCCTCCGACTTCCAATGCAAATTTTAACAACGCGACAAAAATGCTCGTAGAATGTTGATGATGAGCGCAACAGTAGTAGTAATAGTAGTTGTAACAGCAGTGAGAGCGAGAGAGCGCGAGCAAGCGGTTGACATTTCGTTTTGACATTAGCAGCACTGCTATCGCAGGCCGCCGTAATCGATAGTTCTCTTGACCAAGACGATGAATACGCGCATAACGTCATTTTTGAATTAAAAACTCAGCGTTTGCCGTTGGCAATTTGCAACTCACCTGCGATTGTTTTCCGGTGGCAAGACACTCCAATCCTGCTCATAGTACGGATACATGATGGCTGCGTAACTTTCTCGTTGGTCCCACTAGCATACACAAGTGGACACTAACTAAATACACAAACTCTTACACACACCTAAACTCCGCACAGGTACTGACACTGGAATAATGATAAGCGGTTACGGTGCTCCACATAGGCAGTATGCGTACGTGTTATCTAATGTACATTTATAGGTAATTACGATTCCAATCCCCGCACCACACATACACACACACACCCGCACTGCTACTGCTCGATGCGCTCTTTGTGTGCCTTTAGTTTAAACCAACTTGGGTAACCATATTCTGCTGGTAAGCAATTGATATAACGTGTTCACTGCGAGACGGATATATCGTCAGGTCATCATCAGAGTTAGTTGTGGTTAACCAAAACAGACAACGAGGGCGACGCGAATTTATAAAAAAAATTAAACAATAATAATGAGCAGCCCGCGCGACTGAAACTCTGGCAAAAGACTGAAATCATCAAGTTCTGATCCCTCAGTATTCATCGACGCCTGCAGCACACCTATGGCCAACGCCACGGGGTGAGCGTGTGCATTTAGCGGCACATAGATATAGTTATCATACTAGACGCTCACATTGGTGGCATGGCAGTCATGGACATGGTTCACTCAGAGCCCGTTGAATACACAGAAACTATACTAACTTATCTCTGAGCAATGCGCGCACTGATAACAAACAAAATCGTGAGAACGCCGTTGTACCTGTTTATGCCATAATAAAAATAAAAAAAGTGTTTCGTTATGGATAAGCGAAGTCGTCACCGACTGTGCTGGCTGATAAGTCAATGACAGGTGAAAGCCTTTGCTCGCGGTACACATATATACAAAATACAAAGTTTTGTGTGTGCTTTGATTATCCTTTGATTAAAATGTGTGTTATGTATTTGATACATGCTTAATGCTATCGTCTACCTAAAGCCAAGAAGCTATTGTACAACGTTTGTCACTGTTCTGTGTTCTGTTCTGGAATTAATTCGTTGCATTTCATTCTCGTTTCATGCAGCTCAATCGTTTTCGCGCGGCGGACGCACTAACGAATGCCGCTTAATCGCCTCCACCAGCCATTTGATGCCCTCGTCGACGCCTTCGCCTGTCAGCGCTGAGACTGGTATCGTAAGGCAATCACGGCGTCCAATTAGCGCACCAGCCTGTTGGAATACAGGCTTGATTTCGCGTACGCCCATCACATCAGGCAGATCCTGTTTGTTGGCCAGTATCAGAAGCGGCACGCCGGACAGCAGCTCATTTTTGATCATTTTATCTGGAAAAGCAAAAATTTGTTATCCTGAGGGAAACTTCGGAAGGATGGGTATTTACCGAAAATGATTTTGGACTCGTCCATGCGTTCGCGATCGTTGGAGTCTATCACATAAATAACGCCATGCGACTCTTGGTAGTATTTGTCCCACAGCGACTGCAACTCCTGTTGGCCACCCAGGTCCCAGAAATTCAGACGCACGCCCTGCACATCGATGGTGCCAATGTTGAGACCCACTGTCGTTGTGATTTTAGCTGGATTTAGGCCCTTGTAGTTCTTGGTGAATTTCGTTTTGGCCGCCTCCAAATAGGTCTGCGTGTGCCAACAAAATAGTCATTTGCAGACGTGTATCATAGTGCCGGAGCCGCTTACCGTTTTGCCCGCATTGTCCAGGCCCAGAATGACGACACAGTACTCATCTTTTTGTGTGAGGTATTTGTAAAAGCCGTGCAGCAATGTGTACATATTGCAGTTTGCTTAGCTATTTGAGAAATGTTAATGTTGCATTGCACAAATAAACAAGCAACAACAGGTAAATAAAATAAAAACACGATCTAGGGTTGTCCTCTCCAAAAATGGGCCAACATATGTATGAGATTGCGATCCAGGTTTTGCTACGTGCACCCACGTCACAATAAGACGTACACAAAAATTCTATTTGGCCTGCTACATCAATGAACGCCAGTTTGTATTTATAGTTTTGTTTTAATACTATGGTATCTCATTATTTTTGTAAAGTAACTATTTTATATTGCTTTCATTAAGAATTGCTTGCCATCATCGACAACTTTATCGATAGTTGGTCAAAGTGTAACCTTGTGAGTTTAGTGTTGTGGCTTGCAAACAGCTGACATTGGCTGCTCTATTGATTTGTTTACATTAACACTGGACAGTCTGGCAACGCTGTCCAGCAATATTTCAAATATTTAGTGTTTTTAAAACAGGGCAACGTTTTGTTTTTACTGAATGTAATTATTTTTATTGCATCATCATCTCTTTTTTCACGTTTTCTATTATATTCTATTCATCATTTGTGTTTGTAATGTGTGTATATATGCTATCATATCCTAAAATATCTCATTTATAATTTAACGGTTATTTGTAGGGCTTCAGAAGTGTGTGCCATATCTGTATGGAAATTGAATATATGTACATCAATAATTATTTATTTTGTTACCAATTTGTTTGTTGACAAAGTTAAAAAGATTTTTAACTATGGAAAAAGAAATGGCTTATGGAATAATAATTATGTGGGCCAATCGGAACCTTCTGGATGGTTATTTCTGAATCATTTGTTCTTTCCCGGAAAATCTGATAAACAAAAAGATTTCCAATGTATGAACTACGAAATATATATAAACATATACAAATCTACTTCAGGTTAACAATGATCGAGGATCAGACGAACCCTATGGCAAGATCTCGTCCAGGTGCATCAAAGGTAACTGTGGGAAGAGCGTTGAGTGTTAACCGTTAGGATCCTCCGCGTTGTTATCGATAAGCTCGATAGTTTGTCTTATTCTAAATCGATAGTCAATCGAAAGGATGCGATAACAAAGGATTCTTGTGCACTGAGTGCAGCAAATTCTTAACGGGTTTTAAAGCCAGTCGTTGGTTATTCAAAATACTTTTATTTAAGAAAATTCGAGTATCTCATTTCCATTGGCTTCGTTCTAAACGGCATCATAAGCTGATAAGCTGCCGCCGACAGGGCCACCAGCAGCGGCAGGCGGTAGGGGGCCAAGGCTAGTACGCTTTTGCGTGCATTTAATTGGCCAACTAATAAGACGCAAAAAAATCATAACACATTATTGACAGCTGCGCATTTCTTAGACTTACGCTATAGAGACTTTTTTCAGGGGCACTTACTTACGTGTGCCATGCTAATAAGCCACTAAATTGATAAATTAAATTGGTATGGATTCGAGTGTTGACATACGAAAAATATAGCGAAGCCAAAGCAAACCCTTGCACCTGAACTAGTTCTGGGCTTGGGTGAGACTGTCTACATTATTTTTTGCGGACTTGTCCTTCACTTGAATTTTATATACATACATATATGGACAGATTGGCCAAATACAAATCGGCTTACAATCAAGTCAACACAAGAACAACAACAATGCCAACAAAACGGAACTAGTTCAATGACTGTTTGCTGCACGGCCAATGCATTAGTTTTTTTTTTATATTTTTTATTATTGTATTACAGTTGCAATTGCCTAAAGCTGCTAATTAACGTACTACATGCTGCA
Source organism: Drosophila montana (assembly GCF_035044405.1). Classification (NCBI taxonomy): domain Eukaryota; kingdom Metazoa; phylum Arthropoda; class Insecta; order Diptera; family Drosophilidae; genus Drosophila; species Drosophila montana. The sequence goes on along the minus strand of NW_026997351.1, from coordinate 471,117 downwards.
AATTTATTGACTTTGAATTGAAATTAAATATAGACAATTGATATTGTCTGTTGCATTACAATAATAATTAAGCTTTAATTGTTCGTCATTAGCGAGTGCAGGCTGTACGTATTGTTACATATACAATTATGTCTGAATATTTGAGCAAATTGTATTTGGTGTTGTCATTGAATTGACAACTTGCAACGCGAGCGGCAACAAAAAAGAAAAAAGAATCCAACAAATTCGACACGCTACGCAACGGCGTGCAACGACTTTGGCATTAGCTTCACCGTTAGAATGTTCAAGTTGAAGTTTGCTGGCACCACCCCCACAAACCAATTAACTTATATTTTTACAATTTTTTCGCTGTATTTTTTGTAGATAATGAAAACAATTATGCATTTGTATTTGTTTAAATGGCCACTTAATTGTTAACAGCTGTCAATTCGTGGCCAGTTGAACGATGTGGCCTACTAATTGGCTACTGACTAACGGCTTAACGGCTGGTCTCTAATCACAACAAAGATTGCTCACCTTATGGAAGTCCACCTCGGCTCCAGCGGCCACGCTCTTTAATTCGCGTGTGAACTGCGAAAAGCTGCATTTGAACGTTTCCAGTGTAAATACCCATAAGAGTGTTCAGTTCAGTTCAGAGAGCTAGAACTAAGGTTAACCCAGTATCCAAGGGATGATATAATTTATATATACCTAGGATTGTAGGGGTCAATAATTATAGAGCTACTCTGAATTTGCCATTAAACTCTGTAGCTGACTATGAACCAAAAACTAGCTGTTTGCCATGTAAATACAAAAAGTTGATGTATAAGAAATGAATATTTCTGTAAAACAACAGAGTTTATAAATTGTTCAATTTGCCAGCTCAAAATATCTTTGTTTTTTCCAGTCTTGTTATGAATATATAATGGAGCGGACGAAGCATTAAATAATTGATAAAATTTTGCCTAATTTGCGTATGTGTATACATTCGTGGTTGTACTTTCGTTTAGAGGTTAGAATTCGTTTTAACAGTAAAATAACGGTAAAGTGCCTGTCGATATTTTCGCGAGGCTCACATACCACTGACGATAACGCCCCCCAACACTATGCCCGGCTGTCTGGCAGCATTGTCCATCCAGTGCTGGTAGGACACATAAAACACATTTGAAACACATTTTAAGTTAAAACTTCTTTAATTAGGCATATATAAACTTTTGCTTAGACCAAAAAAAAAAAAAATATATATATATACATATAGTAGTATATAGAGATATATAACTTTTGAAATATATGATAATAACTGATCCCCAATGGTTTAAATTTTAGCTAGACGCACAAACAGTTCTGCTATTTTTTTTTTTCATAACAAATAAGTACAAGCGATGTTTATATTAATTGTACAACTATTTGTAAAGCAGGGGCAACGTGCAGTGTGGCTCGGTGAGACTCGGATTATCGGAGTAGAGTGAAAAGGTTTTGGCATTCAAATCGAACAGGCCAACAGATATTGTTTTGACCACTTCATCGCATCTGCCATTGTCGCGCCACACGCAAAAGCAGCCGCCAGTGACATCTCCCAGCATATTGCGAACATCATGCTCGCTTGCCGGCGGCTTGTATTTACTAAACGCATGCATCCGCGAGACGCTGGACTCCAACATCAGCTCATTGGCCTGGTCCAAGTGTATGTGCTCAAATCTGTGCAAATCAAATACCAGAGTTACGCACATATCAGGTGCCTAATGGGGCGCTACGTACTGATTGGCATGGTAGTTATGCGCGCCCAGCGGTACCTCCTTGATGCTCAGGTGTGACTCATTCTTCCGGTCCGGATTTGGTGCCATTTCCACGTTGTAAAACATTTGACGCGGATCGCTGCAGGCATAATATATATTTGATCGACTGACTTACAAAAAAGCCGCTAACTTACGCCAAAAATGAAAAGTTTATGGAACAGGCATCGGCAGCGCCCACGCCGGCATCCGTAAGCACCCTGAAGGCATCGTCCACGTTGCTAGCGGCGAGCAAGGCCCGTGTCAGAAAATGACGAGCTGCCAGCAATTAACCAACAAATATAAACAGCATTAAGTGAGAAAGGCTTCAATCCACTTACGTGTCTTGCCGCTGCGCAACAGCTCGGCGCTGATTGTGTTGATGCTAAACACTAGACCATGATGATTATGGCTCATGGTATAGCCCGGCAGGTGTCCGGCATAGCAGAGCGACATAAAATGCTCCTCCTTGACATTATATTTGCCCTGCGGCTTGTCACTGATGATGTGCGCCACCACAAAGTAGTAATGATTAAGCGTCTCCGTCAGCGCGTCCTCCGTGTGGCCCAGCAGACGCTGCAGACAACGGATCAGATCACGTAAAGATATCCATAAACATATTTATATGTACTTACGCAATGCTTATGGTTAACAATAATCGAGGAGCAGCCGGTCGGTTGGTTTTTGCTGCGTGGCTGATGTTTTACAGCCTGTGGCAAGATCTCGTCCAGGTGCAGCAAGAACAACTGTTGAAGAGATGCGTTGAGCGTTGCCCATAACCGTTAATATTATTGTTATCGCAGTATGTTCGATAGGTTATTGAGCTGGGACTCAATCGCCTTGACGATTAATCGACAGGATTAAGCGATAGGCAAGTATAGTAATCGACAATTGAAAATCTTTGACCGTTGACAGAGTGATTCATTTGTTTTTTTTTTTTTTCGCCCAATGATTAATTGCATTTGGCTTTGTGCTGTTGTTTTTGGTAAGCTGAGGTTTAAAGACCATTTAATGGTGCTCAAAATATGGCAAATAAAATAATAAATGATTAATTATTATGAAAAGCACGTACGGGGCGGGGCGTTCAGTGACCAGGCTTTCAAAAATTTTGGTATTCCACAGTATTTGCAAGGGGAAAGTAATTTTGGGATGTTATTCTATGAGAATCTTGGCGCACTTGAAACTTGATTTTTCAATATGAATATGCAAAACAATTCAATTGGCAGTTTAATTGAAAATATGCTAAACGACAATAATTATTGCTAATTCGATATGTAATTAATTATGCAATTCGAGCAATTCTAAACGGCATCATAAGCTGATAAGCTGACATCGACAGTGCCACCAGCAGCGGTAGGTGGCCAAGGTTGATACGGGTTTGCGTGCATTTAATTGGCCAACTGCTTAGATGAAATACAAAAATTTAAAAAAAAAAAAATACAATTTATAACACATAATGTGCAGCAACGCATTCCTTGGGTCTTAGCAACCGCATTTGCCTTGCTAATGAGCACATAAATCGATGGCTTAAAGCTAGAGACCAATGCAACAGCGCAAAAGCCAACGCAAGCCCTTGCACCTGAACTTGTTCTGGACTTGGCCAAGACCAGCTAATCTCATTTATTTGTTCAATTGCAATTGATTTTCCATCACTTGATGGGGTTGCGCGTATTTGGACAAATTGGCTTACCAAATAGTCAATGCAAGCACATTCAACAATGCCAAGAAAACGGAACTAGTTCAATGACAAAATTTCGATTATTTATATTACAGTTTCTAGTTCTGTGAATGTATTGTCTTCTTCTTCTTCTTATTACAGTGTAATGTAATGTGAAAGGAAAGTAATCGTAACTCAAGCATTTAAGACAAATTTCAAATGTACAATGTACCCTTGCAGAGGATATTAAACTTTTGTCATGAAATGTGTAACGCATAGAAGAAGACATCTCTGATCCCACAAAGGATATATATATATATATATTCTAGATCATTATATAAGCATGTGCGTCTATCCTTTAGTCTGTTTCCATGCGAACTAGTCTCTCAGTTGTAAAGCTACCTTCTTGAAACTTTGCATAGGTTCGTCTTTCTGTTGCAGGCAGTACAGATCGGATCACTATATCATATGGCTGTCATTAGAAAGATCGGTCGAATAGAAGGTTTTTTATATGGCAATCTGTTTTGTTTACTAAGGTATCTTTATATGCAAAATCTTATGTAGATTCTTCTATAAGAAACTTCTTTATCTTATCAAGATCGCAATGCTTTATTATATAGCTCTTTAGAAAGAATCGCTCGCAAAATGATGTATGGCAAACTATATCTGCAAAAGAAATATGTCTGGAAGGGTATTCAATCTGCGGCTTGCCGAAGATATCTTTGCTTTCGCGTTTAACTTCAGCTTTTTTGCTTTTTGGTTTTGTTCAAAATCTTTGAAAGGTGTGAAAATATAATACAAAAGAAGCTCAAATATTTATTTTTAATTAAAAAATGAAATGAAAACAATTGCAGCTGTTTGCCTTTTTAACATATCATATAAATAATTATATTTATATTATGCATTATGGTCGAGTGCAAATTGTAATTGTTCTTAAATACATGTATATATATATATATATATATAAATATATACACATATTCTTGTGTACAATTATGTGTGAATATTTGAGCAAATTGTATTTGGTGTTGTCATTGAATTGACAACTTGCAACGGCAAAAAAAAAGAATCCAACAAACTCGACACGCAACGACTTTGGCATTAGCTTCACCGTTAGAATGTTCAAGTTGAGGTTTGCCGGCGCCGCCCCCGCAAACCAATAATTTTGTATAACAATAAAAACGAAAAATAAAACAATTAAGCTATTATGCATTTGTGCTTTTGTTTTAATGGCCACTTAATTGTCCACGGCAGGGGCTAGTGCTAATTATTACACAATTTGCAGGGTATTGAGGTGAAGGGGATGTTGCGTGGTGGTAGGGGTAGGGGTAGTGGAGGGGGGGGGGTATTTTGCAGGCATTATCTAGAGAAATAGAGACAGCTCACCTTATGGAACTCCACCTCGGCGCCATCGGCCACGCCCTCCAATTCGCGTATGTACTGCGGAAAGCTGCCTTTGACCGATTCGAGCGTCTCGTTGTAGATTTGCCCTGCAACACCAAAAATATACATATAAGAGAAGAAAAAAGAATAGAAAATGAACACGAATGATTCACAGCCAGGTGGTGAAGAGCACTTTGGTCCGTGGAGTACTCACTGCCTTTTGCGGTGCCATAGAGCGGCAAGTAGGTCTCGTTCAGCGGCTGCGATAAGATCAGAAAGTTCTTGATCATCGAGCCAAAAGTGCGACCCTGCAAAGCAATTATGTATATTTTTTGTATAATGTCCATTATTATGATTAATTATAAATATTTGAATTGAATTCCGAGCGGCTTTCTAAATATTTGATTCGAGCGCCGTTTGCAAATTGCCCTCTTTTAACGTATTGTATGCTAATATGCTGCTGCTGAACAAAAAATATATTTTAAAAAATACAAACAAAATAAGTAAAAAATAAGTTAAAAAAAAACCATAATCGATCACGACTGATCGACAGGGCAAACAAACAAAACGATACGCTAAAAACAACATTATGAATAATGGTTTATTGTTAGTCGATATTGTTGCCAGCTTGTTAATTATGTGCGGGGACGTCGAGAAGGAGTAGGTCCAGACCCCGGACGACGACCGACCACACGACTATGCTGGCAGCACTTGGTTGGGCCAACCCAACACCCCAACCCCTCAACCTGCCCCAACTCCAAACCCCTCTCTCAATTGGCTGACTGACGGTTCAATTCCGGGCCAATTGTTGCTGTCTGCTACGCCCTTGATATTGGCCATTTTTTTTTTTTTTTTGCCACCGATTCCGGCTCAAAGCGAACAAGTGAGTGATTGTTCATTTTGAGTGCGAGTGTGAGTGTGAGTGAGTGTTAGTTTTGAGTGAAGGTTAAACAGGAACTGGGTCACGAAATGGCAAAAAAAAGAACAAGTAAGCGGTTCTAGACGAGAGCTCCCGACTAGGGGATACCCTGAACCGCTTTTCTTCCAACAGGCGAAAGATACTTGATATATATATATACTATTCTAGAAGCTACATATCAAGTTTGGTGACTCTAGCTCATATTATTTACCAAAATTGCTCAAAAGACAGGATTTCGATATCGATTTTAATCGATAACTTGGCAACGGGGCAAGTTATCGAAACAAACTCGATCTACGCGGGGACCAGGAGGACCTACAGCTAAAATTTCAAGTCTCTAGCTCTTATAGGTTCTGAGATCCTTGCGTTCATACAGACGGACAGACGGACGGACGGACAGACGGACAGACAGACGGACATGGCTAAATTGACTCGGCTGTTGATGCTGATCAAGAATATATTTACTTTATGGGGTCGGAGATGCTTCCTTCTGCCTGTTACATACATTTGCACAAATACATAATACCCTTCTTACCCTTTTTCAATGGGTTTAGGGTATAAAAATAACAAGCAACTATACTAGTCCAATCGTATAAACGCTTATCAGGACCATTTTATCTTTATGTGTTCAGGCCTATGTGTCGACTATATGTAGCTGTAATTGCACCTACTGATAACAGAGAGAGAGAGAGAGAGAGAGAGAGGGGGAGAGGGAGGGAGAGAGAGACGCGCTTTGCGAATTAAACAAAGTTCACACACAGAAAGATGCAAATCTAGAAAGATTTTTATATAAAAGTCAGCGTCAGAATCTCTCGTAAAACCCATCGAATTCATGTTAATAACATATAGAGCACAGCGGCTGATTAAATATGTATAAATAATGACATGATAAACGTTACTAACGGGTTCCGCGATCTTTTACAGCAAAACTATTATAATATATTGCCTGCTATATGTATATATACAAGGGTTATGGAGGGTATTATAATCTTGTCATGGAATGTGTAACGCTTAGAATGGAACATCTCCGAGTCCATAAGGTATACATATACATGATCAGGACCTAGGATATAGCTATAGATATAGCTGGATAAAGGCATGTCCATCTGTCTGTTACTCTAAGAACTTATCTTTCAGTCTTGAAATTCTGCATAGGTCTTTCTTTTTGTTGCAGGAATATTTATGTAGGACCGGAACCCTATATCATATAGCTGCCATAGAAAAGATCGGTCGAAAAGTAGGTTCTCGTGTGGAAAACTTTGTTCTTATCAAGATATATCATTTACTGTTTAAACTATGCTGCTTTATATATAAGCCCAATCTTATATTGCACGACTATATATATATAGATAGGTCAATATATATAGATCAATAGAATGAATCGGTCGAAAAATGAGTTTATGTATGACAAAATATTCCGTTTTCCGCATTATTTTCATCAAACTCAGCATTTACAAGCTTTACTATGCTCCCAAATCTGCAAAAAGGGAAATGTCTGTTAGGGTATTTAATTTTCGGCGTGCCGAAAATATCCTCACTTTCTCGCTTTATTTTTTTAGCTTATATATTTCGTTTAATTTTAGAATTCGTTTAAATGAATTGCATGCGCGATCTTAAGTATATATGCCTAATATTAATTGGAAATTTCACAGTTTATTTAAATTTTCAGCTTGAATGACAATTTCCAATTAGATGAGCACAAAAACAATTTCCCTCACATTGAAAATGGGTAAAAAGGGTATTATGTAATTGTGCAAATGTATGTAACAGGCAGAAGGAAGCATCTCCGACCCCATAAAGTATATATATTCTTGATCAGCATCAACAGCCGAGTCGATGCTAGCCATGTCCATCTGTGTATCCGACTGTCCGTCCGTCCGTCTGTCCGTCCTTCCGTATGTATGAACGCATCTCAGAACCTATAAAAGCTAGAGACTTGAAATTTTAGCTGTAGGTCCTCCTAGTGCCCGCGCAGATTTTTCTGATATTCGATAACTTGCCCCGTTGCCAAGTAATCGATAAAAATCGATATCGACATCCTGTTTTTTGAGCAATTGTCACCAAACTTGACTTGTGGCTTTTAGAATAGTATATATGTATATATGTCAAGTATCTTTCATTTTATACCTATCGCCTTTTGGAAGAAGAGGGTTCAGGGTATCCCCTAGTCGGGAGCTCCCGACTAGAACCTCTTACTTGCTTGTTTTGTAATGCACTAAAAAGCTAAGCAAGTGGCATGGGTTAATAATTAGTTAATATTTAATTAGATACATCAATAATTCCGCTCATTATCGCTATAGCCGAGCGCTACCCATCAATTTTGCTACTTAACTTATAATTTCAGTTCACTTCCACCCAATTGTCGTCATAGCCAAGTAAAAGTACTCAAAAAAAAGACAAACAAAACAAAAACAACAAAACAAACTATAACATAAAAAAAAAAATAAAAAAAAAATCAAAATAGTAAAATTTTCAGTTTAGATCAAAACAACTAAACTAATAAATTCAGTTAATTTTCTCAAGTGTGTTGGGGACCTTCAATGAAGATAGCGTGACATTGCCAACGGGCTGTTATTGTTGTTGTTGTTGGGGGTTGATTGAAAGGTCAAAGGACTAAGTAAGGAGCTGTTGCTTACCATATCGAAGCCGACCTCATAGTGAGTACCACGCGTGTAGAGTACGGGTATCGCCTGACGACGGGGCAATATCTTGCCGGAGGACATGCTGGATGACATTTGGTGGGCCACCGGGGAGGTGCACATGGCTTCCTGGGCTTTCGTTTTGGTCTATGTGCTCTGGACCGTTTATCGCTCTTCGCGCTATTTGGCTCTGAAATTCGAGCAGGATGAGCAACAATAATAATTTACTCCTGGTGTTTGCTGTGGTGCATCTATTTTTCTTTCCTTCTTTATTTATTTTTTTTTTTTTTGGGTTCACGATCACAAAATGTAAATAGAAAGACAGAAACAAAAACAAAAAAACAACAACAAAATAATATATAATAATTCAGTGGAAATTAGCTATGCGCTAAATTAAAATTGCAAATGCAACTCTCTGGAAAAGTAAATTACAACAAACAGCAAGAACAAAACAAAATTGACAAATATAATAATAATAAAGAAACAACAACTGAGTTAATAATTTCTTTAAACAAACTTTACCAACACTCAAACACACGCACGAACACACAGAGACAGAAAGAGAGTGAGAGAGTGAGAGAGAGAGAATTTCAGTGTAAACAAATTGTATAAAGATAATTCAAGCCAAGTTTTTATATGATTGTTCTAAAGCGCTTGAAGGCAGAATTCAAACTGAATTGGCTATGTTTTGGCGGCGGCAATTCGAGGTGCCGAACAAACACCCAGCAAAATCCACAACAACAACAACAACAACAACAGCAACAAGCACTCAGTGCAGGCAACACACGAAGACAGCTGATGACGACGACGTCGACGTTGACGTCGACGACCGACAATCGCTGCGATAACGGAGCAAGCAACGCGTATAGAAACAACAACAACAAAGACGCCGCGACGCCGCAACGCTAGCAGCGAAGGCGACTGCGACTGCGACGCTGACGCTTATCCAGAGTTGGAAAGCAATCGAAAACGAATTCGAATTCGAATTCAAATTTAATGTTCAATATCAGTTGCGGTTCGTTTAACATTAGCGAATCACACGATCTAATTTATTTAATATATGGAAATCATACTTTGATATTAACAAATTTTCAGCACATAAATGAATATGCATATGTATCTTAATTATATGAGCTCAAACCAAATCGAATCTAGACAAACAATAGCCCTGTTGCGTTGGGTAAATCGATTCTTTATGTAATTTAATTTGAGATTTTCAATCATTTTTTTTTTTACTTTCAAATTAATATTTATAAGTTCATTATTATTGTTTTGGTTCATTGAAGAGCGGCGTAGCCCTGGTTATATTCTGCAACGTTTGCATTTATTTTCTATTTCTTAGCTGTTTCTAAGTCGATTAGACAGCTAATAGGCTTTTCCCCTAACATATATGTTATGTTGTCTTCCCTTTCTATGCTCTATTTATAGACATTGACTTTTGTGCTTTTTATAGCCTGCAGAGCCTAGCTGCTCGCGGGGTATTTTGTTTGAACTAAATTTGTATAAAAGCTAAAGACGTGCTAACTGCACTTACAGCCACAAAGAATCCAGTTTCAGTTGGGTTGTTTTTAGAAACAAAACAAACAAAAAACAGAAAGGGAAAAAAAAACCATTTGAATAACCTGTATGAATGGGGAAGCCCTAAAACTGTTGATCGCTTGAGTTAGGTAAGTAACACACACTAAATATTTAGTCTAAAGCAGTTCGAAACTGGAAACCAGAACCAAACGCTGATACATTTGTCCAAAACGAAGATTTACTATAACAAACATATTTGATGAGTAGTACACTTTTTGTTTTATTATTATATAATTATCTTGAATGCCTTGCTCGAGTATTTCACAATGCTTTGTCTCTGTTCTTTATGTTCCTGTGATGCGTTTCGGTTACGTATACGTAATTTACTTATATGTATATACACATAGTTTTAAACAACTGACCCTGACAAGAATGATTATTGTTATGTATTTCTGCTTTCCATGGAAACACGTTTCTTGGTGCCGCCCGCCGTGGCTGCCACACACCTTTCTTGCCGTCATTTTGATTGGTCAAGTTTTTTTTGTTCAATTTATATTTGTTCCTTTCTTTATATAAATAATCATTGAAATGGGCTTTGGTTTTTTGCATACAGAGACCTGGCATATGGCAGCTGGGCCTTACTGTCAACGATCGCAGTCAGTGCCAAGGATAGCCGGTTAATACATTTCTGACTGCAAAGCCAACCCAATGATTAATTTCTGAAAATTGGCTCATCTCGTGCATAACAACAAGGTCTATTAGTTCGGACATAAAGTGTGTGAGATACGCATGCTTAAACCAGCTTGAATGGCTTCTGTGCTCATCATTCGGTCATTAGAAAAGTATCAAAACATTAGACTAGACGACTGGCTAATAGAACGAGTAGCCAAAGTCAAGGCTAAATATGTTTTTATTGATATGCTTGTTCACTTAACATATATATTATTAGTCTCTAGTCCCAGAGAATACTAATTCCGATTCGAGCCGCATCCTTGTTGTCCTTAAGGACTGGCTCACTTAGACAACTCATTAAACTATCATTGCCCAATAGATATACCTAAAAGATATACCAATTCAGTCGTATATATTAAAAAATATGTATATTTTGATTAATATTTAGTATATTGACATATATTTCAGAAGGGACTATCACACGATATTGATTGTATTGATAATTATTAATTTTTACAAATTTTAATTAATAATGTAATAAAAGCGAAAGTTTCTGTTCGATCTTTCATTTAATTTAATTCTTTAATCCCAACTAAAACAAAATACTTTCGCCATTTTGAATTTAACAGCTGCAAATTCTTAGCATCGTGCTAGTTTTTCGCGCATAATTTGAAACGGATTAATGCATATTTATACTGTTGGACTTGTTTTTAAGTGATCTGCGATCATCACATTCGCAAATTAAAAACAACACATGTAATCAGATAGAATTTACGAATTCTAATAGAGAAGCAATTACGAATTCTAGTCTCGGCGGCTGTGGATGCCGAGACGCATCGGGTCAGGTGACTTATGCACACGGTCACAATATCATATATTTTCGATAATAATGTGCATATAATTGCTGTTTATGTCAATGCCCATATGCAAAATCAGGCTGTCTGAAGGCCTGAATGGTAATTTTATTGAAAGTGTAATATTTGAATTCAAATTATGTTAAGTATACATTGTATAGTTAGTGGTAGTATTTTCGTGTATTTTCGATAATAATTCGCATATTATTGCAGTTTATGCCAAGACCCATATGCAAAGCGTTAAATGCAAAATCAGGTCGTTTTTGCAGGCGTGAATAGTAATTTTATTGAAAGTGTCATAATTGAATTCAAATTATGTCAATTAGTGCGCACAAGCACACGCGCCGCCGATAGTTGTCCAACACAGGCAATTGTTATCGATATATATATATATAGCCATGCGATAAATTAGAACGCTGCGTAATCGCAGAATTGTTCTTACCCTGCGCGCAAAAGTCGCAAACGCAAAGCGTCACAACGAAAATTCACACACATGCTGGCCGCCAGCGTTATTTTATTTTAATACAATAATAATGCGTTGCTCTCGAATTATGGTCGAATTGCCTGCAATCTGTGCGTCGATGATGTGCAGTGTGCGGCGCAGTTAAATTGACCACTGGCATTTAAACTTGGGTTCTCGTCTGGTTTTTGATGTTGTCGCAACATCGTGTATTTTCGATAATAATTCGCATATTATTGCAGCTTATGCCAAGACCCATATGCAAAGCGTTAAATGCAAAATCAGGTCGTTTTTGCAGGCGTGAATAGTAATTTTATTGAAAGTGTAATAATTGAATTCAAATTATGTCAATTAGTGCGCACAAGCACACGTGCCGCCGATAGTTGTCCAACACAGGCAATTGGCATTTAAAATTGGGTTCTCGTCTGGTTTTTGATGTTGTCGCAACATCGTGTATTTTCGATAATAATTCGCATATTATTGCAGTTTATGCCAAGACCCATATGCAAAGCGTTAAATGGAAAATCAGGCGGTTTTTGCAGGCCTGAATAGTAATTTTATTGAAAGTGTAATAATTGAATTTAAATTATGTCAATTGAGTGCGCACAAGCACACGTGCCGCCGATAGTTGTCCAACACAGGCAATTGTTATCGATATATATATATGGCCATGCGATAAGTTGGAACGCTGCTTAATCGCAGAATTGTTCTTACCCTGCGCGCAAAAGTCGCACACGCAAAGCGTCACAACGAAAATTCACACACATGCTGGCTGCCAGCGCTATTTTATTTTAATACAATAATAATGCGTTGCTCTCGAATTATGGTCGAATTGTCCGTAATCTGTGCGCCAATGATGTGCTGTGTGCGGCGCTGTTGAATTGACCACTGGGATGCATTAAATTTGGGTTTGCGTCTGGTTTTTGATGTTTGGTTGTTGGTTTCTTTTTTTTTTTTTCTGTTGGCCACACACGGCATTTGGCCAAACCACGCGATTAGCCATACGGCCGGTAGAGAAGTGTACGCAAAGTGTGTTTTATATATACATAAGTTGTATATATAACAATGGAGGAGCCAGCGATACCTGTGCGAAGAGGCGGAAAGAATGAGGAGAGAAATCCACTGGAGATTTTGGGTGAGCTGCTCTTGAGATACATAGCATGCCGTACAGATAGAAAGCATTATTGTATTTATAGATATAACCGAAGAGACGCAAACATCTGAATTAGATGAGGAGATCATGGACTTTTCAATAAGTCCGGTAATGCATTTTCCGCGCAGCGGTAGCGATGATGTCGCCTCCTATGCCAGCAGAACGCCCGCCTACAATCTGGAAGCGTATCTGTCGGAACGCCGGCTCATACGGCTGGTGCGCAAACAACCTGCCCTCTATAATAGGCGCCATCGGCGCTTCAACGATGACGTTTTCAAGGAGCAGTTGTGGCAAAATATTGCGCGAGAATTGTCTTTGGAACTGACCAAATGCATGAGTACCTGGGCGGAGCTGCGCTATAAATATCAGCGTCATGTGCGCCGCATGCGCCGATATCGCCGGCAGGTGCAGGCGTGTCGCAGTTTAACGCGTCCACGCCCCACCTTGCTGCACGAGGAGGATATGCTGTTCCTCTACACGCACGTGGCACGGCAACCGCTGCAGTGCGAGCAGCCCGGCGAGGTATTAAATGTAGAGCAGTCAAGTGTGGACGATGATGTGACCATTGTGCCAACACAACCCGCTGACATTATAGATCTTGATGCGGATTATTGCGAACAGTATAAGATTAGCCCCGATCAGGATCGTCTAGTTGATGCCGTGCGTGCCTATCCACAGCTGTATGATACGCAGCATGAGGGCTATAACAACTATCGTCATCGCGGACTCATTTGGGGAGCCATATCCAATGAGCTGCACGAGAAGGCAACGAAGCTAATGAAGATCTGGCTGCAGCTAAAGACACGCTACGAGTGGGAGGTGACGCACTCCACTGGCACCAGTCCAAAGCTGAAGAAGCAGCTTAGCTTTCTGTCGCCGCACATACAGAATACACACGGCACCGTATGCAAGATGTCGATGTATCTGCAGGACGCCTGGTTTGATCCCATTGAGCATTTCCGCAGCGTCATGAATCTGATCAATGTGCTAAAAACAATGCCCGAGCTTGGGCAGATGGTGGATGATTACCAGGATAGCGCACTGAAGCCAGCGCGATATCATGAGCTCTGGCTGCGCGTCTCGGCGCAGGTGAATTGCAGCCATCAACGCTGCGAGGTTACTTGGCTGGTGTTGCGCAACTTTTACCTGGAGCTGGCCGAGATGCGTAAAGTTGGCTATCAGCTGCAGGACAAATGGTTCTTTGAGAACATCATTGGTTGCCTGTACAAGCTGTTGGGCGCACGCTCGACGCGACGTGGCCAAAAACGTGCCGCCCCCATTGTGCCCACTGGCGCCACACCGCCCAAGTTGATATCAACCGCGCCAGTGAGCGTTAAGCCCAGTGCTTCCAGTGCTCCCAGTGCTCGCGACTGGCAGAGATTGGCGTCGAAGCCTGCGTATAGTCCGCCACAGGCAGCGCCACCGCTGCCACTGGCCATTGTCTATCCGGCGACCACGAGGGCAACCTCCACCATTACGGCCATTCCCATCAGCAGCAGCAGCAACATCACGACGAGCATCGTCAGCAACAGCATCACGACAAGCATCACCAGCACCAACAGCAGCAGCGGCACCAGCAGCAGCCCCAGTACCTCCGGCTTCGCCATTCCCCGCATCACAGCGGCCATTAGCGTGGTGCCCAAGCCCCCAACGCCAGCAACAGCACCAACGACAGCGCTGCCAGCTGCTAATACGCCGAACGGCAGCTTTGTGAGCATAATACCCAAGCCATTGCCGTTGCCGTTGCCGTTGCCGATGCCGTTGCCGATGCCGATGCCATTGCCATTGCCAATACCGGCCACGGTGCAGCTGGCGACCGTGTCCGGCGTGCGGCCGAGTCCACTGCGAACCGGCCTGCAGGTAATGGTGCGTCCGAAAATGCGTCTGCCACTGACGCCAATTATGACGCCCGGTATCAGCAGCAGCATCCCGACGAACACCATCAGCGGCAACAGCATCGGCGGCAACACCATCAGCGGCAACAGCATCGCCGGCACCACCATACGACCCGTAACACCTGTCGCGGCAGTTGCCACAGCACCGCCACCGGCACCGGCAGCACTCACCACCAAGGCGACCAATGTGACCAATGTGCCCGGCATGCTAGCAACACTATCGACAACGACCGCGTTGCCGCAGCTGGTGCCGCCATTGCCCAAGCTGGTGCCGCTGACCGTGCGCAACGACAAGGTGGCATTGCCATCGGTGAGCATGCTGCCCAAGCCGTGGGGCACATCAATGCCGCTGCCAGCGCTGACGCCAACAACGCTCGGCAGAAAGCCTCAGACCCCGCTGAATAGCGGCTGGGATGATGTTCGCAGCCCGACCCAGCCCAGCAATAGCATTAAAATCACTGTCAGCTGTCCATCGAATGTGATCGTCCCAAATGACAAGCAGCCATCGCCGATGCCCAAAATCAAGATTGAGTTCCGTGATTGTGCCCAAACTGGACGCGTTCTGCATGCGGAGGGCACCGCGGTGCCCTATTCCCCGAATCTGACTATGGCGCGCACCGCGGTGTTTATACGTGAGGTGATGGCCATACCGCAGCTGCACTCCGCGGATAACCCGCTGTCGGGCAAAAACTCAGTTATCTGGCAGCAAATAGCCAAAAGGTTTCACATTTCAGGCAAGTGTTATTTTTTCCCCATTTTTCTCTATTCCTGCATACCCAATAAAAATGGTTTAGTAGAGGGTATCGTTTAGCTGTGCGAAGGCATCTCCATCAATAGCCATACCGTTTCTCTGTGTTGGCTTAAGGTGCTATGCTCACTTTTTTTTTTGTTTTCTTCTAAATAATCGATAGCTGCCGCCGATCCTCCGAATTCGATTAATATCGATTTTCCGCTACAACTTTTTGATAACTTTTTCATATTTCCCAACATTGATAAATATCGATTGTCAGTAACTGTTTCTGAGATTTTCCCCTAAATCGATAAATATCGATTTTAACTCGGTTTTTAAAATCGATAAATATCGATCAACAAATATGACATTAAGATCAACGATTTCTTACTATTTAAATACCTTTTTGCACTTGCCTAAATATCACCTTATAATGGGTATCTCCCAGCCGACCATGCACAATTAAAATTGATGTCCTTTGCCTATTACAGATCAATTATGTCGCGCAATCTGGCAGTTTCTTGCGAATAACATGAACCAGTTTCCGACAATAGCGCCCATGGAGGAGCTGATGCGTCCCTTCAAGGGCGGTATGAGGGTGTGGGAGAAGTCGCATCGTTTGTTCAGCAAATTTGACGAAATAGCGCGCAAATATAATTGGATGCTGCACAAGGATCAACTGCCGGCGCTGATGAATCATTTTGAAAAGTACGATTATTTATACTGGGATATGCGCCGACCACGACCAGGAGAGTCCAATCCAGGTCGATCGCCGCGCCAATACACCGACCAGGAGCGTCAGGAGGTGTGGCGTGTGGCGCGTGAACGTTTTCCGCACAGTAGGTATACCAGCTGGCCAGGATTGGGGCGTTAATTTTAATTATTTTTCTTGCTTTCTGCTTGACAGTGAATCATCGGGACGTTTGGTCCATGTTTAAGTTTGCCTTCAAGACGTATATGGAGGATTTGGAGCGCGGCATTGAGAATCCCTGGCCGCAGAATTGGTGGCATGCACTGGAGCAGCTGAAGTTTCTTGTGAATGTGCGCTATCATCCCTTGGAGCCGTACTACTACATTGTGCACAACAAGTTCATGGAGGAGGTGAAACGCTGCAGCATGTACGAGGCGCTAATGCAGCCAAATGTCGACAGTTCGCAGGGCAAAGTGGTGGCAAACAATGCGCCAATGCCCTGGGAGACAGAGGAGGCGAAGCGGCTGCTAAATGGCGAGAACAAAGTTCAAGAGATATTGGTTTTCTTCAACAAAGGGCCGCAGCAATCAGAGCAGCAGCAGCAGCAGCAACAGCAGCAGCTGCAGCAGCTCCAGCAGCAGCAGCAGCAGGAGGAACAGCAAGAGCAGTTGCAGCTGGAGAGGATGGAGGAACAACCACTGCCAGATGAATCGGAGCATGCACACATGGAAACACAGCCAACTGTTAACGAACTGGTCAAGCATTTGGCCGGCGAGCCACGCACGTTACCGAACATGGATGCGTATCACCTGACGCGTCTGCTGCGCTGCCATCCGAAAACCTATGGCAAGTCGAGCACCATGGAGAAGCGCAGTGCCTGGCTGCATGTTGCCAAGCAGCTTGATGCCACCGGTAAGCAGCTAAATATGTCAAGCACAAAGCAGCCAACTCTAATAAATTCTCAATTGCTTGCCACACAGTCACCGAGTGCCGCTTGAGCCTGCAGCATGCGCTGCGCGAACTGCGCATCTTGAAGATCAGCGATATCAATTGCCGTTGCTCGCTGTCGCATAAGTATTATCGCCACATGAGCGAGATCTACAAGCAGGTGAAGGCCGGCGGCCAGGTGGTGGTGCGTACACCGCATCAGCTCAACCAAATGCTAATGGAGCCCACTGACACAATTTATCCGGAGCGTTATTTGCCCGAAATCAATATGATAACCTGCAAGCCCAGTCTGGTGGTCAAGAATTGGTCATACGCGGCCATCAATTTGCCGACAATCAGTCAAGAGGGCTTGTACCTACGCCTTAGGCAAGTCTTTGCCAAATACGCGGGCCTGGCGAATATCGATTGGCCCAAAGCTGTTGCAGCCCCGCGCAGCAATGGTGCACTGCAGCCGCCGGAGCAGCAGCCGGAGCAGCAGCCGGAGCAGCAGCAGGAGCCCGATGAAAAGCAATCTAAGCTAGACTAGAACACGTAGTTTTATTTACTGTTAATGCTAAACATTTATTATTGTACATGGCTGGATGTTAAGTTCAGCAATTAGTTGGAACCCAATCCTCGCCCAGATTACCATTTAACATACGTTTCATCACACGAGTCACTTGCAATGCTTTTGCTAGTAGCTTAGCCAAATGCGGCGCATGTTGATTATTATTATTGTTGTATAAATGATGTATTATTATTATGTATTATGATATGGTATGCTTAGATCAGCTGTAGTTACGTCCGGCTTTGCATTTATCTGCCACAAGCAATTTAACAAAGAAAGAAAACGTACATGCAACTTTAGCTCGAATATACATATACATATACATATACATATACATACACATATACACATACATATATACACTGCAAAATGATTGACACCAACGATTGCAGTTGCTCATATATTTTTACTAACGATTATTAATTTTTTTGATATACAACTCAATACACATAAGTTTGAGTTAAGCAATCTGTTAAAAATAAAACAAATTATATATAAATAATACTGGCCACTTAAGGAACGCTTTGACCAAACTGTAGACAAATGTAAATAGTTTGTGGCCCACACGGATTAGATCGACGTCCAGTTTAACGAGCTGCTGGGCGAGAGGGGGGGGGGGGGGGTCAGGACATCAAAGTAAGCCCAAGCAAATTGTTGCCGGGCAATTGGCGCATGCTTTGATTGCCTTTGCCGAAACAGGGGCAGTTTTTGGTTGTGCGGGCGGCTGTGTATGTGTGTGTGTGGGGGCAGAGGGGTGTAATATGCAATTTCAATGTAATAAAAGCAAAAGAGAGAAGAGCATAATTGAAGCTTAGCAACAGAAATCGCGTATTCCAGTGGCTTGTTTAAGAGTAACAGCATCCTTGTCTTCAGCCGGAAAGACTGTGCCCGGCCGATTGCGTTCCACGTGTGTATCGAATATATTGACCGCCAGATTGGCAAACAGACGCTCCACATTGGCGCCAGTGACGGCGGAGGCCTCCACATAGGCGACGCCCAGGCTTTCGGCATAGATGGCCGCCGACTGTTGGCACACCTGACGGCCCTGGAATGCGTCGCATTTGTTGCCCACCAGCAGGACGCGCACATTTGTCGCCGCATGCTTGTCAATCTCCTTGAGCCAGTAGTCCACGCTCTGATAGCTGCGGCGACGCGTTGTATCGAACACCAAAATGATGCCCTGAACGTGTCGGTAATAGGAGCTCATCATCGAACGGTAGCGCTCCTCGCCGGCCGTATCCCAGATCTGTAGCTTCACCTTGTGCCCGGAGATTTCGACGGTCCGTATCTTCGAGTCCACGCCCACCGTGCACTTGTAATTACCGGTAAAACGATTCTCCACAAAGCGCTGCAGCAGACACGTCTTGCCCACACCCGCATCGCCCAGCATCAGAATCTTGAAGACATAACGCTCATCCATATTCGAAATGCGGCAGTAAGTATTTTTCTGGTTTTCTTTTTCGAATTGGGATTTATTTATGTAAGAGCTGAGCTAATGAATGCGGCCAACTGTTAACAAGGTCTACTTGGTTTTACAATGGGGCCAGACAGCTTTAATGTGCCCAAAACTCAAATGAGTCTGTCTGTCCGTATGCGTGAACCCGTCGATCTCAGACCTATTTGAGCCACAAACGTTAATTAAAAACGCGATTATTTTATAGTTATCTATCCGGAGGCGGGAGTGGAACTTCTATATATATAAACACATCACTGAAAGTACAGAGAACCAGAGATTATGCTTATTAGCCGTACTTGAATTAGTGAGAATCGCGTAGAAGAGCAATATTTATAAATGCGTTACATAGTCATATTAATAATACTTACCAAGTTTTTCAATGGTCACATTTAAAATTGATGCCGAAATCATAGACGCCGTCTCCTCCAATATTCAAAACACCGCCGCATCCTCTTTGGCTCAAGTCGCCGCATCCTCAGTAACTGAACGCGCCGTCTCCTGCATAGTTGAAGCCTCCTCCTCAAAATATGAAAGCCGTCGTCTCCTCCATTTTAATGCCGCCATCTCCGGCACAGTTGAAGCCGTCTCCTCCAATATTAAGGGCGCCGTCTCCTGCATAGGTGAAGCTGTCTCCTCCATTGCTCAAGCCGCCTCCTCAAATGTAAAAGCCGCCGTCTCCCGCATAGTTGAAGCCGTTTCCTCCGCAGTTGAAGCCGCCTCCTCCGCCAGCCTTTGTGACTTGCTTGAATTCTTGAGAATCGAGTAGAAGGGAGTTTGTTAAAATACGTTTTATTTGAATTTGCAGCGCAGCCTTAGGTAAACTTGGTGTTGCATTTAAGCATACATACATTTACATTTACATATATATATATATATACTCGCGTATTATATACATACTTACACACATCAATACATACAGACATGCACACACACATACATATATACATACGTACATATGTATATTCATATTAATATACATCCACATGTATAGGTACATACATACATACGTATATAAATATATATATATATATATATATGTATATATTCAAACACAATCAACATACAGTTTGTTTGTATGTTACATACATACATATATACATGCAATACATACATATATACATGCAAACAAACATTCAAACATACGTGCATAAATGCACACACATACATACATTCATAAATACTTACATACATACATACACACACCCACACATACATACATACTTACATACATACTTTCACACATACATACATACATACATACATACATACATACATACATACACACATACACACATACAAACATAAACACACATACACTCACACGCATACATGCATATATACATACATACATACAAACATATACACACACACACATACACAAACAAAAACATACATAAAAATATAAACACATACACATACACACACATACATACATCTATACATGCATACATACATCCATGCATACCTACATACATATACATACATTGCCCGCGGCATGTTTAGTGCTTAATTATTTTAATTATAACTTTTTCATCCTGTTCCTGCCCGTGAAAATGTAAATCTGTCCGTACTATCTTGAACTGCCCGTTTATTTTAAAAGTAGTTCAAAATCCATCAAATTAAGAACGAAAAGTTGGAACCAACTGTTTACGGCAAATGCTTATCATCATCGGACTACTAACTATATTATATATGTTGAGCTGTTATAGGAAAAATCTGCCGAAAATATGTATTTTTCTTTTCAGAATAACTTGGACTGTAACGAGTTTCAAAAGGCGTCCAGCTAATGAACATAAACAATCTAGGTACAATCCTTGAAAAGTAAAGCTTGTGCATAATGCTTTTATCTGTCAGACTTCCGACTTCAGACCTTCGCTTGGCGTAGATATTTGTGATATCTTAAAGGAATACCCAGGTTAACTGGTTGCATCTTAAAGTGAGACATAAACTCCACGGCTAATGACCCCAACATGATACTTTTGTCCAGCTGCGCTAGAAGACACATCAAATTAACATTCTAATGTGAAGAGCTCCAGCTCCAGCTCCTGCTCCTGCAGCTGCTGCCGGGCCAGGCGGGCGAGGAGAGTCGCTTTAAGGTCCATTGCACATCATCAGGCGGAACAGCTAGGCAACGGTGATGGGAATAATGTTTGCTCCCGGTGATTAACGCAATTAAACAGGTGCTCAAAATGATGTTTCCAGTGGATTAGCCAGCAACAAGGACGCGTACGCGTTGCGGATATTTTTGCTGGAATGGCTCCACGCCCGCTAATAAGCGCCACATTAGCAACATGCGCCACATTCTCATCCACATTCGCATTCGCATTAATTCAATGTGGATTTTGAGCATCAGCCAGCGCGCCCATTTTATCTGGGGTTGGGACACCCAGCAATTCGAGGGGGTTGTATGGGAGGGGGGGGGGGGAGGGTATTATCCACGACGTCTGACGTTAAAATTCCATTAGCCTTACAATGGACTGCTGCTGGGGTTGGGCAGGCAAGTTGTAGGCCAATAATAGCTGTGCCCCCCTTATGATTTGTAGGTGTTGTTGTTGCCATGAGATAAAACCTGTAATTGTGCAACCTCCAGACTTGGGCTCGAGACTTTTAAGTGCTGCTGGGACTCAGCCGGGCCAAAGCTGGTCAAGTTCCCAGTAAACAGGCTAGCAAGCACCTGATATCAAACTTTTCCTAATAGGCCAACTTTTCGGAAACATTTTGAAAACATTGCTTATTTAATATGTAAGCTGGACTTCCTGTTCCTGTCAATGTTAACAAGCATTTTGGCAAGAGCTTGACATAAAAAGAAAACAACTGCGGGTTTTACTACTTGTACATAATGGGCCAACTTTTAAGAAACATTTTGAAAACATTGCTCGCTTAAAATGTAAGCTGCAGTTTAATATTTGTGCCCTTTTGTTCATGTTCATGCTTGACACAAAAATATAACGCTTTACTTTATGTGCATACACATACATATATAGATATATACATACATACATATATAGATACATACATGCACACAATATAAAGTCCCAAAATAAACACACAAAGCATGTCACTCATAAACTCAAGCATGAAAACCTGTATGCCTTACTTAAACTCATGAGAATTGCATAGAGGGGCAATAAAAATACTTTTTACTTTTCTTTTTAGCAAAAAGTGTCTGAAAATAGGCTGTGAACCCGATCGAACGAAACTTGAGCCTTCGCCCTTAACAACATTTGACCCTCATATTCCATCCAGCAGGTGGATTTTGAGAAAAGCGCAAAATACGTCTCCAGCGAATGTTCACAGACTTATGTGAAAACTGACTTTCAACTAAATTTCATGCATGGAATGCGGCGTTACATCACGTACGATACATCATAGATAAAAGCAACGTTTGACAGTAAATTTCCGCATTTCCGATTGCAAAATCAGAAAACTAACATAAGGTAGCTACAGCTGCAAATTGCTGTCCCTAGCTGCAACAGTTTGGGCTGTACGTCAGCAATCAGTCAGTCAGTCGGTCAATCAGTCGGTCAATCAGTCAGTCGAACACAAGATCTAAGCAGCTGCTTACCAAGATGAGGTTAAGCAGGAATAAGAGAATATGTTCTTAAGTTGATAATGCGAAAAGATTTTTATGTGTCAACCAAAGAAACCGCTTCGTTTCTTCGGGAGATTTAAGAGCGAGGCTGTGACAATTACCCAGATCACATTGTTGGAGCTGGCCAACTGGGCGGCTGTGCCCTCGAGTGCAATTGTGTTTGTCCAACTGGTTCACATGACCTCCAATGGATCTGAGCGTAATGAGACGCCAGTTCACATGGCATTTAAGACCGAATTCCCAAAAACCCAGCCAGCAGAAGTCATGGTAAGATGATTTTTTGTTTTTACATACAAAATCGAACAGAAAGACACTGAAACTTTTTATTGTTATTTTGTTTTTTTGTTTTTGTGCAGCAAACTTGCTAATTGAACGGTTTTTGTTTTTGCTTTTGTCATTTAAACATTTTTATTGTTAAAAAAGAGGAGAAATGAGCCAAGCGAACTATTTAATGACTGTCGCACAGCCCACAATTGTGCCGGGTCAGGGAAAGCGTGGGCTTGCGGCGGGGCAACCGGAGTCCAGAATCGGCTTAGTTCAGTTCAGGGCAGAACAAAGAACAAGCCCCGCTCGACTGAAAAACCATTAACTCATACAAAAAGAAAAAAAAAAAACAACTTGTTGTTGCCGCTGAATTGTGCATAAAAAACAATAACAAATTCGCAAACAAAGATAATTTGCGAACGAGATCGACGACACGATAGAATGACGACTGCAGCGACAATGACGCTGACAACCGACAACCGACAACCGACGTGATCCCAGAGGGGCAGTTGGGGGCGGGGCTGGCCAGGTTAGGTATTCCATTTAATGTACAATCACATCGAGATGAACGACAAGAACTCGCCGCATATCAAAATAATTTAGATGGAGTGTTATTTACCTTCAGGCATTCCCAGAAACGCAACCCAACGAACAGCGGGCCAGGGTTGCCATCTCTTCGCACTCTTATTCACAGCTGATTTGGGGTAGTCTCCGTTCGACACTCTAGCCACAAGAGCTGCACATAAACGTTTGAAATAAAAATACAAGAAAAGTTACTATAACGAAAGCAAGAAAACGCGCAGACCTTACTTGAACTTATGAGAATCACATAGAAAGGCAATATTAAAAATACCTTACGTTGAACAAAGCAGCGCAGCGGGAACTATTTATACACATATGCATACACAAACACGTACACACTAGAGTTAAAAGACTTTTCGACCATTACAAAAAGTAAAAGAAACAAAATTTGTTTTGAAAATATCTTAGTTAATTGTTTATACAATGGTTTGTTAAAAGTGAAAATACAGATAACGATTTTTATGATCCATAAAGCAACAGCTTCCCCGCTGACCCACTAAATGTAATCGTGCGTAATCCACACAACAATCAAGCAAAGATCTGGTTTGCGACGTGAATTGTTTATTACGCCTAATGAACTTTCTATGCTGGGGCACTTGGCACTTGCATAATCGACCCCCCCCCCCCCCGCGACTCACCGACCCCCTTCGATGACGTTGCATTTAGCGGGCCGCGAGGTAATCAATGTGGAATCTGCTCTGATTGCATCGGGGAAAGCACGAGAAGTACCTTCCATGCACAAATAAATTATAAGTATTTGTCACATTTAACTTGTCTTCATGTTGGGATTTAAAAAGAAAGCGCTAGACCTCTATGTATAAAACTGTTTTTCCTAAGTGACTGACTGACCGACTAGGGTTACCTTATGTGATGGAGCTGCATGTTAAAACGGGGTTCCACCTGCAAATGTGGAAAAACCGTGAATAACGGTTTTTGCTTACCATCCGATTGGTCTTAAACTCATTTTCAAAGATCTTTGTTGAAATTCATAGAAGTGCCATAGATTGAGCCGGTAAAGTTTCGGATCAAAATTCACATCCAAAGCATTTTATTAAAAATTTTTTGAAACGTGTTGCAAACTTATCGCAATATGAGGAAAGCGTGTATCAGCGATTTTTGAAATTATTTTCAAATATATTTTTGTGTGCATGTGTGTGTGTGTGAGTATGTATGTATGTATGCATGTTTGTGTGTATTTATGTATGTGTACATGTGTGTATACTTATAAAATAAAAAATAATGTCAGATTTAGATGCCAAATTGATCTAAAGTCTAAACCATGAACAAAAAGCCAAACCTTATGAAAATCTGTTAAATTTTGACCTAGCTATGAGGGTGGGAAATTTTGACCTATGTCTATATAGGATATTTGAGGGTACCATTTTTGCATGAATTTTGACCGAAAATAATGTTGCCAGATTAATATGCCAAGCCATGAACAAAAAGCCAAACCTTATGGAAATCGGTTGAGTTTTGACCGAGTTATGGGAGTGGGAAATTTCAACCTAAGTTTATATAGGATAATAACGTGTATACCCAGCCTTGCCCGTGGCACGTTTAAAATAAATGCTCTCAAAGATATATATGTTATATAGGATCAATGTTGTTGTTATAAATTATAGTTAGGTATTTTTTAGGCTTGTGATATAGGTATAAATTCTACATTAAATATAATATGGCTTAAATAAATTATTTACTTAATCTTTCGAAGAAAGAGCGGAAAAGTTAATTTTAGCATACATTTTCACAAGCATTGCTTTAATATTTTGTTATATCCCATTTTGAACTTTGGCGCCCTTTGCTACTGAGATTGGCCAAAAAATATCGATAAATAATGATCGTTTTTGAATTCGTGGTAAAAACAATTCCGACAGCAGAAGTAAACTGAATATTTACATAGAATATGAAGAATAATTTTTATTCATTACCAATTCTTTTTATTATACGTAACGTACACTGACAGTTTTGATTCGTTTTTATGTACAAAATGAAATTTTCTTTATTTTCTTGGGATTTTTACTCAAATAAAAATGCTTTTTATATTTTAAGCCGTTAAACTGGCCTCGGCTGATTAAAGACATATTCAAAGACGTTTCGGGGCGAATGGTAGAGCAAAATAATTTGATCGATTGTGGCGGCAAACAGATTTGTTGCTATCGATAAGTGGCATCGATTGGTGTCGCAAGATTAGTCTGTTTGGCGCAATTGTAACGCGAAGATCGTGTGTCTCTCTCTCAGTGTAGCGGAGAAACGGTCGCGAGTTTAAGTTCTCCGGCTAAAAGGCAGCTTAATACATTTGATTGCGATTGTTAATCACGCTCCTACGATTAAGTACGAAATTATTTTGGTTAATCTAAGTAGTTGTTGGCATTGTTGTTGTGCGTGTCTACACTGGGCAATTGCTGGCCGGTGCCGGGGCAGACGAAGTCGCGGCAACGGATTCGTCGTATTCGTTACAGCGCGCTGCTGTTTTTATACAATTTTTTTGTTTTATATTTTGTTTTGTTCGAAATGTGTCGTAATTAAATCATATACATACAAACATAATTATTATTATTTATATTTAATTGTTAAAATAAAAACAACAACAGCGACAGCTGCCAAGCAAGTGAAGTGCGAGAACGGAAAAAGAAGCGCGATACGCGAATTAAAGTGTGTGGAGAGTGCGTGCAATTTGGAATTGGAGCAACAACAACCGCACGGACAACGCCGCCGCCAATTGTCGAACTCTTCACAATCTTTGCACCGTAAGTGTTAGCGCAGCCCCACTCAAAGTCCAGGGTCGATGCTGCGATCAGTCTCCCTTCCTATTCCTTTTCCGTGCCCCTATTACTGTTCATGTAACTGCTACTGTTTCCATGCGTTTGCCTCTTCCTTGTTGTTCGTCCACGTTGCACACAAGTTCAAGTTCAGCTTTAGCCTGCGGCTACTTAGCCGGCGAAAATTAGCAACGTTGTCGCCCACAACTTGAACTTACACGCAACAGGCGCGCTCTCACAACTTTTACACACATACTCTCACTCTCTCGCTCTCTTTGGCTGTGCTGCTCTCCTGCATTTTGTTGCGTGCATTGCACCTTTGCCTGTCTGTTCCTTAGGCCTTGGTTGTTGTCTTGCTTTTTCGCTTTCGATGCGTTTTGACAGCGAATTGCTAATCGCCGCGGCATTTCGCACTCACACACACGCACACACACACACACACGCCTGCGCCACCCACTACACTAACAGAGAGAGAGAGAGAGATCTCGTCATCGTTCTTTTACCTCTCGCTGCCTGCGAGAGCGCTTCACCGCGCTCACTCACCTCGCTCGCCCTGGCGCTCGCATTCTTTGCGTTTTTTGTCATTTCCTTCGCCGCAGCAGCAGCAGCAACAAATTTCTTAGATAAACAACATTTGATAAGTAATTTGTGTATATTTTATGTTTCTTTTTTTTTGGCGAATTGACTATTGGTTGCTTTCGGCTTGTCGCCCGCGTGTCTTGCTTTTACCTTCTTTTTTTTTTGCATTGTTCTCGACGCGTTAGATAAGCGCCTCGGGCTAAGTCAACGATTTCTGCTTATCGCTCTTCCTTTCGCCATGACAAAAAGGTAACCAACAAATTTATTGTCTCCGAGAAATGCCAGTCCATTACCTCACTCCAGATTTGCCAAATCGTGTACCTACCATGGGGTATCGACTGGCAGATACATTCATATATCTTCCTAGTGCCCATTCACATGCAATTTACCGTCTCTATTAGCTTTAGATAGACGGCGCAGTCTTATCAGCGGATCCTTACTCTACGTACCGCTGGTCAATCAGGTACAATTCCGAGTGTTTGCTTAGGGATTTGCCGGTTAATGGGAAAACTGAACTAGTCCACCCGAACACTGTAACACTGTACAACATGTTGCTGACTCCATTTGTAAAGTTCGCAGCTAAATGTGCATTTAAAACATTTGATTTATGAGCAGCTTAAAGAAACATCTTTCAAGTTTCAGTTAATCATAAGATTTTGAGATGGATTACAAATATAAAAGATA
Source organism: Drosophila montana (assembly GCF_035044405.1). Lineage (NCBI taxonomy): Eukaryota > Metazoa > Arthropoda > Insecta > Diptera > Drosophilidae > Drosophila > Drosophila montana. The sequence goes on along the minus strand of NW_026997351.1, from coordinate 443,384 downwards.
CACAAAAAAAAAAATAAAAGTTGTGAAAAACAAGCAACACGAACGAAGGCTTTGAAAAGAAAACCATAGACTGATCCAACGATTTATTAACATGAATTACATAATAATTATGTGAAAAAAGATCCAAAGAGAAAGCCGTGTTGCAAATAAAATGATTATCACTTGATCATGAAGAATGGAAGCTAATAGATTATAAAGCATAACAAATAGAATATTTATTGTAATTTTTGTTTAGAAAGATAAGAAGAACAGCTCAGCAGGCAAAAAAGTATTCTAAAGTTATATTAGAGCAGCGGAGGCAGAAATAAATGACAGATATATAATATAATCAACCTGAAACGTGAAACGTTTAGTGCTAAAGATTGTAGATATTTCGTCTATACGCTCGTGAAAAATTTTAGTCTACCCATCTTGATCTACACTTTTATTTCAAAATATGTATTAAATGCCTCGAATAAAGAAATAAAGTTTTGGAATCAAAGGTTTCCGCCCATGTTAGACTTGCTGAAGAATAAACTTATGTTTGTTAAACCTTTGAACGTCAGTTGCCACACAAGAAATCAAATATCAAATAAATTCTCACAAATATCTGTGAAAATGATTTTGAAGCCGATCGGCTGGTAAGCAAAAAACTTTCATACAAACGTTTTTCGCGAGTTTTCCACACATTCAAGTGGAAGGCCTTCTGCCAGAGCATAGGAATCCCAAAGTTAGCTGATATACATTACAATAGCAATTGTTTACACCTCTAGAGTTTTTATTTACGATCGTTTTACTCTAGTCGGCTAGTTCGACGGTATTTAAACAATCGAGTTGACTGTGTACAATGTGAAGTGTCTCAGGTTTAGCAAACTTCTCGATATTGAATGGATCCCATGACATCGCCTTCACTTGTTTATATACGGCCCTAATACACGATCGATCCGCGGAACTTGCCACAGTGATCTACACTTGCGACACCCACTTGATTGGCTTTCAAATGAATCACATAAAGTGGCAAATTTGTTGGCCAAATATGCCAGCCTCAACCATTAGGTCGAATTGCGATCACTTCGTTCGATCAGTTGGCGATCAGCTTACGTGTGGGCAGCGGCCCGAAAAGAAAAAAAAGTTGACAGACTCGTGTTTACGCTCTCTGGCGGCCAACTGTTTCAATAGAAAGCCGCGAACGCGATCGCGATCGCGATCGTGCTCGAGGTCAGGCCTGAAGATGATCACAAAAAATGTATATCTATATATATATATATAAACCGAATGCGAGTCGCTCTCGTTCGATCGTCAGCGTCTAAATATAGATTTCGACCATATTTGATGATAAATATTGGCAATGAGTGGCTCCGAGTGCTTAACCGGACCTACCTCAACCTGCCCAGCCAGCCATAAGTATCTGCGGCTGCTGCACGTGCCTCTTGTGGTGTGCGTTAAACCACGCGCAACAGACGCGACAACATGTCAGACGCCAGCCCCCACGCGACATGCGACATTTTTGCAGCGACTGCGCTGCCGCCGCTGCTTCTGCTGCTGCTGCTTCTGCTGCTGCTGCCGCCGCTGCTGCTGCTGCCTTAATAAGTTTTAATCTATTTGTCAATATTTCCTTGTTTAGTTCTCAAACATTGCACATGTCTATCTGCATCTGCATCTGTATTTGTATCTTTATCTGTATCTGTATTTGTATTCTGTGCTCTTGCCACTCATGTCTGCGTATCTTTTGGGCTCTCCGCCTCGTCGCCTTGCCACACAATGCCCGCGTATTCATAAACAAGGCGATTCCGACTCCGACTTCGACTCCGATTCAGTTTTTGACTCCTTAGCTGCCGCAGGCCCTCATCTAGTTGGAGCGTTGCTGCTGCCGGTGCCACTTTGCCACTTCCACAGGGCTGCCATGCTTTTTCGTTATATACCCTGTAGGTATTCGCATACTTATATATTATATATTCACAATCAGTTTGAACATCTGCCTTCGAAATTATTGATCAAAATTTAAGTTCTTTTACAACATTTTTTAAGACTTTTATCTGAGTTACTAATCTGAGTTTTATAATGGTTCACAGAATCTGCCAAAATCTTTTCAACATCGGGCAACTATATCTTATAGCTCCCCTTATTAACAATTTCTCAAGAATTTGATTCTTAGGGGAAAAACTTCTTTAATAAACAAACATTTTGTTCATTTTAAGATCTTTCAGAAATTAGGTTCTTATATAAATAACGTTTTTTGAAAGTATGTTTTAAAAAATGATCAATTACTCAAATTTGTATTAAGCATATTTCTTAGCACCAGATTAGAATATTATATACTTTCCATAGGAACAATAGTCCTAAGTTTGGCACTACTTAAAGAAAACATTCGTCCTTTTAAGATATCTCGAATATACTTACCCATAATTTTTTTAATAGGGCTCCTAACACTTAGGGAACATCTTTTTATGATCGGAGAACCATATCAGTGGAATAATCGGTCAACAGCTATGCTATATGTAATTTATCGTATAGCCTCTATAGGAAGAATAAAGCAAAAAATTTTGAGCTTAATTTATGTTTGAAGAGAAAATCCACTTAAACCCAAACTCTCGGATATCAACTAGTTAACCTAAGATTGGAATATTATATGCTGCATATCTTTGTCAAAAAGGGTATTTCAAGTTCGGCTAAGCGTAGTTCTTTCTTGTCCATGTGCGTTTTTTTTTTCTCGTGCGTTTTGTTTGTCTTCGCTGATATGTACGAATGTGTTCCCGTTGATCTCTCCTGTTCCCCCCTCCCGCTCTCGTTTGTTGGCGTTCGTGCAAACTGTCGTCATTGTATTGTCATATTTGTGTTGCATGTGTCCCTCAGAGAAGAACCCAACCCCACCCTGCCCCGCCCCCAGCAATCGTACACTTTATGCGTCTGTCTGTCGCTTTGTCTCTGCCTGTTTGCCTGTTTGTCTGTCTGTCTGTTTGTTTGTTTGTTTGTTTGTCGTTGCGAGTAGTTTCTGTTTCTGTGTATGTTTCCTTAGCTGTTGCCAGCGCGCTGAAAGTAAAAGTTGCATCTTCTGTGTGGCCTAATAGAGTTGCAAGAAGATGCTAGTTCATGTCTGTGCCAAGAATTTTCCAACATCAGCTTCTAAGCATGACACTCCTTTTGGACTCCAAATTTCCCATTGCAAGCATTTTTCATTTCTTTCGTTTCTTTTTGTCTGGTAGCTTAAATTAAATTGATTCCCTTTGAAATATTTTGCATATTTCTTTTTATGAGTGTTTCTTCGATCTATTATTTGTTTGGCTTTTAATAATACGTTATTTTAAAATAATATGTAAATTGGATTGCTCAAAGTCCAAATTTATGTCAAAAGTTAAAAGGAATCGGGAAAGTAAGGATAGAGAACTGAGATGCAAGTTCTTATAGAAAGAGATAGACGGACAGACGAACATGTCCTATATCAACTTGGCTCTTGATGGTGATCTAGCTAAATCTAACAAAATTATAATACCCTCTACAAGGGTATAAAAATTGACCTGTTCCCAACAACCGTTTCAATATAATTATAGGGTATATAATTTAACTCAATTTTTTCTCTCTAATTTTATTCCTTTTCAATTAATGTTTTTTTTAAATCTCATTCTTTTAAATCTTTGTCAAGCATTTAATGTGCAATACCCTTTTTAAAAATGGTTAATAAATTATTATTTGGTTGTTTCGTTTTTAGGAATGTCGTTTAGTTTCGTTTTTAGTTATTAGGTTGTTACGTTTTTAGGAACGTCTTCCAATTATGTATATTTATTTATTTATTTATTTATTGATCTCTTGTTTGTCGCAGCTTTTGTTTGTAAAGAATTTGAAATAGTTTTCTGCGTGATTCGATAGGCTCCATAAATTTAAGTATTAAATAACAATTATTTAGCATACATATATGCATGAATCTATGTATATATATATATCCATGTATATATAATGAGCATGACTTGCTGACAGATAGATTTCCATATGGAAAAATACCAGTTCAGTTGGGCCTGATTGAGTTGGAAACGTGACGGAAAGTGTGTCAAAAGTATCTTAAACATGTCGCCAACCAATTGGAACACTGACCTTGCGCACGCTAATTTGCATTGTAGCTGGCTGGAAAGTATCATAGATACACTATCTGAAAGATACGTGCGGCAAGGGTGCAAGCAGCCATATCGGCCCTCAATTGATTGGCAGGCACTTGAGACTTGTTAAGATACCAAAAAGACGTATGTGCAACAATTTTTTGCAAAGGACACTTGTTCTTGTTGTTGTTTTCTAGGGGTGCAGAGTGCGGAGGGCGGATTGGGGTGGGGTGCATGTTATATGCATTTCAATTGTGGCAAATCGACACGCTTATCGCACAGAAATTTCAATTGATTTATTGAGGAATCAATTGACAGAATGCGAAGAATGCGATCGCCTTGGCGACACTCGAGATGCGAGTTCACCTTCAGCCTCAATTTACAGCGTCGTACGACGCCAGCAGCAACGCCGGCAGCAACAGCTCTGCCCGTGCGTGCCGTCGCTTATCAACAGCGAGAGCTGAGCGTTTATCACAGCGCAAAGCTGCTCGAAACAAAGGCGAGAACCCGGTTCTGTCTTAGATAAGCGGCCCAAGCGAACGTATTTTAGTATTCACAAAACTACGAATGTGCGTCTGCGCTTTCAATGTATCTGTAACTGTATTTGCTCAGTATCTGTATCTGCATTTGTGTATCTCGAGCCGTGCCTCAACTCTAGCTGTCAGCTGTGAGCAGCTGGCGTGTTGCTGCCGTATTTGACAATCTGTATCTCTGCATATAAACAATAAACAATATATCTGTATCTGTATCTGTATCTGTATCTGTATCTGTATCTGTATCTGTATCTGTATCTGTATCTGTATCTGTATCTGTATCTGTATCTGTATCTGTATCTGTATCTGTATCTGTATCTGTATCTGTATCTGTATCTGTATCTGTATCTGTATCTGTATCTGTATCTGTATCTGTATCTGTATCTGTATCTGTATCTGTATCTGTATCTGTATCTGTATCTGTATCTGTATCTGTATCTGTATCTGTATCTGTATCTGTATCTGTATCTGTATCTGTATCTGTATCTGTATCTGTATCTGTATCTGTATCTGTATCTGTATCTGTATCTGTATCTGTATCTGTATCTGTATCTGTATCTGTATCTGTATCTGTATCTGTATCTGTATCTGTATCTGTATCTGTATCTGTATCTGTATCTGTATCTGTATCTGTATCTGTATCTGTATCTGTATCTGTATCTGTATCTGTATCTGTATCTGTATCTGTATCTGTATCTGTATCTGTATCTGTATCTGTATCTGTATCTGTATCTGTATCTGTATCTGTATCTGTATCTGTATCTGTATCTGTATCTGTATCTGTATCTGTATCTGTATCTGTATCTGTATCTGTATCTGTATCTGTATCTGTATCTGTATCTGTATCTGTATCTGTATCTGTATCTGTATCTGTATCTGTATCTGTATCTGTATCTGTATCTGTATCTGTATCTGTATCTGTATCTGTATCTGTATCTGTATCTGTATCTGTATCTGTATCTGTATCTGTATCTGTATCTGTATCTGTATCTGTATCTGTATCTGTATCTGTATCTGTATCTGTATCTGTATCTGTATCTGTATCTGTATCTGTATCTGTATCTGTATCTGTATCTGTATCTGTATCTGTATCTGTATCTGTATCTGTATCTGTATCTGTATCTGTATCTGTATCTGTATCTGTATCTGTATCTGTATCTGTATCTGTATCTGTATCTGTATCTGTATCTGTATCTGTATCTGTATCTGTATCTGTATCTGTATCTGTATCTGTATCTGTATCTGTATCTGTATCTGTATCTGTATCTGTATCTGTATCTGTATCTGTATCTGTATCTGTATCTGTATCTGGATGGTGGTCAGCGCGCAATGCCGTCTTCAATTTATGGCTCAATATCATTTAATTAACTTCAATTTATCGCCGCTTTAACCTCTTTTTTTCTTGTGGTCTTGTTTTGTTACCTTAACATAAATAATAGCCCAACTTTGCGTATTGCATAAAAGCAAAATTAATAAACAATCGTTCAGATAGTGTATTAACAACTTTGAGCTGCGTGGCTGGGCAAGCGGGCGGGGGCAGTTGGCAACTGGGCAATTGGAACTTGGTCTGAAATTTCATGACATACAAAACTCTTTTGTCACAGAGCTCTTATTGTTGTTGCTGCTGCTGTCTCATGTGTCGCTTTTGTTAATGAGCCGGTCCACAAAATGGTAAATATAAACAAGCGACATCAACAAGTTGGGAAAACTTGATGCCCAGTGCGAAGCACAAATGCTCTTTGGCTTATAAATATTTAGATTGTTCAAAAACTGTTGAAATGTTGAGAAATATTGAGACGATGGCGGTGTGTTTTTTACAAGGCATATCAATAGTTAAAGTCTGTCTTAAATATTTATTGTTTACTTTATGACTAACAGGGAATGTACTGGAAGCATTCGATTAGCCTATTGTTCTAGTTGCAAGCGGGTTCAAAGCCGTACTGAAACTGTATTTTACTGTGAAGTGCACCATTTTAAAAAAGAAAACATAAGAATCTAAGCCTCAAGCCAATGAAAAGCATGGTTAACAAAATTTTTTGCAAAAAATAATCAAAATAAACATAAAATAAATTATTTTTTGGTATACATAAAAAAATTTTATATTAATTTTTTTGTTTTTTAATTGGGTTAAATCTGCATGCTATGCTTTGCTTTGAGCCATAAACTGAACCAGCTGCACTATTTATTTATTTTTAATAAGTATTTATTTAGTATTTATTTAATTCTGGTTTGCGTGACCTTTCCATTTTAAATTCTTAATTAGCTTGCTCAATATTTATATATTTATTTATATAAGTAACACAGATTCTAGTTATATTTTGATTTATTGATTTATTTGCATTGACGCTATTCGCTTAGTATTGTTCCATTCCATTTGTTACACCAAACACTGTTTCCCATTCCATCTGTTGCACAAGTCAAATTCACGTTCTTTTAGTTTCAAATTTTCTACTGTTTATTTATTTATTTATTGTTCGACATTCATCTCTTTACATAAAAATGTATAAAGTATTACATTCTATTGATCTACATTCATCCATTTCATATCAAACTGTTCCACGTTCTTACTGCTCATTTATATGGTTCAGCCCGTTTTGTTCGACATGATTGTGATTCCACATTGTTTTCCTGCTTGGTGTTCTATATGTTATACATTTTTCAAATTGATCCAAAGTATTATAGGGCAATGGTACATATCGCAAACATCTGCTATTCATTGCTATGATTCACTTTCCATTGTCTCACATTTTATTAAGTTCCGCATTCCATAACGTTTATATTCGTATTTGGACTTAAATACCATTTTGGCTAGTTCTAGACCATATTCATTTTGACTAAATATAGAAATAAAATATTGTGGCTAAGAATTGTAAATTGCTTGTTTCACTTTTCATTTAGATAGATAATATCTCGCTCTCTCTCTCTCTCTCTCTCTCTCTCTCTTGTCAGTGTCGATTTGAATGCGCCTCATGACAAATTCAAAGCACTCGGCACTGTGCATAGTGTGTAAATCATATAATAAACAATTTATATATACAATGAAGCTTAAATAAATACAACTCCCGAGACAAAATCTCATTTCGTATGCATTTAAGCTTGAGTAATGAGCTGCGACTGCGGCTGCGCAGCGACAGCGACGCGACGTTAACTGCGTCGATTTCACGCGTTCCTTTTTTTTCACGCGTTTTTCGTGTCACACAATTTTTTATTGTTTTTGTATCTTTTTGTGTTTAATTCACGTTTTATTTGCTTGTATTTTATTACCCTGTAAAGGGGGTTAGTAAGGTAACACAGAGCCATGGATAATGTATGTAAGGTATATTTAATATATATAAATTCCACAACGATCGGATGGAAGACTGAAACCGGTATTAAACCGAACCGGTTTTTGATTCACTCTGAACCGAAAATTGAAGTTGGATAATGGTATAAAGATCAGCTAATCTTAAACTTGAATTGAAACGGTTTTTAGTTCACTTTGAACCGAAAGCTTTAAAGCTGCATATTTGGATCACCTTGAACAGAAACTTATAGCCGAATATTTGGATACAGATCAGCTGAACTTATGCTTGAAAAGAACCGGGTTTTGGTTGGATATTTGTGAAGAGATCAGCTAAACTTAAACTTGAACCGAACCGGTTTTTTATTCTCTTTGAACCGAAACTGAATGCTGAATATTTAAATAAAGTTCAGCTAAACTTAAACTTGAACCGATTCGGTTATGGTTCACTTTGAACCGAATCCTAAAACCGAATATTTATGGATAAAAATCAGCTGAACTTTAACTTGAACCGATCCGGATTTTGATTGACTCTAAACCGAAACTTAAAGCCGAATATTTTGATAGAGATCAGCGGAACTCTATGTTAAACCGAACCGAATATTTGAATTAAGATTAACTGAGCTTAAAGTTGAACCGAAAAATATCTCTAAAAATGGTTTGGAATGGTTCAGAAAGTAAATTTTTTTGATATTCAACGATCTGAATATGAAAAATCAATTAATTTTTGAAACATTAAAATATGTAAATGTTTAAAATTTAATTATTTTATTGGCAAAAGTAAAAAATATGAGTTCAAAACTGGCTTCCGAAATGTGGAAATCGAATCGTAAGCCGAATATAGTTCAGGAAAATATGTTATTTATTCGAGTGAAATTGAAGAGCTCTTCTTTGCTGGGTATTTACTCGTCGAGCACAGTTGACAATATCATTTTTACTGCTTTTCTTGTTTGCTTTTTTTTTGTTGGTTGAGCTTAAATTGTGCGTAGTTCGAATGCAGTTCAAGTTGCTTTTGGCTGTTGTTTGTTATCAAATCGTATAAATCGCTGGCACTTTAATTTGCAATTCAACTTCCGTCAACTGCTGTGGAATTTTGAGCAGGCTGCTGACTTTTCTGAGCCAGTTAAGCAAACAAAAAATGATTATCAATAAAAAGAAGAAAATTAAATCAAATAAAATAAGGCATTAAGCAGCCGACACACAAGAAATGGTTATGTAAATGCAAATGGAAATGGAAATGAAAATGTAATTAATGAGCATATAAATGCGGAAAATTGTGAAAAATACGTGAAACAAGTTTTTATTTTCATGCGTCGCGCAATGCGGTTAGGACAACCAGACACACACTCATACTCAGACATCCACACATCCAGACATCCAGCCAGACATACGGACATATGGACATATAGACATATAGCCGCGGTCGAGCGGACGGACATCATCATCGTCAAACATCTCGGCAATGTTTGGACAGCGCGATTGCTCCGTTAGCCATGGCGCAGTTTTTAATTAAAAGTACGACTATCCGCAAAATACATTCACTTTTTAGTTGGCTTATTGCGCTCCGTGTGAGAGTACCAATTGCCATTTGGCATCGCCGCCGGCTCACACTCAACTGGGCAGCAGTTGGACATTCATAATGAGCATATGGTCTTCATAAATCGAATTTATCAATTTGTCTGCCAATCACCAACTAATACGCTCTGTGTGTTACTTCTTTCTCGACCGAATCGATGGCATCGCATTCGAACATTTTAATTTTCTTTCTTTTCATATCATTTCCATAATAAGCGATTATTTTGCATAATTATTTGAAGAGAAAACTTCTTTCAATTAAAGAGAGTTGTTTTTTTTTTTAATGAAAAATATTATGATTAAAAAATCAATAAAAATAAAGTCTTTTGATCTTTGTCTATGAGCATGAAGTAAAAATTGTGCTAGACTAAAAAAGAATTTAGTTTTTTTGAACGGCTTTTTAAAGATATACAAAAGTACGTAAACAAGATATTAAAAGTATGAGCCTAATTATAACTATTCCGAACTGCTGTCCGTAAAGAATAGTAGATCGATTTTTTTATTCTAGACTTTGAAGATCTAAACAAATATGAAACACAAATATAAGAATTTTAGTTCATTTATTTATATTATATTATTTATATCATAATCGATTGGTTGTCTTGACAAATCTCGAATACAAATCTTTTATATTGAGGCAAAAATAAACAATTAAATTAAAAATGTAGGATTTGAAATTAAAAAGCGACTGACTGAAGAGAACATTTCTGTAGAGTATTTTTCATGTGCCCATATAAGAATAGGCTCTCATTAGTGAAAATATTTGATGAATTTCGGCTCATATTTGATAATATTTTGTGATCTCATCTTGTAAGCATGCATGAGGTTTTAATATAAATTTACTAACAAAAGTTTACATGTCATTACCTTTTCTGCTTAGGCAGTAAAGCTAGAAAGACTGTTAACTCTGTTAAGTTAGCTACACAAATGGAAGATATGTTTGAAAAAAAAGATGCCAATTAATGATAATATGATCCTAAACTACAAATCAACTTTTAACTAGAAGCAGTTCCCATTATTATTAATGTTCTTTGTCAGAGCTGGCAACTGGTTCGCTTTGGTAGACAGTCCTTTTAACGCTCACTCTACACCTATTAACAGCTTGAGGTACTTTTAAACCCAGCACTAACTCGTTGTCAATCTTTTATCCACAGCTGCCCAGCACGTTTCAATCATGTATGTGTGAGTGTGTGTGCGCGATTGTGTGTGCGTCTGTGTGTGTGTGTGTGCTGTACGAGCTGCCCACCTGCCGCATAGGCAAATCGAGCACGTTAATTAAATGTCAACAGTTTTCAAGCTGAGAAGCGCGCGGGACGCGAAAGGACGCGGAGTTCAGACCGAAACTGAAACCGAAGCGGAGGCAGAAGCTGAACCTGAAGCTGAACCTGAAGAGGAAGAGGAAGCAGCAGCAGCAGCAGCAAATGCGGAGGCTGAAATAAAAGACGACGGCAACGAATTGAAATTGTGCAAAATGTTTGCATGACTGTCAAATAAATCATAAGAAGCGCAACAACAACAACAACAACAGCAGCAGCAACAACAACAACAACAGCAGCAGCAGCAACAACAACAACAAGAACAACAAGAAACATGGTTAATGCTGTGATGGATGCCATTGCGGTAAGTGTCCAATGTCCACTATCAACTGTCCACTGTCCACTGTCCACTGGGCACCGTCCAGTTGTCCCATATCCAGTGTCGTTGCAATAAGTCCCCAAGCTCGTTTAATTTAATTTTATAATAAATACACGAACAAATTTTCATTTTCATTTGTATACCTTTCATGAGGGCATCATTATTTTGTCATCAAATGTGCAACGCTTAGTAGCAGGCATTTTCGATCCCATATTCCCAAAATCGGATCACTATAATATATATGTATCAAATATATATAGAACAAATCGGTCGCACAATGCGTTTTTTTCATTTAGCAAATATATATCCCTATATTTTATTAACTATCTATATGAATCCGTATGAAATCGGACTACTATATTAGAGGAAATAAAATTTTTGTATGCCATATAACAGAACTATAGGATAAATCAGTGGAAAAACTAGTTTTTCTTTAAAGTAAAATTTTTGAATATTTAAAGGCGTGTTTCGATTCCCCAATATTCGGCTAACAAATTTGCCAATCCGTATTAAATCCGACCATTATAGGCGGAAACAATCTGTAAAATATAAAATTGTATCTATGTCATATAACTCTATATACTACAATCAAAAAAGTTTCCTAAATGTTAGTTAATCAATATAAATTTTTCTAAATTTCTTTAAATACCCTTGTTGACGATTTTATAATTTTGCCATGGAACGTGTTACGCATATAAGAAGATATCTCTGACTACATAAACTGGTTTGGAACTTTTGGAAAACTTTGCTGAAATTAAGAACATTTTGCTTTTCATGGCGAGTTTCTAAGATTTAGATAAAAACATTTTTGGAATGTAGGATAAATTGGTAAAAAACCACGTTTTTAATAGATTTTTTTGTTTTCAAGACATGTATATTCCCTGATAGTTTGCTCACATATCTGCTAATCCGTATCAAATCGAAATACTATATTATGGGGCTTCTTTAAGATCAATCTGTTGGAAATTTTGTGTATTTTGTGTATCGCGCCACTTCTGAGCCTTATTGCTGCAAGGGCATCTAATATTCGGCGTGCCGCAGTGAGCCGTTCTTACTTGTTTTCAAATTTTATGATTCCTAAATTGAAATTGCAGTCGCAGCCAATTGAAGTTTTGTTTGTACTTCAAACAAGAAACTCGGTGATTGTCGTTTATACATTTTTCTCTCTCGCTCTTTTTACTCATTTTTTTTTCTCCGTTTTATTTAAGTTTTTTTTGTGTTTTTTTGCGCTGCTTTGCCCACATTTTCAATTTGAATTTGTTTGCTGTGGCAATTGCTCAATTGGCTGGCCTGTCTACATACCGAGTGTGTGTGTGTGTGTGTGTGAGTGTGTGTGTGCTTAAGTGCTTGAGTGTGTGTTGCACATTATACGCTAAGCCATGTGTTTAAGGCCTTTTTCTCCTTTTGAATTTACATATTACACACAAAACGACACTGCACGCTGCACATTAAGTGTGCAATGAGGCGTATGCGTGTTCTGCTGCAGCTTGCAACACGTGTGCCATTTAAATGGATCGCTAAGAACCTGTGCAAATTAGCGACACGCATTGTTTAGTTAGCATGGAGCTTATATTGATGGGGCATGTTTGGGCCGAGAAAAACGCGTAAGAATTATATAAGAAATTAATAATAGATCAACTTTTGCTGCAATTTGTTGTCAGATGTGTATTATAGACTACAAGAAATTACCCGGCGTTGTCTGAGCCTTAAAACGCTAGCTTCAGGCACACACAAGTCGACAGCAGTTTAGTTGACAAGTTAAAAAAAACAATAGAAAGTTTTTTTTAAAGCCTATTCTCCCATTCCTGCCGGATTTGAGCCAGCGACCTCTCGCTTGCTAGTTCAACGCTCAGACACCTAAGTTAGATGGGCTCATAAGCTCGCGTTTGCAAAGCTCACATTTTTGTTGTTTTGCATACAAATTTTGACCATCGTACTCCCTCAATAGGGAAATGAATTTGGGGCCACTCCGCCGTAGTGCTCACTTTTGACCCGGCAAAAATGTCAGTCTCGTAGCCAAGAAAATCGAAAATCAACTAAAATTTCTTTTGTTTTGATTTCATATTTAATTTATTTAATGCTGTTGTAGCGCACTTCAGTTTCTGCTAAATGCGATCCATTTGCTCGCTTCAGTTTTTAGCGCATAAAATTTGCATAGAGCTCGCAATGTTTGCGAAGTTTCGGCCAAAAACTGTAGAAATATTTATAAATACCAACAGCAACAACAAAGTGAAACAAAACAAAAAAAAAACACAACAAATAATAAAAAATAAAAAAAATAATAAATAAAAACCAAAATAAATGCGCAAAGTCGAAAAAGACGGCAACTGAGACCGAAAAAAAAAGAAAAGAAGAAAAAAAAAACAGAAGTGGAGCTCAAATTAGCACAGAGCGTGGGAGCCGGTTCGCTGTCGAATAAATTTTTTGTTGTTTTTTGTTTTTGGAATTAAGCGTTGCATGTTGCACGTTGCATGCGTTTTGTTGTCTTGCTTTTGGGCAGCCCGACCCCAGCCACGGCCTACCCATAAACCCGTTATTATTAGCCGCATTTGTCGAGACAGTGGCGCGTAATTATTTGAGGCGTTGCCTTATCGTCAGCCTCGTCAGCGCCGTCAGCCTGGTCAGCCTCGTCAGCCCCGTCAAGGCCTCCCCACACTCGATGCCTGCGATGGCCGGAAGTCAAGACCAGTTCGGGCCTGGTCCAGCCGCGGCTCCGAATGCCGCCAGTTGCAGGCCTTTTGGCGCTTTGTTTGTGTAACGGAAATTCCTCGCGGAGGCCGACTCCAAGCTGCCTAGACTCTGGGGCATGATTTGGCAAGAAATACATAGCAAACGAAATATGAGAAAAAGCCATAAAAAAGCCTGAAAGAAAATCAACGGCAGCCACATCGTTTCTCATGGCCAGCCCCGGCCAGTCGAGGCGTCAGCACTTGATTGTCTGTGTCAAGTCGATGGCTGGTTGAGACATCCGTTCATTAACCCACAAACCTGACAGATTTGCATAGAACTTGATTACCCATCGATTCTGCTATAGCTATTTGCAATTTTCCAGCGAATCGCTTTTCTTTTTCTTCTTTGTTTTTTGTTTAGCTCAATCAAATATTTGTAAATATTTCGCGAAAAAAGCTTACCCAAGTGGATCACTTCTACAGAAAATTTGTATATTCCATATGCATCAGAGTTATTAATTGATGACTTTAGCTATTATACTATTATTTCGATTTGCACTTGTCTAAAGGCTCAGTTGAAGGGCAATAAATGAGAATTGCTTAAACACTTGAAGACTGGATCATAAAGAAATTGCAGGTAGTCAATCTGTAGAATCTTCTACAACTACATTTATCAGCTTTTAATTGGCCAAAGTATATAGAATCTTTGACTGACTGACTTTTTGGTTAGTTCTGACCAATGAGGAAGCTAAAATTTTAACTGTATTTAGTTCTTGTTATAGTATGACGGGTATTTTGATAATTCCACCCTCAAGTGTGGAAAATTCGCGGAAATCAGTTGCATTCAAGTTGTTTTATGTTTACCATATAGCCTCTATATTCCAAATAAATGTTAGAGGTATTTCACATCTTTCCCAAAATCGCGGGTGGAAAATGAGAATCAAACCTTAGGTGGGCGAAGTTACTGGTTCAAACTCATACAGAAATAGCTGCTTAAAAATTCATTAGAGATGTCTGGGTTAAAAATGGGTATCAAATGTTTTATGGGCGAAGTTTCTGGTCTGATTTTTTATTCTTGCCTAAAGCTAGGCGAAGTTACTGGTTCAAATCCATACACAAGCAGCTATACTTTCATACATTTGTATCTTTTTTGAAAATTAATTTAAGAGTTATTTCACATCTTTTGCAAAATCGTGAGTGTTAAATGACTATCAAAGCTTAGGTGGGTGAAGTAACTGGTTCAAACTCATACACAAATTGCTGCATGAACATTTATTAAGATGTCTGAATGAAAAATGGGAATCGAAAGTTGTATCTGCGATGTTTCTGGTCTTATTTTTTTTCTTTAATTACTAAATCCCAAAATTCGACTCGTCTTGATGTTGTGTGAGATTTGCAGATTTTGTGGCTCTATATTATTTAATTTTATTTGATCTTTGCAGCTGCTCAGCTCGCTGGCCAGCGATTTGGATGTGATGCTGAATGATTTGCGTTCAGCGCCCAATCATGGTACGACAACAACAACAACGGCAACAGCAGCAGCAGCAACAGCAGCAACAGCGGTAACAGCAACAGCAATGACAGCAGCAACTATTAACCAACAGCAGCAACAACAATATCAACATCATCAGCAGCAACAGCAACAACTGCAGCATTCAAGGCAATTGCAGCTACAACATTGGCAAAGCATTAGCAACAACAACAGCAGCAACAATAACAACAACAAACACAACAACAACAACAACAACATTAACAACATCAGCAACAACAACAGCTACAGCTACAGCTACAACAACAATAAGTACAATAGCAGCAACAACAATATACAGCTGCCACGCCCACAATGGTTAAGTGATATCAAATTGAGGCCTGTGAAAACGGGTCGACTAACAACAACAACAACAACAACATCAGCAACGACAACAACTACGCAGCAACAGCAACAGCAACAACAACAACAACAAGCGAATGGCTTGCAGCGTCGCCGCTTGGCCCCAAAAACAACGCCGCCGCCGCCGCAGCGTCGTTCAACACGGCGACTGCGCAGCGAGCAGCAGCAGCAGCAACATCAGCAGCAGCAGCTTGAGGCCGATGCTGATACGGATGCCAGCGATTTGGCCAATATGACGTCACCGCTGAGTGCCAGTGCCGCTGCCACGCGCATCATTGGCCTCTCGCCGGACGTGAAGAAGCTGCAGAAGCTTCCTCTCTGGTGCCGCAACAACAGCAACAACAACAACAACAACAACAACAACAATAGCAGCAGCAGCAGCGCAGTCAGTGGGCTAACGGCGCAGCGTCGACTAACAACAACACGCCAGATCCAGCTACACAATGTGCATCATAGGTAAGTGACGAAGCGTGCTAAAGTTCTGCTCTAGACTGTAAGCCATAAGGAAGTGGCCAATGCCAGCCTGCAAGCCCTGCTACCGTGCTGGCCAATCCTTGGCCACAGCTAATGGCCTCGTCATGCTAAATTGACATTGGGGCAATTGTTGTGGCCAGGCCAAATACTTGGAACTCGGCTGACCAATTGCCGATGCGGATGAGCATTGGCCTTGGCCCGTGCATAGACCCAGGAAGGTGTTGCGCCGTGGGTGTGCCAGTCATGACTCAGGCGTACAAACATACATACATATATGTATGTGTGTGTATGTGTGTGTGTGTGTGCCACAGTCACAGTCGCAGTCGCAGTCACAGAGTCACAGTTCGTCTGCAGAATGGTTCATGCATCGTTGAGCGCTTCATGCGAATGGCAAATGCATGAATGCCTACAAGGTGCCTGCTACCTAGGCAGTCAGTCAGTCTGAAATTGCCGGGGAATTGCCGTTTGTGCGAACAGTGCATAAAATAAACAAACAAACAAACATACATAAGTAAGCACTGGCAGATACCCTGTAAGCAGCCATGTCACAGCGACTATGCGCCCTCTGTCTGCTGCTTCATATTTTGAAAAAAATATTCTTCAATTACGGCAGATCGTTGTTCAGCTTTGAGCATATGAAGATAACAATCAAATAGGTGCATATACCAAAAATTAGGGTTGTAGCTCGAATGTATTTCTTCATTTTGGGGCGTAGATCTTGAAACGATATTTATGCTACCTAATATAAAATTGATATCAATAACAGAAATTGTAGCAACGATATTTATCGATATCGATAACATAAAATAAAATACATAATCGACAACTCCCATGGTTGTCCCCAACTGTTATAAACAGACGAACAACTTTTACTTATAAGGAATATAACTATATGCCATATCTGTAAAGACAGATGTTCTAGGATTACTGATGTTATAAAAGATCTTAGCTATTTTCCTTTACGCCTTACATTTGGACACAAGCGTTATACCCTTCCTTTATAAACAGTTTTTAATCGGCATAGGGTAGACATTTAAAATAAAACAATCAAGTATGGGACAATGGAGAATTCATCATATAATTACAAGAATTACATGTAGTATTTACTTAAATGTTTAGCCAAGATTGCCTATGTTGGAGTATAATGACAGTTGAAGTGCCACCTTGAACTAACTTTTGAGTTCTTTGTGTTTCTTTTTCGCTATGTCAAATTTGACTCAAAGGGAGAGAAAAAGAGTTGAAATAATGAGCATAAAGGTGTTGCCCTTTAGCTTAAGAAAATATATGTGCCTTTAAATAGCTTTTAGTTAACTTACATTCCACAACAATTTTAGGCCTTTTCCGTCTGCCTGTCCGTCTGTATAAAATATTTGATCTTGGATACTTTAGTCGCCAGCAACTTCCTTTTGTCCATGCCGTTCAAGTTTATTTGAAATGATCGATAGCTTACTCTATTGTTCATGATATCAATGAATATCGATAATTATCGATTTGCACATTATGTTTTGTAATCATAGCTCCGAGTCAATAAGAGCTACATACGCCTAATTTGGTCTGCAGGACACCTTACCCTCTCTAATACGATATCGATAATTATCGATTTTCACATTCGTTTTTTTTTAATCATATCTCGGAGCTTATAATAGCTACATATGCTTAATTTGGTCTTTAGGGCAGGCTTACCCTCTTTTTCACGATGTCGATAAGTACCGATAAATATCGATTTTTTCATATGATGATCGATGATCATACTCAGAGCTCATAAGAGCTACATATGCCCAATTATGTCTGTAGGGTCTTGTACTGAGTCGGATTCAAAGTGTTTGTGTTATATTTATGCGCTGCAGATGCTAAAAAGATGGGAGTGAAAGAATCGAAGCTATTAAAGAATGTATATAAAAGAGTGGGGAATTGAAGGAATTAGAAGTAGACCATAAAATGGTTTAGAAAAGGCCGTCATCTTATAATTTATTTGTAAGGTATATTATTGTATCTACTTTAAGTTATTATATATATTTTATATGATATAAATTATAAGATTGTGCCAATGAATACATCTTATAACCTAGTTGTCATTCAGCAATCATTTTCACATTCTTCAATGTAAAATATTGTGTTTAACCCCAAATTGAATATACTATTCATATATATAATTGAATTCTCCTTAAACGCATTAAAGCACTGCGGCTTGCATTTTAACTCAGCTTTTCAATGTGTCTATGCAAATGTAATTAAAAATTTGAAAAGGCAGCGACCTTTACATAAGTTATCTCAATTGAAACTCAATTTTGTTTTGAAAGGTCAAAGGCAACTGCATTTGACAGCCAACTTGTTCTGTGCTCTCCGCCGAGCGGGTTGGGCCAATAAGGCCAAAAGCAAAATCTGTGCCTGCTTAGGCCAAGCCCTGGCACACCCTCCTCTCCTCCCTCTCCCTGCCCTTCTGTACATACTGCGCCATGTCAAAAACTAAACACAGAAATATTTTTGTAATCCATATAAGCGCAATATGTTTAGCATATAAATTATGGGGCCAGTCAGCGGCAGACGTTGCTCTTGCAAAACTACCAAAACGGCCACCGAAATCCCAGAATTCCATACCGACCCCTCCCCCTCTCCCTCTGGATCTTTCTCGCCCGAACTCGAGACCCTCGTCGCGGTTAGTGGAAGCTGCTGTTGTTGTTGTTGTTGTTGTTGTTCTTTCGTAATCGTCGTAGGCGTCACATGAATTTGGCTCAAGACATTTGGCCAACAACAAAACAACGGCCAACAAATGAGGGGCGGGGCCCCGGCAAATATGTTAAAATGAAGTGTTATATATTTTATGTGGCTGGCCGCAAAAGCAAATGCGGACACACAACAACAGCAGCAGCAGCAACAACAACAACAACAACAACATCCAATAACAATTTACAACAATATATCCCTGACAAGAACAAATACAACGAGCCATAAACTTAAGTAAATATGAATATGGACATGGCCAGGATGACGATGGCTTCTTCAGTTTCAACTGCGTCGCTGCCTTTCGGCTGTTGACAGACGCCCAACCGAGCAGAATCAACCAAAGAGCAACCCCCTCCCACCCCCCCCCCCCCCCCCCCCCACTCAACACCCAGCAGAGTGGGAGGGGGCTAAGCGGAAAGGGGCTGGTGCGTGGAAGTTTGCCATTACAAAGGGTTGTGACTTTTGTGTCTTTAGCTATTTATTAAATTTGTTTGCCAACACACAAGCACACACACACACACACGCTCAAGCTCTATGTGTGCGTGAAAAGGGATGGGGCAGGGCAGGGGGGAGTGCGGGTCTGGCAGGAACAGCAAACAGGACCAGCAAACATGAGCTGCGTAACTAATTTGCTTAAAGTGCACGATGGCTCATCAGCGCGACAATGATTGCACAGTGGCTCGAAACTATGCGAAATTGAGGACAATTTTCCAGGGTTTTTATATGAATACACAAGTTCCAAGAGCCACAGTTTAATATAGACATTTAGTTAAGGATAGATATATTTGGTAAAGATCTAAGTTGATTGGGAGAAAGATAGATTCATGCGTTTGATACAGCTCGCAAATGAAATATTCTTGCCTACATATGACTTTAAAGGTTTTTTTTATGTAATAAATAAAATACTTACAATAAATTTATAAGTTTTCTATACAAAAAATCATATTTTTGCATCCCACCGATTCTGAAACGATTTCTTTATATTTTTAAACATTTTTAATACTCCAAATTTGTATGTTCTTTTTTTTTTAAATTATTTTCTAGCAATTTTTAAAACTAAACTTTATGTTTAGGTTAGTTTAGATAGATTTTTTAAGGCAATATCTAGCACCAAATTTTTTCGTATTTATGTTTTTTAATTATTTTCAAGCAATTTTTAACATTAAACTTTGTTGTGTTAGTTTTTGCAATCTCATATATTTTTGGCCAAATATTTTATTTAGTATATTTTAAGCCACTGTAAGACTGACACACACTTCCTCCCACACACACACACACATATATAAATAAACATATATATATATACATATATTTTATATAGAAATATGTGTATATATGTGTATATATGCCGCAGCCGCAGAAAACTTTTTGCTTCAAAGTGTTTTGTGGTTCACATGCAATGAGCCAAAAAAAAACCCACTAAGAAAGCTTTAGACGGGTGTGTCCGACTTGGAGATGCCCTGCACGCAGAACAGCCTCAACGATAACCTCAATAAATATAAAAAAAAAAAATTATATTTAGTAATGCTCCAAAAAACGAGTGTATTTTATATAAAAGAATAGAAAGATTAAAAGCCAAAAGCCCAATCAAAATATAAATATTTCTAAAAATTTGAATATATATAATAAAATTAAATTATTTATTGTGCGAAATATTCTGGATAAACTTTATCTAGATCTTGTACTTTTCGAGCTATGCTCAAGAAACCATGCCTCAAAATCGATATTTATCGTTGTTAGGACAAACAAATTAGAAGTTATCGAAGAGAGACAAAGAGAGAGAGAGACAGACAGACGGATATGGCTAGATCGATAAAATTCGTCTTCCTGATCAAAAATATATGTACTTTCTGCGACTGGAGATGCTTTCTTCTGTCTGTTACATACCAATGCACAAAAACATCATACCCCTCCTAAGCCAAGTGCTCTGGGTACAGGGTATAAAAAGGAGTGAGCGTTGTGCTGGAGCGTGTAGCGGGGGCCCGGCTTGTAGGGAGTTTGCTGCTGCTTGGCAACCAAATTGATGATGTCTTAGACAAGCTGACAGATACGCTCGTCTGCATCAGCATCATCATCATGTGCATCATGGGCATCATGGGCATCATCATCATGATTCACGCTTGGCCCTTGATTGTCAAAAACTTTGGAGCGATTTGCGCGTTTCGAGTTGTTGCCCACTTTTGGCGGGTTCAACGATGCGTATGAGCAACAAATGGATGGTATGGAATCCCAATCTCGAAGCCAGCCGCTCGAAAGGTGCGACAGGTGTTTGCTTTATTAACTTGAAGTGCAGCCACCCGCCCGCCACTGCCCCCAGCCCCCAGCTCCCAGGCAGGCAGCTCATGTGGTTTTTAGAGCTCGTTGACATGTAAACAGATTAACATAATTAATTTATTTGCATTGTTGTGGTTGTTGTTGTTGTTGTTGTTGTTGTTGTTGGGCGGGCCTAATCTAGCAGCAGTTTTTTTGCTTTGGCTTCTGATGACACTCTCACATTGTTGTTGTTATTGTTGTTGTCGCATTGTTAGCAAACTAATTTGAACTTTTTGTCGTCGCCTAATCAAATTAATTAGCGTTGCAAGCGCCCATTAATCAAAATGCATAAATATTTAAGTAGCTCGTGCTTGGGTGTGTGTGTGTGTGTGTGTGTGTGAGAGAGAGAGAGAGAGAGAGAGTGTATGTTTAATTGGTGTCACTTTGTCTCGCAAATTCTGGAAACAGTTGGCTGAGTTTTCCTAGGATCTATGTACATATAAATTATCTTTATAAATATTATTTATAATATATGTATATTTTTTTTTTACCTTTTCTTATTGCAAATATTTTAAGATTATAAATAAATGTCTATAGAGGAAATATGCAGAAGAATTCCGAGTTGAATCTCAAAATATTTGAGGCGAAATAAATATGTTGTACATAAAGTTAATTGGAACCAAATTGCAACTGTTAAGATTCCAACGAGCAGACCTTGGCCACAATCTGTGATTGGCTAACAAAAGGGCTTATACCCTAAGCCCATTTGAAAGGGTAAACTGGTCTTATGCATAGGCATGTAACAGGCAGAAGGAAGCAACTTCAATCCCATAAAGTAGACATTTCCGTTTCGTTAAGAATATTTAATCTCTTCGATACTTGCCCCATTTCCCGCCGAAATTGAAAAAATATGCTCAAAAGATGGAGTTTGAGGATTTTCCAAATTAATAAGTATTTTGTTTTTACAGAAGGAGCACACCTCGAATCGACTGTCCTCCTTGTCCACCCTCCTAGTTGGCAATCTGACTCCGATTATGAATTAAAAAAATATTCGTTATTTTCTCGTATCAAGCGATTGTTTTGTATCTCTAAGTGAGTTGCTTGTGTTGACCATCGGAATGCATTTGAAAGAACTGTATAATACCAAGGCAAGCCAAACCCTTGAAATTTCGGGCAAGCAGACAGCCTCAGTGGACTGTAATCAATGCCAAGCTTGTTGGCGAGCTACAGACTCGAATGTTATTCAAATCCAAATGCCAATCAAAAGTCACTAGCTGCCTGGCTGACTGGCTGGCTGCATGATGATATCGAAATTCGTGGCATTAGCGCAGAGCACATACAGCAGACAATCGTATCAATCATATTTAGCATACAACTGTCAGTCGCTCAATGAGTCAGTTAGTCAATTCGTATCGAGGTTACAACTTCACGAATTCGAACAACAACAATATGTGAAATTCAAGCGAAATTGACAAACTGAATAAATGACAAGCGATTTTAATGTTTCGAAAGCTCGAATTTCGCAATTATGCAAGAGGGCCAGAAAGGGGTGAGTGGGCAGTGTGAGGGGAGGGGGAAGGGGGGTGTGTGTGTGTATTCGAACTGTCGAACTGACAGCTGTAAAATGGACAGCAGCAAGGGGCAGCTCCACTGAAGCGTCTCATTAGCCACAAAGTTCTGATTCGCTCGCCCATTCATACACACTCACAGACACATTAATGGGCGGCTCTCACACCTTGGGCACAGCACGAAATTTCCCCTGACAATAGACCGCAAGACCAAAAGTCCAAAAGAATGACCAAAGACATATATTAAAAAAAAAAGGAAAAACAACTGCAGCCTTCAGAGTGTAAACATTAAAAGCCAAAGCAAAAAAAAAAGCAGGAAATATGCAAATTGAAAGGACAACCAAGAATAGAACTTGCCGCCGACAGCTGAGAACTGGGCAGGAGCAAAGACTGCCCTGGAACTAAAAGAAACCGAAAAAAAAAACAATAAAGAAAACGTCAACTGCGGCTAGAAGAAGTTTAAATGCCCTATATCTGCCTGATTTTGTGTTCATCAGGCTGGTTCGGTTCACGGTTCTCGGTTCGCAAGAACTAGCTGTCTTTGAGCTGTCGGTTCATATAGTTCATGAACGCTTTAGCCCAGCTTTTGGTTCAGACTTAGTGACTTTTATCTTTAACCAAAGCAGCTATTTGAAAAAAAAAATGGTTTGTTTAACTTATTTTAGCTTAAGCATCAGTTCATTGCGAACCGGTTCAGCTTCAACCTTCATTTGCTTCGCTTGTTACGACTATATAATATAGTATGAAAGACTTTTCAAAGTTCCTTGTTGATATTCCTTGTTACATATTGAAAAAAACTTCAAAGCGAAACCAGCTTTTCAAGAAAAAATGAATTGTTCCAATCGATTGTTGCTTTGGTAATTATTTTATATAGTCAACCGATGCTGTTCAGATATCTGCTCAAATATATGTTAAGAATACAGTGACGCTTGTGTTATAGGTGGAATACTCTGTGGAAGGGTATTAAAAACTTTGAGCTGACGTAAATGGCATATTAAATTTTACATTTTTCATATTTATGCAGCCGGCGATGCGGCACACTCATAAAGTGAAAGTGACTCAAAAGCCGTTTAAACAGGCCAGGGAAGGATGTGGGGTGTGCTTTCTGGCCTCGGACTGGGACTGGGACTGGGACAGGGACTGGGTGGGATGTGACGGGAGAACAAGAACAACATTTCAATTTAGCAAAATATTCATTATGCTCAAGTGTAGACTACAGGCAAATGGCGCTAAACGGAAGCGGAAACGTGCCAGGCTAAAGTTGACCCCACAGTTACTCACGGCCCAAACAAAACTTTCGACTGCCACACACACATACACACACACACACATATAGCTAGCCGCCACTCATTTGGCCATTGTCAGGGAACGTCTTCATTGTCGCTGCTCAGCCTCATCCTTGCCGTCGTCCTCGTCGTCCTCTTCGCTGCATTGTGCAAACTTTTATAAAGTTATGAAAAGTCATTCAAGTGCGTGGCTCTAAAAGAGACAGCAAGACGGCGAGACAGTGACAGGCAGTAAAAGAGAGATAGAACGAGAGAGAGAGAGAGGGAGAGAGAGAGCTGACTAGTTGTAGAGTGTGAGATTTTATGAGACGACTTGGCGACATTTTGGAGCACTTTGTGCTCATTTTCAGCGTTCTTTTTGCTTTGCAAAAACTAAAGACAGCTTCGACAAGGAGCCCGACCAGGTGCCCGGCCAGGTTTGGGGTACTGGAACTTTTGCTGACAATAAAGCCGTCAGAAACGTGCATGTCGACACAAGTATGTTGTCCTTAAATGTGCTCAATGTCCTCGATGTCGGCGCTGTTGTCGTAGTCGCAGTCATCTGAAGCGACAATCCCCAAGTAGTTAGATACCGTAAATAAATATGAAATAATGGCAATAGCATTTTGAGCTTACCCTGCAAAGTATTCTATTATATTGTAAGCAAACGCAAGACAAATGGGGCTTTATATAATTTAATGCCAGAGCAGGTTGAATAGCTAAACAAGTGGAAGTGGAAGCTGGCAAATACTCAAATTTTTCAGCTTCTAGTAACAAACTCTAAACTATAATTCCCAATCGGTTCTAGCTAATATTACAGGACTATACTTAATATATTATACTACAATTTTCCAGCATAAAATAGCAATTTAAACTATAATTCCCAAACGGTTCTAGCTTATTATATATGTCATACATTTATTACAAAATTAGTTGAGCGTTTTTGTAATAATAATTAAAACAGCTTATGAAAGTTATTCACTCATTTTCCGGTTCATGAAGTGAAATGTCATGTACTCCATTTTAGGCCTGAAATTGAAATTCTTTGAATAAATAAATTTGAAGTTTAAATTGTGGCAAACTAGTTGAGAACAGTAACTAAATTAGATAAGTTAGATAATAAACAAATGCTAAACAATTTTTCTACATTTAATTAAATCAATTTCGATATAAAATTTGTTCGCCTAATGTAAAAATAGTGCTTGGGAAATTGATTAAAAATTGAAATTGTGCTACGCTTAACATAGCTCAGGCATATAACACAAATTGCATACACTAATTCTCAAGTGGTTCTGGCTCGAAACCAATGAAATATTTTAGAAGTAAATGAAGTTATTCTTTTATGAAAATTCTATGTTAGGCAACTCAACTCAAAGCTACCTAAGCTGAAAACTTAACAATTAATAACTAATATGCTTTAATTTAATTATTTTTTATTTTATTTTTTGTTTTTAATGTGATTTATGATTTATTTAGTCTGAACGTATGCAGCGCAAGTTGAATTAAGCATATGATTTTTACCATGTCAAAAGTAGCTATTTTTTTTAAGTTTCAAAAAACTTTTTGAACTGAATTTAAATGTTTTGCTTTTAACATGAACTAAATCAATTAGTTGGACAAAACTTAAGCGGATACAAACAATTGTTTGCTCTATCAAAAATGGTTTGAGTTAAAAAACTTTTGAAAGTGCAATAAATATGAGAAGAAAAACTATCTAAACAAAATATATTTGATTTCTAATTGTATTGAACTCTTCTATTAAAAATTGTTAGCCAAGAAACAAGCTAGCAAAAGTTTATGTTGCAATCTCAGCCTTGAATTTGCTGTGTGAGTGTTATATTTCTGCAGTTTCATTTATAATCAAGTTTTTCTTTGATGTTTCAAAACAGAAACAGGCAGCACAATGTGAATAATATTTAGCTTAAGATCAGCAACCGACTCCTTAGCAGTAGATGCCCAGTGTCTAGGCCAGGCCTTGGCCAGGTTGTCTGCATTCCCTTTAGCCAAGCTTGGTTAGAGCACTAAGGCTGCGTTGTGAGTGGGCAAAAGTTGTGTTCTTGTCCTTTGGCTGGCAGCTTAAGTGAGCTTTGCCATTAGGTTTGGTAGCCACGCAGCTGTTGCTGTTGCTGCTGCTAGGGGCTACCTGTCCGCTGGGCTGGGGCTGGGGCTGGGGCTGAGGCTGCACTTTGAGTGCTGCTGCCAAAACTCATTAACCACACGCGTTGGCCACGTTCAAAGTGGCAAGTGGCAAATGGCAAGTGGCAGGCGCAGCCACGCAGCTTGCAACATTCCAGTTGGATGTCACTCACGCTTGGGGCATGCCCCAAGCTAGGTTGGGGACCATGCCACAGCAGGCTGTCGCATTTCATGTGCTCAGAATTGCGTGTTCGGTGCGCAGCAGTAAATAATTTTTGCCAAAAGGTTGTTGAAACATTTAATAAAACCGATATAAATCATAACAAACACTTAGCACGACAACAACAACAACAACAACAGCACACACTCACACACACACACACACACACACACGCACGCACAGACAGGAGAGGCAACAAAGCGTAGCTAAAATTCCAAAGCGTTGCCCATTTTGGCCGCAAAAACTTCTGCCGCAGTCGCCGTTGCCGTGCACAAAAATGCCGAGCAGGCCTCGGACCGGCAAATGACAAACTTGTGTGTGTGCGTGCGTGTGTGTGCGTGTGTGTGTGTGTGAGTGCGAGTGTGTGTCTATGCCCTGGTCCGGGGCTGTGTGCTGTAAGGGGCATTAAATTCTGCATTGCAACGCGTGAACGCACCTTGCCGTGCGTCTGTCTGTCTGGCTGTCGCTCTGTCTCTGTCTGACGCACACTCATGTGCTAGGTGTGCATGTGTGTGTGTGCGTGTGTGTGTGCGTGTGTGTGCGTGTAAACTCATGCCGTTCCATGCTATGTCGCCTCTTGCATAGTTCCATGTCCATGTCGCCGTCGTTGGCCACGCCAGCTTCCCCGTGGCAACATTCAGCCGCAGCAGGAACAACAGCAGCAACAACAGCAGCACGACTATCAAATACCCTGCACCATTTGTGTTTTTAGTTAGCGTAACATCGAGTCTTGTTTGAAACAAATTTTAATCTTAAATCACATATTGTGATAAATCTGTTATGTGGGACCAAACTTTGATCTGATTATCAGTTGCAATACCCTGTAAATTTAAGGCTATGACGAGTAAATAAAGCGACATTCATTAATTCTTTGCTAAGATATGAAAGCGACTGTTCAATTATAATGAAAAGGTAATGCATAAGCGTAAACCGTCTCAACCTGTTGTGCTGAATACCCTGTAGATTTGTACATTTATTCGTAAAAAAAATAACTTATATTCAAAATTAATTGATACTATGTGCCAAATACCCTGTAGTTTCTATATTTACCTTAGGTAAACAAGCAATGCGGCTTTACATTTAAAAGTGCTTCCATTTCTTGATTTCACAGTGAAATTCTAGTGAAAAGTCACGCTTTTTATTAGTTACATTTGCAAAAATGCAACAGTTCTATAAATATAAAATAAAATTTAAGCATTCTCTTTGACCAACCAATATACCCGCCTTGCTGCTGCTGTTACAGGGTAGCAAAATGCGCAAAAAATTAATTGCTGCGCATAAATCAAAAGACTTTTGCTCTCACTGTGCTCAGTCTGTGAGCGACTCCCTCTGTTAGCACGAGCCCCAACCCCTCCCCCCATACTCCAGCTGCCCCTAACCCGCCTCCGCCGAACACACACACACACACACACACATGACATTTGGCATCGCTCTGCACTTGTTACTATTTCTATTTTGGCCATCATGGTTGAGTCGTTGAGTTCGCAGAAAGTGCAACATATTGTTTACTTTGAAGCGCCATCAAGGCCACATTTGATGAGGTCCATGCACGCCAACTCATTAAAGCCGGCAAGATGTTGTTGACCGAATTGTCGAGCATTGTTAGCAATTATTGCATGCTGCACAACAAACAACATAAACCACATTGATGACCGGAAGTTTTGCCATAAAACTGAGCCTCATTGCCCGTGACAGCTACATAAACAAGCGCAGAGTTCAGACTGCCCGGTGAATGGTCTTTTTTTTTATGGATGTCAACTGGATAAACATAAACTTGATATGTGTTAACAAATCGACTAATTACGGCTATTTATGGTTGCTTTAATAGGTCATAAGCACATCAAATTGGTTTTGTTAATGCGAGATTTGTATTTAGTTATCAACGTGAATCAGCTTTTTATCTAAATTCGATGGGGTCAAAAGCCAAATCTGCAGGCCGATTCTTGGCCAAACAAAATAAAATATATATCTATATATATAAAATGTGATCATCATATAATTTAATAATAAATAAATATAATAATAATAATAACTTATGTAAAGCAAATCGATAGTTTTTTCCAAATAGCGAACAATTCTTGCCAAATAGAAAATAATAATGTATTTGTTTTATCTAAATTTTCTAAATGGCAGAAAATATTTTGTACAAATTTATTTGTTAAAGTCTTTTTTTATAGTTTTTAATTCCTTGTAGAGGGTATTATACTTTTGTCATGAGGAAGGAGACATCTCCGACCTCACAAAATATATATATTCTCGATCAGGATCAGCAGTCTCAAAGCTATATGCTTACTTTCTCGTTTCAAACTAAGGATTAGGCCCTTGAGTGGTCTCTGATCTAGCTACAAGTCTTCGAATTGTAATTATAGCGGGCTATATTATGCATTCAGCTATAAACACAATCACAGAAAAATTTCCACAACTTTCTCATGCCATAAATTATATTGAAGTACCTATTTTCCCTTCATTTCGCTGCGGCTGCAGCTTGTCGCACGCATAAACTGGAAATTTAAATGCATTCATAATTTACAACAATAGTTGTGTTTTTTTTTTTTTTTGCCAAGGCCGTTTCACAATTGTTGACGGCGTCTTAAACAAATGTCCAAGCAGCAGACAGTTGCCTCGACTGCGACTGCGACAGCGACTGCGGCAGCGGCAGCGGCAGCGGCTGCTGGGAGCGCCACATCACGCATACGTCATGGGTGCCGGCTATAAAAAGTAACCATGCATAAAATACACACGTCAAAAGCGACACAACTAAAAAAATGAAGAAAAACGCTCGTAAATAATGCACAAGCGATTTATCAGCGAGACAGTTGCAGTTGCAGTTGCAGCAGTTGCGGCAGTTGCAGCAGTTGCGGCAGTTGCAGCAGTTGCAGCAGTCATCAGCTGTTGGTGGGAACCCTCGACCCTCGACCCACAGAGTGCAAGCCTCGCGACTATTCAAATGGCAATTTGGCAATAGTTGTACAAAAAAAGACAAACTAAATCCATGCAGAACCCACATGTAGAAACTGGTCGCTTTTGTGGGTTTCTTTGCGATTGGGTTTGGGTCTGTGTCTGGGTTTCGGGTCTCGGGCCTCGGGCCTCGGGTTTTGGCCCACGCGCGCGGACAGTTTGTTTAGCCCCGTTAAGCCTCACACTAATTACACTTGCGCTTTTTACAAATCCACACACAACATTTTTCTTAGTCTCGCCACAAAAATACGCAAAAAAAAATGTATGAGCTATGCACAACTCGAACATATTTTCATTTTCATGGTCAAAATGACAGTGTCCGTCCGTCTGGCTGGGCCGGGCCAGGGTCTACAGCAGCGACAAATATGCAAATACCTCGGCTGCAATTTCCCTTTTTTCCTTTGTTTTTTTTTTTTTTTTTGCGAGCTGGCATTTCACTTTTTCTGTTTCCGTTTTTGTGTAGCACGCAAATCTTGATTTAATTTCCGACTATTAAGGCTTAAATGGCAGCCAGCCAAAAATATTTGCGGCTTTTATGCATACCAAAAGAGATTTGTGCTTTAGCATGACTTAAAGCTCATTAGTAGAATGAATGTAAAAAGTTTCCTTGAGCAATGTTATTAGCAAATGTTGCGATAGTTTGAAAACTATTTAATTTACAAGCATTCTTTGCCCTGTTGCCGTACTTCACTACATTTGTCAGTGTTTAGCTTGTTATTTAAGTATTTAAATCTCGCGTTGAGCATTGGATTGACATAATGCTCATTAGTATAATGAATGTGAAAAGTTTCCTTGAGCTGTTCTATTAACAATTGTTGAAATACATTTAAAACTATTGCAGCTTACAAGCATTATTTTGCCTGTTGCCCAACTTCACAACATTTGCCAGTGTTGTTAAACTGTATGTAAATCTCGAGCTGAGCTTTGAATTGACATTAGCTCATTAGTAGAATGCATTTAAAAAGTTTCCTTCAGCATTTTTATTGGCTAGTTTTAAAACCATTTAATTTACAAGCATTCCTTGCCCTGTTGCCTAACTTCACTGCATATAGCAGTGTTGTTAAGTTTCAGCACATTTAACACTGTTTGTCTTGTTGCCAAACTTCATCACATTTAGCAGCGTTGCCAAACTTATTTTTGAAGAAGCAAATGTCGAGACATTGCTCTTTAATAGGGTAAATGTGCAAGATTAATTTATAAAGAGTTCATACATTGTTCTAAAACTTATCGTTTAAAAGTAAAATATGCAAGTATATCATGTTTGTAAGGATCGTGCTATCATAATATCTAGCTTTTCGCCTTCGTACATTGTTACTAGGCTTCACATTATCTCATTGTCTGAAGTTTTCAATAGTAAAGACAATACATACAACCCCTTTAGTCAGCTAGCAAGCTTTGCAGCACTCGCCTTGTTGCCAAACTTCACCACATGAAGACTCATTATCCAAATAATATCGTGCCTTAGTCAACAGTTTAAAGTACACATACTCAACATAAAAGACTGCGCACAGCTGCTCATGTTCATGGAGCTGTTCAAATTTATGGCTGCGCTGTTGCCAAACTTCAGAGGAACTTTTGCCACATCCTTTAGCAACACTGTAAATGTTCATGTTTGTCAAACAATGTCACTTTTACTACAGTTTAGTTAGTAGCTATCAGCGTTTGGTTTAGTTACGAACGTAACTCAATCTGCTAACGCACCGTGCATTGTTGCCAAACTTCATTTTGGCACATTTGCCTGACAGTTTATGAGCCACCCATGAATACGCCCCCAACGATAGACAAAGAGTTAACCTTTGACACCCAAGCTGGTCACACTATTAGTTATTTATATGCACTTTGCACCGGTGGATGACATCGGTTTTTGCCACTCGATCTGACAAATGAATTTGGGTCAAAAGTTGTGAAAATTAAAATGGGCCCAAACCTGAATCGGAGGCGCTAGAGCGTACTCGAACTTGAACTCAGCGTGATGTGGCCAGAGTTGGCCGCAAACATTTGCACGTCTCAGATTCGGGCACGTTATCATGGACTTGCTTTTCGGTTTTGGGCATGGACATTGGAAAGTTGGTGTCACGGGACAAAAGGGCTGACCGGCGATTCGCTACGGTTTGCGGACTAAAATGACATTCAACTGGTCTGTCGAATCGCAATTTTATTTCCGTTTCCGCATCGACGTGCCACATATGCCGCACGTACCAGACACGGCCTGGCCCCAGCACGGGGCCATTCAATTGAACGTTCGGTTCTTTTTGTTTTGCTTTGTTTTTTTTTTTTTCTGGAGCTCATCTGCAGACCAACAACGAAACTAACCAAAACCAACAACAAAAGGGACACTAAAACGTTACAAAAGATTTACGCCGCTTTTGGTTGCTGCAAACCCCGTCTAAGCCCCCAACTACAACTACATCCCTCTCCGGCTGGGTCCGACCATTACTTTTGCTTTTGCGGGTTTGAGTAATGGATTAGATTTTTACTCACTTGTTGGGTTCGCTGGCTGCTCCATTGGTTCACGTGACTCTTTGCCGCTTCCTTTTTTTATTTTCGCACCCGCCTTTGATAGTGGTTCTCATACCCTTTCCCATCGCAGTGCATACTATCAAAATATCACGCGGTTTGTCATAGCGCGTAGAGGAGGAAAGTTTTTATTATTTTAAGTTGGGAAGATTAATACCCTTGTGGTCAATTGCCTTACGGCTTAGTTTATATGTGGGAAATGCGAAATATCTTGAAATCAAAATATTTTTATCGATTTTTCTCTTATTGCTATATAATATAGTATTGTGATCTTGATATTATTTGGCTCATATTTAAGCATGATAGTTAAACAATATATCTTGATAAACATAAAAGTTTTCTAAAGAAGAACCATCTTTTTGATCGTCGATCCTATGAGAGGTATGTGATATAGTTTTCCGATCTGGCTGGGTCCGACATATGCACTGACGGATATATCAAAATGGCTGTGGATGGCTGATCTAGAATATTTATACTTTATGGAAATGTCGGAAATGTTTCCTTCTATGCGTTACACATTTTATGACAAATTTATAATATCCTTTACAGGAGCATGAAAGAAAACAAAATTGTTCAATCTCATAAAATAATTTTTTAAGATTTGTGGGTCATTTTGAAAAATTCAATTATTTATTTCAAAAATACTTCAACGGTCGGTTTTATGATTTAAATACATACACTGTTTTCTAAATTTTGATCGACAGTAAAAAAAAATCCAAAAATATTGCCAAACTACTCGATCTCGACGATCTGGCAGCACCAACACTGTAAATTGCAGCACTAAGTTGGCTGCGAATGGTTTGAATTCTGGCCAGATTTGTTTCATTTTCTGTTGTATTGCTCAATTAACCTGTAATACCTGAACTCATAAATCAGCTGGTAAGCGCATTCAGCATTCGTTATCTAATAAATTTTGTTCGAATTTGGTTGGGGATTTTGTCTGTTTTGGGCAGACTGGCGTGAGGCGTTGCGGTAACCCCTTTTCGACCACAATGCTGGCACATTAAAGCGCATTCCTTTTGCTCTTTACGCACTGCGTACTCTTGTGTGAACTGTGGTTTTTTTTTTTGATCAGACCATCAGACCCACCTGGGGTTAACCCCAAAGCACGTGGAATTACTTATTTTGTTATACCCTCCAAAACTAAAATGGGTAAAAGTCAATGATAGAATAAAGTTGCGATAGTGTAGTTTTAAAGGTAAAAGTTTATGTGTAATAAGTATATGGAAAGCCGAATTCAAGCTAAATGTCTTATCCACTAAGCCTTAGATATTGGAAGTTGTCAATAAATTTGATATATTTTAGTATCTAGCTGGCGTGTTTCAATATTTTCTTAGTATTTGTACATGCTAAAAATATTGTAGGACTTGATTTGTGAGTTTTGTAGACGTGAAGAGGCGGACTCACGAATTGAACCATAAGAAAGAACGCTGGCTCAAACCACAAAAGCTAGTTATTGCCTGTTCACAGGATATGCACAAGTTTCGCATTCTCACTTGGTTTTTTGTTCTCCTTTGATATCCTGTGAAATTTTCGTCAGTTGATTTTTAATATTTCGTTTTTCGTGTGCGCTTAAAGCACAGCAAAAAAAAAAGAAGAAAAATTACCAAAAATTTAAAAAAAAAAAACGTGTTCATTTTTCCGATCAGGTCATATTCTTTAGCTAATAAAGTTGGCCAAAATGTTCAGCACATTGATGGCACGCACTGCTGCGATAACGGTGGCCATTTATTTTACAAATCGGGTCGGTGTTTGGGGTAATACAGAAACGGCCGATCAACTATATCAGCGCTTAGCCAAGGGCCTGGAGCCGATGCGTCAACTGTTGCCGGTCAAGCTGCCAGCCCAGAGCGAGCTGAGCCTGAGGGCGCGTCAGTATTACGATCGCGGTATTAAGGAGGGCATACAATTGATGCGCCAGTTGCCCAACTATGCGGGCCAACTGCTCGAATTGGCCCGAATTGGGCTCAACAAGCAGCCCACCGATGATACCGATGATGAATACACCTGGCCGCCAGTTACATCTGTTGCTGTTGATAGCGAAGTAGCCGCAGTTACTGCCGCCAGCAAACAGCAGAAGTAGCCGACGTCCAGTTATATATGTATATATATACATATATATATATAGTGTATATAGTGCAGCATACGATCCACATCTAGTTGTTGCAACCCACAAATTCTCATCGAGTAGCACGGCCCAAAGGCCCAAAGTGTTTTGTTTTGTATTTAACGCGGTGTCGTCAAAATATAATGTGTGCGAACGGGTATAAATCATGGCGATTTATTCACTTATTCACATACCAAAGATCGGTCCGCTTAGTATACTGAGATCGGGAACATTTCGTTTGCCAGACTTAAGTTCCTTTTTATACCCTGAACCCATTAAAAATGAGTAAAAAGCGTATAATGTATTTGTGCAAATGTACCTGTCGTACCTGTTCCTGCTTGCTTATGCTACATTTTTATACCCTCGTAACAGGCCCCATAAAGTATACATACGAATGTATGTATGAGCAGTATTAACAGCTAATATATAATAACATATAGCTCTGCAGGATGAAACGGTGGCAAATACGTGTTTGTATGACAAACTTGTGGTTCTTCTTACGTTTGGACATCCAGTTTTTAAAATAACAACCATTTTACTTCAAATAATATTTCAATGTGAATACTTGCATATTTTTTCAAAAAAAAAACTTTAACTCCATATTTCCACATTTTCCATATTTAATCATCAGCATGCCTGAAATTCTAAGTGCTTTCTTGTTTTTATATTTGCTTAAGTTGCAGTTCATGTTAAAGTGCATGGTAAAACATGCCAAACTTTATCAACAGCGCTTGTCAGCGAATGTTGCTGAGTTTCTTGTTTCTTTGCTCTCCTCGAGAATGCTTTACTTTATAACTTACAGCTCAGAAATTAAAGAAAACTTTCAAACAAGTTTACGGTTTGGCTTACAGTTAATGTTAAGAAAATCGAACCCTCTATTATCCAACCTAGATATCCGTCCTAGCGTGTAAAAGGACTTGATTTCTGTGCTGAAAACTCAGGTGTTTCTTCAAGGCTCAACATGTGAGAGACAAAATATTGCCTCCGCCCCTCCATCCCTACACACACATCCTGATATCTAAGTCCTTTGGGATTGATTTAATAACGGGAATAATAACTAGTTCCTGGGACTTGCATATTTGTCAAGCCTCAAGCCAAAGCCCAGTAGAGCTCCTTAGATAAGTTTATGCCCAACCCATTTTAATTGCTAATAGTAAAGGCATTATGTGCAACCAATTCCAGTCTAAGCACAAAATCCTGCAAGCCTACATTCCAGAGCGGCAGCAGGCCGCATGCCAAGGCCAACAACTACCTGTGGCCCTTTCCCGGTTCGAATCCAAATCTACCACCAATCTCATGCTCCATGTTGTTTGTTGTTCATTTGCCGTATCAAAATCAATCGAAGCTTACAGAAAAACAACAGCATCAAAATAAAAGCAACAGAAAAAAAGGGAAAAAAGGTAGCCAGGGAAAGGTGGACTACGGGTAAAACCATCAAAGAAACGTTGAAATTTTATGAGCCCGCAAGGGTCACATTAAAACGCATGTTAAGGCAACAACAACTGAAAACATCGGAAACAACAACAAACAGAAAACAAAATAAAAAAAAAGGAAAGGAAAGAAAGTAGAAAAAGCGTTTGGCTAGGAAACATTTTGGCAGGGTGGTTGGGTTTGGTTTTTTGGTACAGGTTACGAGAATTGGCGCATTTCCCTGTGATAAGGTCGCACGGCTTGGTACGCAATGCCTCGACTGGCATTTTAATAGACTGTTGATATTGACGGTGTTTACAATGTGTCTGGGTTCAGCTTCGAACTGACAATGACTCGGCGCCGGAGTGTGGCCAAGTAGAGCGTGACAAAAAGTGCGACCACGTAGCAGGACCAAAAGAATTAGGTGGCAGGGGCTTTTGCGGCATCGGGTTAAACAACAGCCTGACAATGTCAGCTCAGGCAAGTCATCAAGTCATCTTTAAGCTGGCCAAGAAACTCAACTGTCAACTCTTTATAAATCGTTTATCGCTCTCAAGTAAATCAAATCTAAAGTCGGGCGAGCAACTAAGAGCATAAGGTAAGCGACCTTCTTCTTCTTGAGACTGATCTACGCCAAAAAATCGACCGTTAAGTGGTGTTAAAGAGCCTCTGTGACTTGGGTTTCCGAGCGTCGGACCAAAAAGCGCAAAAACGGCGGTTCAAACCACGCGACAAGCTAAAGAAATTGATTTTTAATGCAAAGTTATGTTATTGCATATATAATATTTAATATTTTAGTTTAATATTCAACGTAATGTTTAATTGAATGTTAATAAGTATAAAACAGATGAGAATATTGGGGCAAGCCAAACTACAGTGAAAACTCTGTTCTGCGACAGTCGGGCAATTTGTGTCCGCTCAAGAGAAGTGTTCGCCAAATACGGGGGGAATGATATGACCTGATCAAGGCTTAAGAGAAAGGGTCCGCTCAAGAAGGCTGTTCGCCTAAAAGACGTGCTCGTTCGGAGAGTTTTCACTGTACTTACAGTTTTCATTTTAGAATTTAGTGGCAACTACTTAAATCATTTTGCTGTCATTTCAATGCTCGAAATTATTTATTTGACCGTGCAACGCCGGGTAATCTTCTTCTTCTTGTTTAAAATAAAACAAAGATATTTTAGGATTTCAAATCGAATTCTTTAATTAAAATCTGGTAAAAAGCGTAAAAATTGGAATAAAGACTTGTGCTCATGTTATGTTAAAACTTGATTTAAGCTTTTTTTCCCAGCTTTTTAAGTGCTTGCTTCTTTTTAGGTTCCAGAAATATTGTATCCCAACCCGATTGGGCCCTTCTATCAACGTTTCCTGTGCTTCCCTTGTCCGTCTGAGCTTTGAATACTTTGTTTCGTATTCATACTTTATGTGAATACTTACACATATCATTGCCTCGCCACACGAATCAAAAGTTCGCTGAGAAATACTCGTTCCTGTGGCGCCTTTTTATGTTGCGTACTCCATACTTTTGTAGAGGGTATTATAATTTTTTCATACAATATGTAACGAACGGAAGAAAGACATCTCTGAGCCCATACAGTATATATATTCCAGATCGGTTTCTATGCGAACATGTCTCTATATATACAAAATCCAATCAACATCGGAAAACTATATCATATAGCTGGCAAACTATTCTGGCTTTTATCAAATATCTGCAAAAATGTCAGGCAACTGCCGGCAAGGGTATTAAATCTACGGTGTGCTTTCTCGTTCTTATATTATTTTATTTTTTTTTTTGTACATCAAGTGTAAAATACTTTTCACTTTTGTTGTCGAAACATAATCCAAGTTGTATCTATTTACATATTTATCTGCATTTTGCGGTATTCGTTGCCAGCTAAGGGTTGGGGCTGAGCCTTTTTTTTTTTCTTTGCTTTTAGGTTTTTTGATGGAAGGAGGAATCCTACGTGCCGCATCTTGGGGCTGACTCTTTAACTGCTTATGGGTTAGATTTATAGTCACGGCTTTTATTTATGTCACTTTTGCCGTTGTTCTACAGCAGAGACACCATTTTTCTTGTGGTTTTAGCATACTGTCTGTCTGTGTGTCTGTCTGTGTGTCTCTCGTCCGGCAGATCCTTGCAGGGATAGCTTCTGGCCGTTGCATAAAATCAATTTCCTTGGCTTTTGTTTTCGCCTGCTTTCCGGGCGTTCGTTCCGCACGTTGATGCCGAGGTAAAAGTGTTGCAAGTTTATGTTTTACGCCAAAGACGCCGAGACGACACGCAGTCGACGCCTGCCACGCCTGCCACAGCTGCCACAGCCGGGGGGTTGGCTACGGCGACTGGGAGCTGCTAGCTGCTAGCTGGGCATGCCCAGGAGTGGCACATTTGGCGCCCAGCCGTGCGCTGTCTTGCATATTTAAGTTGCCTCCTGCTGCTGCTGCCAACTTGCCCCCTTGCCAGTGCTGCCCCCAAATTTCCGTTTGGCTCCACCTGCTACTGGTGCTTCATTAGATGCTCAGCTCCTTGTTGGCTGCTTGGCGTTATCTAAACCTATATTTTCGTGCATTCATTTGGCTGCAGCACTCATTTCCGCTTCGCTTTTCCTGTTTTACGAACTCGACTCTCCTTTATTAATGAAGTGGCCCCAGCTACTATCTCTCCCTCTCGCCCTCTCTCCTGCTCTCCCTCTCTCCCGCTCTCTCCTTTGCAATTAGCCAAATGTGTGAATATATATATTTTGTGTTAATTTCCGTTTAATTGTTTAATATGTTGTTTGCATTTTCTATTAGCATCTTTCCGTCTCGCATTGTTTCAACAATTATTGCCTCATCCGTCCCTACGCGCCCTTCACCTCCACCTTCACCTCCACCTGCAGCTCCTCACTTTGCTAATTGGCTGAAGTGTGTTGTTGAAGTGCGCCCTGTCAGCTTTTTCAAGGGTTGTGGCTGTCCAAGCATTCTTGAATGGGCTATTTGCCGTGTGCTTAAGGGTTAGCCACTGGCATAAACACCTGGAATTATCCGTTCACATTCGGACAGGTGGGCGAACAGCTCGTTTAGCAACTAGCTAAGGTGGTCAAGTAGCCACTTTCAGCTCAACTGACAGAACCTCAAATACGCTCAACCCATATTAAGTGGGCGCTTTTTTTGTACCCTGTAAAAAGGCATCAAAGTGAGAAGAACGTTGTATTAAGTATATCTCTCTCTCTCTCTCTATATATATATATATATATATATATATATATATAGCGGGTCTTGCCCGTGGCATGTATAAAATAAATTTTCCCGAAAATCTTTAAAAATGATTTTGACACTGATCGGACGGTAAACAAAAAAGTTTCATATAAACGTTTTCCGCCAATTTTCCACTGTTGCGGGTGGAATTTCCCAAATCGCTGAAGCAAGTATTCTTTAAGTTCCTAAGTAGAGCTTTGAAAATAAGTTAAAAGCAAATCGGACAAAGCCCAACAAATCTTTGAATCGCATTTCAACTGAAGAAGTTTCTGGATTCTGCGAACAGTGTGAAACACGTCTCAAATGATTTTTCTTATAGATCTCTGGAAATGAATTTGAGCATGAAACATCACCCACCAAATCTATGACCCCCATTTCCACCAAGGAGGGATGGATTTTCCAAA
Source organism: Drosophila montana (assembly GCF_035044405.1). Taxonomy (NCBI): domain Eukaryota; kingdom Metazoa; phylum Arthropoda; class Insecta; order Diptera; family Drosophilidae; genus Drosophila; species Drosophila montana. Next base: position 404,464 of record NW_026997351.1, on the reverse strand, counting down.
AAAGTTCGAATCACCCCTCAAATGAATTTGAACAAAGTTCTTTGAAAATAAATTTGAGGCCGATCGGATGGTGAACAAAAAAGTTGCATACAAACGTTTTGCGCGATTTTTCCACACTTGCGGGTGGAATTTCACGTCAGGACAATCAGTTTTATATATAGAGATATATGATTGAATAACAGTCGAATCCGTAGAAACCAGCTGTACCTGGGAATGTTTTTCATCTAGCTTCGTTAACTGAGTTAACTAAGAAGCATATTCTCGATAGGCATCAAAAAAGATCTGTATCTCCTTTAAAACACAAAGCCAAATTAAATTTATATTCTTATGCATCGCATATTTATGTGTACAAAGCGTATAAAATGAGCTTGTGTTAATGTGTGTAACGAGCAGATGGAAACTCCAATCTAAACTATATAGATTCTTGATCAGTTGGACGAGCTGAATCCATATATTGAACGATAGTCTAGATTGAAAGCCAGGGTATTGAGAGAGAGCTCCTTATCATGTTTCCCATTTGGCCCAACTCCCATTTCCATTAAATCGATAAATATCAATTCGACTCGATAGCTTTAAGAGCCAAATAGACTGAATTTGGCGTGTAGGTATATACTAATCAAGAAATATTCCACATTTTGGGTAACATGCCCTGAAAATTGAAAAACTCTCTGCTTTCAAGGCAGAGCCTAACGCCTTAAAATGCACACACTTTTTTCTATGACATAGATCGGACTTTAGGCACCGAACTAAGCCAAGAATGCACTAACCATACAACATATGTACGTACTATATATATCATATATATGACATTTATATGCTACAAATTATACTTTGTGAAGAAAGTGAAGGTTGTTTTGCCTACCTGCCTGCCTGCCTACCTGCAGGTTACTTAAAAGCTCCTCAACTTAGCCGCTTCATTATGAATTTCGAATGGCATTAAGCGTGCTTTTTTGGCTGCCTCGCAGGGTTAGCTGCGCGAGGTTAGCTAGGCTGCTTGGCTAGTTAATTGGCTTAGCTGATTTAGATGGCGGCATGCTCGAGCGAATGCCGCAGCTGCCGCATTGCTAATACGCCATGGTGCACACACACACACACACACAGAACCGAACGCCTAACTAATTTAAATCATTTTAATGCCTGCGTCACCCAACCTATGCGAACTTAACTAATTCCCGCGCAACTCTTAAGCTCCATGCAAATCCCGAATGCCATAAATGTGGCGCTCGGCGCACACCTCACCTTCTCCTTTCCCTTTCCTTTCCTCCGCTGGGGAAAGCTACTGGCAACAGACAATGCCAAACCGCAGCCGCCAACTTGGCCAAGACGCAACTTTCAATTGTGCCCTGTTTGTGTTTGTTCGCAAGTCGTAATAGAATAAAGTTTGCCGCCATGGGAATTCCAACTGTTGTTTTTCAAACGTTGCTCGTTGCTAAACCACCTGACCGCCACTCCCCGCCCCGCTCCACGCCCACTCAAGAGTGCGGTATTCCCTTCTGGAGAACGCCAACTCGTGCCCAGGTTCCCAAGGACGACAACATAAAAAGCACATAGATCTCACTCGCGACATCTTTAGCTTGTTCTGTGCGTGTAATCCACTCAGCCCCCAGCCTCCAACCGCCAACCCCCAAGCCTCCCCCCCTCGCATTGAGCTGTGCGTACATATGACAGTTGGCCGCCATTTTGCTCGAATTCGTAGTCTAAAGCTGGCAAAAAGATGTTTATTGCCTTCTGTTGGGAGCGTTGCGAACGTTATGAAAATTGTTAGCAATACACTCGACATTTTAATATACCTCTCACTCGCTCTGTCCCTCTCTTTATACATAAATATATGTATATCTATATATAAATTCATGTAAAATATCCTATATAGACATAGGTCAAAATTTCCCACTCCCATAACTCGGTTAAAACTCAAACGATTTTCATATGGCTTGGCTTTTTGTTCATAGTTTAGGCTTTATATCAATTTGGCGTCTTTTCTTGGTCAAAGTTCATGTAAAAATGTTAGCCTCAAATATCCTATATAGAGAAAACAACCTAGTCGGTTGTGAAGTCTTGAGCTGAAGTGAACCGGTACGAATCGGTTTTAAATGAGAAAATGTATATAGAGGTTGAAATTATAAAGAAATTCTAATAATTTAATTAATTTAAAGTAAGAACCAAAAAGTTAGGAGCACAAAATCTCGTAAAGTTGCACACAAGGTTTTCGAAATTAAGCTGATTGAGAATTAAAATTTCGGAATAGTTCTTTTTATCTGTAAAACGGCTTTAAGTACTCAAAAATTGTTCCGGAAATTGTAGATTAAATTAGATTGTGCACTTGCCTAAATGATTTGTGCCGTTGGCATCTTTGGAGCTATCATTGTATGGCTTACATTTCAAATTATATACACGCCATATGCTTTGCCATATCAGTGAACGCTTGGTAAACTGATCCCAGTTTTATCTGTGGGCAATCTGTGTCATAATACAAAAATCGTATATGACTTAAATGGCATAAGCAACTGAATTGGATCACATTATATATGCCACTTGTGTTCAGTCAAGCATTCAAAGCGTTCATTAGAAATCCTAGACGAGTGTATGGCATAACTGAATCTTTGCTCATATATATACATATATGCATAGTATATAGATATATATGTATCACTAGACGGGCATTACTTCATATGGCGAAATTGGTTTGACAAACTTTCAAGGGCGCATCGAGTTGAATTTTAAAGGAAAAAGCTAATTTTGCCGTGTTTTTGCTCAAATGATGTAGATGACAGATATGTATGTAAATAGATGTGTACATGTATGACATGCATGCGGGTACATATGTATATTGATGTATGCGCGTGTGTGCGTGTGTGTGTGTGTGTGTGTGTAGCTCACCTACTTAAGGCGCCTGCTGCTGACTGTCGTCTGTTGTCTGTTTATTGCTTTTATTTATTTACTAGACATAACTGCCAGCACACTCACACACACACACATAGACAGAAACACACTCACACCCTTCCAGTTTTTAGTCGTGCTTTTGATTTGTTGTTGCCCGGCATTTGCTGTTCATCGCTGGCATCGGCGTCGCAGGTGTTGCGACGTTCCATTTTGTGGTGTTTATGTCAAAAAAGTGGAATTTTATGTGCGCGCTTAAAAGTATGCAAAATGTTTTTTGTCATCTCGCGCCGCTGCGGACGCTGTGTCTTGGCTGCCACCCACGGCCGGGTGGGGCGGGGGTGCTTGTCTCGGCTAGGCCATAAAACAGCGCGCGCTCAAAAGCAGGCAACATAAAGTTTAATGTACGCCCGCTGTCGCGACGCGGTCCTTGCCCGCCAAGTGGGTGGGGCGAGGCGCACAGCGTTTATATTGAGCGGGGGGCGTGGTAATCAATATGCCAACTGTCCATTGATTGGATTTTGATTTGCTTGGCAGGCGTCGCACGCGGCGGACAGTGATTAGGAATTGCGTGTGGAGGGCAACCCCTGGCAGCGGGACCCATAAAACTAATCAAGTTTAAATGCGAGTTGGACATCAATGTTAAGCTGCATTAATGGACAACAGACCAACACACACACACACACACACACACACATGGAGAAAGAGAGAGTCACTAATTAAGTAATTACTTTTCGCTCATTAAGCGCAACGCAAGAAATTCAACTTCAATTTAACTTGATGTTGTCTGCCCCAACACCCTGTCGTCTTGTCCATCAAGTGCGCACTTAGCAGATACAAAATACACATATATACCACACTCACACACACACCCATACACACACACACACACACATACAGTTGGCAAGTTTTTGCGCACTTTATGTTGCTTTGGTCCTTGCTCGCCTCTCATCCCCCCTAAAGCTAATGCCGTTCGTCTCGACCTCGTCCCCGTCCTCGTCCTCGGCATCAATCGATTGAATCGACGACGCTTAAATATTAATGATAAAATGAAGCAAACGGTGGCGGCTCCCTGCTGCCCCATGCCCCTCAGCCAATCGCCAACCAATGTAGCGGAGCCTGCAACGCATTTCATAAGCAGCATCAAAAGTTTTGCGCAGTTTCCCGGATGACTCATGCGGCCAATATGATGCTGACAAACCGGCTATGGTTGCCAGCGAAATCACCTACAATTGTCAAGTTTGCAGAAAGCTTTCAAAGAGCTTTCCAGTCAAAAGCAGTCGACAAGCTTGTCTCTTGTTTAATCTTAAAGCTCTTTTTGATAGGAAAAACCTAACTGAAAATCAGTCAAGCTTCAGCTTAAGCGTAAAGCTCAATTCAAGTGGCTGGAACACTTTAATGTAACCCGCCCTTGTTAGCTTGAAGTTCCCCTGTTTTCCCATAAGTTTAAAGCATTTAGACAATGAGCTTAAAGCTCGCTCAGCTTAATCTGCAGCTCGTAGCTAATATGCCCCAACAAATTGGGAGCAGCGTCAATGCGAAAAGCCAAAGTTAAACTCAAAATGCGAAAAGTGTAAGAAAAATATCAGACGCCATAATTAACTAGCTCGGAACGCCGCCGACCCAAACAAAGGACCAAAACGATGACAAGGACAAGGACGATCGGCGGCTGCGACTGCTGCACTTGTGGCACATGCAGACGCCGCCACAGTCTAAAATCAACAACGCAAAATGGCCAACTTTCGCTTCGAGCCGCATGCCGCATGCGGCAAGCCGTTGGTGTGGGCGTGGCACTTACATGGAATCATGGGCAACAGACGCGTCAACGATTTTTTGTATACCCATTGACAAAAGCTAAAAAGGATTCGACCTCATGGAGTGTATACACATATATATTCTTGATCAGAACGACGAGCTAAGAGGCTAATACAAAAATGAAGAAGATTTCCCTTCTTGAATACCTTCGTCCATTCCCCCCCACCCGAAATTGGAAAAGACCCCTATCTTTAAAGGCAAGACTTTGCGCCTTTGGTGTGTTTGCCTTTTGTATGCCATATTAAAGAAAATTACATAAAGATCGGACCATAAGCACCGAGGCTAATCAAGAATGCATTTCCCATGCATATATGCGCATTATAATGTGCTTTCGTGTCTGTGTTTTTTTTTATGTATTTATGGAAAAAGGCTTTGAATGCTTGCAACATCAGCTTGCCGCTGGGCTCAGGGTATTTGTCAGGTCGGGCACACCCGACCAGGTCACTTTTAGCTGTTTATTTTCAAACTTATATGAGCCTCCAACTGCTAGGCGAACAATTTTCAAAGCCGTGCACTGAAGTGCTTTAAAAAGATAAAAGCCATTTATCATGCATGTACACACTCTCTCACACACTCTCTCTCACACACACACACATGCCTAGACAGGTGGCGAAGGACATGGAATCCAGAGGGCAGACACGCGTGCCGCAGCACATTTTCATTGAACTGAGTAATCCTCAGCCGAAAGTGATGGCAAAAACATAAATTGTATTATTACATGCAACACTACGACGCTTGAATGCCCTTAAATATGCATTTGATTGACAAAAGCTGGATGCTCTACAGAATGCCACATGCATATAAAGAGTTTTTGCCTCGGCTCGAGATAACTTTGAAATACTCTTGATTTTTTTAGAAAATGTATGCGTTATAAGTAAATCTCATTCAAATGGAGTTTTGGAAAAAATCAAGCGCATCACGTGTGCTATTAATTATTACAAATCCGCTGACATAAGTGGAATATAGGTGGAAAGTTTAAATCTTGCAGAAAATCACTTGAGCAATCAAAGTTTTTATAGCTTTATACTCTCTACTCTCGTTCAAATAGAGTTTTGATAACATTCAAGTATAACAAGTGTGTCATTAATTATTAAAAATCCGCTGCTAATGGGGGAAAATGGGTGGAAAGTTTTTATTGGCTTATACTCTTATCAATGAATAAATGCATTTCATTCCAATGGAATTTTGAAAATATTTAAGCATAACACGTGTGACTTTGATTTTTATAAATCCACTGCCATGAGTGGAAAATAGGTGTAAAGCTTAGCGAAAATCACTTGGCACAATCAAAGCTTTAACGGGCTAGATGCTTTCTTAAAAATACATTTAAAATACCAACTTTTAAGGCCTATACCTTAGGTAAACCAAATTGTTTGTCTTGATTCATTTTTCTGAGTGTATAAAAAATTTCCCTATGTACATCTACTTTGTAGACATGCAAAGTATGAATATCGGATTTCCGGATGTTCCTCTAACCCACCTCTATATATAGTTTCCACTTATGCAAGCGACGCAAGCCAAACGACATAGTCATCATACTCCAAGCTATGTTAATACCCTAACGCCACGAGGCAAATATAAAGCCAAGGCGGCGCATTTTGCAGGTTCTCAAGCTTAGCCACCCACACACCCACACACACCGCCCCACGCCCCGCCCACATGCTGCTAAGCCGCTTAGGCGATCAGCTTGTGCCATTAGGCACAGGCCAAGTGTCCACCGCACCCCAAATACGCTAGCCTGCATACAACCAATGCCGAATAATCTATGCAGGCTAAAAATTTCTCAGCCTAAAAGCATGCAACAGTTTATTTTGGCGTTTCGATTTTCAGTGCACGTAGCTAAAGTTAGCCAAGTCATAAACCAGTTTTTCAATTTCTAATGCAAACGGCCCGAAAAAAAGGCGAAAAGTTAAAGAAAAGGTTTTCCCTTCTTACAAAGTGTATTGGAAAATGTGTACACCAAGTGGGGCTGGTGGGGTTGCGGGCGGCTCAGGGATCGAGCCGTGTCGTAAATAAACAGCAGCAGCAGCAACAACAACAACAACAACAAAGCTAGAGTTACATTTGCGCTTGTTTCCTGCTTTTGGCTCGTTGAATGCAATGGCTGCCACTAAATTTTCCACGCTGCCGCCGTCGCCGTCACAGCCGACAACAGTTTTTATCGCATTCGCGTGTCTGGCATGCATGCTTCACTTATGCCAATACCCAGAGTCTTAACCAGCCACCCACCCCCCCCCCCCCCTCCTCCTCCGTCGCAGCCTCCACCGACAACCCGCAACATTCGGCCTGCCCCTGCCACAAAGCGCCGCCCACACGCAACAAAGCTGAAAATTGCTACTTTGTTCGTCGTCGCCGTCAAGCACCAGACCATCCCCCCCCCTCCTGCCATCGTCGTGGTCGTGCCCGTTGAGCTAGAGAAATGTGGAGTACTGGGTTAATATGTCTATCACTTTTATGGCTAGTTGGCTCTGCTAAGCACATATTAATTTTGAGAGTTATTATTGTTGTTATTGCCGCTTTCCGTTGCCAACTTGCTAATTATTGTTGCAACTTTCGCATTTATTTATTTATACTTCTTTTTTTTTTTTGCTTTTGGGCCTTAATCGTTGGGCGTGTCAGTTGCGCAATCTACAAAACTGACTGTGTGCTTATGAATTAACTCATTTACAGATCATTTGATTTGTTGTCTATCAACAGTTTAAAAATTATTGTCAACATAGAAAACGGTTGCAAAACTATTCACCCATTTTTAACCTATTTAGCACATTTGAAAGAATATAAGAACAATGGATTTAATAATGAAACTTATCAATAAATAAAAAAACCATTTCATTTTAACATTTTTCTTTAACGTACACCCCAATTTGTTTACAATTCGCAACCAGTTCTAGCTTTCTTAGCATGGCTTGTAATGTTAATTTAAATTTCATTTTTTTAAAAATATATTTAATAGATTTGTTCTCCATGAACAGTTTTTTAAATTCTTGTATATATTGAGAAGGGTTCCCAAACCAATTTTCGTTTTTTAACTTATTTAACAAAATTTAAAGATCACATTGTCAAACTATTATCTCAATAATGAAACTCAGAAAAAAAATTAAAGACTTTATTTTTAATATTTGCTTTGAGCTAGTAATTGCTATCAAAAGAAAATCGTTTACAATTCGCAACCAGCTCTAGCTTTTTTGGCATGGCTCTCATTATAAAGCTTTTATATATATATTTTATAGACTCTCTCTAATTTAACTTATCTTAACCTTAGTTATGTCTCAACAATGAATCCTTTTGGCCTACAATTTCCGCTCCATTTCCCATATTTTTACAGCCTAAACAGTTTTTGCGTTTTTGTCAAGAGTTTTCATAACGGTGGCAAATGACGCAGTTGGCGTCAAGTTCTTGTTGCATTCAACACTTGGCACTGGGGATTTGCATTTGAATTCGGTTGCAGTCGCCAGTTCCAGTTACGCTTCAGCGCTCAGTTAAACGCTCTCGATCAATGTCTCGCTCTCTCGCTCTCCCGCTCTCGCCTAGCTGTTTATTTCCTTGTGAGACCGCAACGGGTTTCACCTTACCACATGCACATGCCTCAGGGCTGCTGCACTTGTTGTCAACTATTTTATCAAGGCAACAGCAACTACAGCAACAAACAACAACAACAACAGCAACAACAACAAAAAGAAAACCTTTAACGCCTGCTGCTTTCTGTGTTGCTTTTATTGGATTATGCGCTTTCTCTTTCACACATTTCCGCATGCGGCTGCAGTAACGGCTATTGGCAATGCGAGTCGCGGAAAAACCAGACCGCCATACAGCGGCCCGGCCCCCTGGTGAAAAGCGCGTCAAGCCAACATCAAGAGAAAATCGCTGCCAAGCCGGTCAAGCTGGACAGGTGTGCTGGCAGCGCAGCTCCATGGCTGGAAACTGGAACTGATTCAACTAAACATTGCGAAATTACATTTTCCATTTGTGCTGCACATGCGGCGGCTAATTAATTTGCATTTCGCTTATCGATTTGATTGCCACACAGCAAAATTGCAGTTGATTGAACCTGCCACCAGTTGCGTGAGTCAGCCAGCGGGCGGCCGGGCGGGCGGGCGGACGGTTGGTCGCCAAGAAAATGGCTTCCTTGCCGTTGTTCTTGCTGCTCTGGCCAAAAATCGTATATTCATATTCCATTTTCCAATTCTTTCGACAGCCTCCTCCTTCTCGCACGCATGCGGCAATCGCTTTGCGCACACATCTTGCGCTCATTCCAGTGTGCTCTGCTCTCGCTGCTGCTTTCACGGCCTTTCCTGATCTCTCTCTCCCTCTCTCTCTCTCTCTCTCTCTCTCGCTGTGTGTTGAGTGCGCCATTGGCTCTGGGGGCGCCGCATCAGCGTCCACGTCGCGTCGTCGCCTTCAGTCACAGCTAAACTTTCAATGTGAACGCGCGCGCGGCCTTCTTTTCGGTCTTCGGTCGTCGTCGTCAAGCGCTGCTGCGCGGCTCTTTTCTTAGTCGCCGCGTAAACGAATTGTGTGTGTGTGTTTTTAAGGTGTGTGTGTGTGCGTATGCGTATGTGTTAGTGTGCCTGCACCCCTGCCCAGCCCTGCCCTCAAACAGACTCCCGCGCAGATCGTTTGTGATTCATTCAAATCAAGCGAAATTCGCCAGCCTCAAATATCTTCCAGCTTGCTGTTGTTGTCGTTGTTGTTGTTGTCAATGCATTCGTCTTCTTCTTTTTTTTTTTGCTCTCGTGCTGTAACCCGTAGCCTAACGGTAACGGTCAACTGCGCAAACAGCTTAAGAAACAACAACAAGAGATTTTTTTTTTGTATTGTATCTCTTTCTTTTTTGCCAAGCGACAAAGTGAAGAAGCAGCAGCAAAAATAACAACAAAAACGAAGCTCAGTAAATGAAATTCGCAATTTATGTAATGTTTGTTTTATTGCCGCTTGTTTTTTGTTTTTACTTCTTTTTCTTACATTTTGAGCCAGCAAAGTTCAAACCAAAAGTTCAGATTAGTTCAGAAGTTGGCGCGAGTGTAGAATTATTCCTTGGTGAGCTGAGAGAGAGAGAGAGAAAGAGAGAGAGAGGGAGAGAGAGAAAATAAGAATAGTTGAGTTTTTTAAAAGGATAGCAAAGGGTTAAAAATAGTTTATGAAGATCCGTTTGCATAAAGTCGGGCTGTAAATGTAAACTGTAAATGATTTCCTTCTGGAATATTTATGATGAGTTTGTGTTTAAATAACACTCAAAAAAAGATCGAAATAACTTGAAACTAGCTGCAGTTTTTAATGTAATTCGGATTTGAATTCTGAGCTAAGTCTCCAAAAGCTGAGAACAGTTTCTCATCAAAACTGGGCCAGCTATAACTGTCCTTACATGATTTGAATTTGCAATAAAATCCTTTTTTCAAAAATAATAAGAATTAAATATTCTCTATTTTCAATTTAATAATTTATAATTTAAGTATAAAAATAATAAATAAATAAATAAACTAAAAACAAATCAAAATAAAGATCTCAAAAACTAGAATTAAAGATTCAAGGCATTAAATATTTAATTTCTGGCAGATCTTTTATAATGTATTATCATAAAAACATCGAAAAGTACTAAACATTATCAATTTCTGGCAAATCTTTTATTATGTATTATCATAAGAACATATAAAACAGTTCGCTTTGGCTTAAAGTAAGAAAAAGCTTTAAAATTAAATACAAAATGTGTTTATCAAACTCGCGAATTCCCCAAAAAAGCAATAAAAGACAAAAAAAAGAAACAATTTTAAAGAAAACTGATACAGCCCAAACTTATCTACTGGGAATTCTACTAGAACTCAGCCCTGGTATCCCATAATCTATGTTGTTCTTCGATAATATTTTGGCATTCCCAATCCCATCCCATCCATATTTACATATAAGAAAAACTTAAGACTTGTGCATGCTTGAAAAAGATAAATCTGTCAATTCGTAAAGCTAAACGTATCTTTGTTTCGGATTAGTCACTCTGGAAACGGTCGCGGCCCACGCCATATGCACTATATACTTATGTTTATATATGGTATATCACTCGGGTTCGGGCGACTGGAAGAAATTTCGTGCGAGCAAAAACACGTGCAAATCGCTAGCGAAACGCGTCGTCGGCTTACGCGATTCTCAACTAAATGTTTTTGTTTATTGTTGTTTATTGTTTTTTTCTTATATATTTTTTTTTTTCGTTGGTGAAAATTTTGCATTTAATGAAAAGTTCTTAAAAGGAGCCCATTAAAATTTATGTACAACAAAGCTTCTGCAGCTGTGTGTGTGTGCGTGTGTGTGTGTGTGTGTGTGTGAGTGGGCGTCTGTTGTGTATTTGGTGTATATGTATATATATTATGGTGTATATATAACGTCTGATTAGTTTAATTAAAGCGTATTTTCAATTGCATTGTGCGCAGTTTACAGCGAAGCATTTCCTGCGAGGCGCGCACAAACACAGATTCACACACAGATACACACACACAAACACACACTAATAAAGAGACAAGGCCGAAAGTCCATAAGCAAAAGTGCAGTTAAGTGATCGTCTTGGGCGTCGCCCGCCAACAGCCCCTACACCCCCCCCCCCCCCCCCCGCGTACACATGATGACAACGAGCAGCCTGGGACGACATTTTCTGGAAAAGTTCTTTCCATTTCGGTGAGTGGGAAAGCAAAAGCAGAAACTATCTTAAAAATATGCAAAATACCAATGCCAAAAATAAATATGGGTCAGGCGATGCGCAAAAAAGATCGACAATACGCAACTTGAGGCAACTTGCCACTTGCAACATGCGTCAAGTGCCTGTTTGCTATTTTTGGTGCGCCTCAACTCAAGCTGTGTCACTGACTGCAAGTTGCCGCAAATTGTGGCTGCAACTGAGGCAACGATCGATCAGCAGCACCAACTGCTACACTATTTTCTTCCAGTGTAGACTAAGATGCATCGGCTTTCATTGAGCGAACGATCGATCAACCTCCAGAAAGTGTCCACGTTCAGTTGCCCTTTCCACGTTCTAGCTACATGTATCGCAAGTATTAACCGGCTAATAACGGGTCCTGATCCCATTCAAAATGTATCTAACAGGCAGAAGAAAGCATCTCCGACTCCATAAAGTATAATTTTTAATCTTTACACATTTCCCACCCGTGGCAAATTTAATTCTCACCCTAAAACCTTAAGACTCAAACTGCCTTTTAAATATGTAGATATTTGGGAATGAAAAGCAAGAAGCTTATAGGGCTGGACTTAAGAAGCTAGTGAATACCTGTTTCACCCAGTTCTTCAGTCCAGCCCATGGGAGCAGATTGGTCGGGAAACCTTGAGTATATATGTATATATATCATATCTTAGATCTTTGCGATTTCTTTTCTACTGTCCAACATGAAAAATGAAATATGAAGCCAATTGAACGAAAATTTGACTATTCAATTTTTCACCAAGAAGCGTGGATTTGCCGAAAAGTGTGAAACACGTGTTTAAAATATATTTTGAAACTCGATCGAGTATATTATATATTATATGGCATTTGTATATTAATGGCATATATATTATTGGCAGTAGCTCTGAAACTGCGCACGATCGTTGATCCTCTCTCTGAGAGGCGCGGGGTGGTGCGGCGGGGCAGTGGTGCAGCTTGTCAGCCAATTGACATTTGTCGTATGCAGTTAGATCGAATTGTTCTACACAAGATGTTGCCGCAATGGAATGTGCTGTCGGTTGAAGATCATCCACGCTGCATGCTGCACGCTCCACGATCCCCACACGCTGGCTGCCTAGGCTGCCTGTTAACAGCTGGTTGTTTCTTCTTCTTCTGTTGCTGTTTGGGGCAGGGGCGTGTTGCTGCGCGCAGCTGTTGGCGCCTCGTGAAGAGTCTGGGCTAAAATAAATAAATACTTCGCATCGATCGCTTCGGCTTTGATCAGCGTGGGGCAAAACAAAAAGAGAGATCAACAAAAAATCAACCAAAAAAAAAAAAAAAAACCAGCTGAAAACGGCCAAAAGGTCGCAGCTGCTGGCGGCCAAGTGCCACAAGTCGTTATCCTTTTTGGCTAATAAACATATTTTCTCATTTGCCCAGGCTCATTATGAGCCCGCCCGCCCTCAGACTCGCGCCCCTGCTCAACTAGCAGCTAAGCATTTTTATCGCCTGCTGTAATTGTCTGCATAACAATAACACTTTTGACATTAACAACCAGCAGCAGCAGCAGCAGCAGCAACAATAACAACAGCAACAACAGCAACAACAACAATCATTATGACAACAACAACAACAACAACAACAACAATTGTCATAATTTTGCACAATAAAAAGTGTTTTTCTTGATTAAATGGCGCATGAGGGCGACCAAGAGGGGGGAACTGAGGTCGCCCCATCGAAGATGCAAAGCTGAAAAAGCCACCAAAAAGGAAACACAAAAACAAAAACTTTGGCGAAATTCGCGCGTTTTCCGTTTTTCCGCTCTCAGCCACTTTTCTCGCCGACGCTTTCTCGGTGTGAAAAATACCAAAAATGGCATTGCCCATAATTTTATTGCTTTCATTTGTACAGCTGGGGGGGGCGGTGCGGGGCGGGGCTAAAGACTGCCATTAGTGGGGTGTGGAGAGGTCCAATGGCTGCCGAGCGGGTTAAAGGGCGGCGGCACGAAACTCTTTATGGATTGTCCCCACTTTCCGAAATGGGGCAACTCTGGCTGCTTTGAGTAGGCGAAAGTGTTTTGTTGCCCTCTCTCTCTCTCTCGCTCTCTCTCTCTCTCTCTAAACACTCACACACACACACACACATGTATGCTCATGCGACATTTACGGGAATGCAACTGCCAGGGTTGAAATCTTCAGCGAATCTTTTGATTAGCTTACAAAAAGTTTCTTAGACAACATTTCATTTCTTTTCTTTTATTATACTTTTCTTAATAATTAATTATTGTTCTTGTTGCTATTTTAAACAATTTCCTAAAGCAATTTAAAGTTTGCAAATAACAAAGAAGAAGAGCAAACGAAATACCTTTGTGTATATATGTTTGCATGTATGTGTGCACATATGTATATTTGCATGCATGTGTGCATGTATGTATGCATGTTTAGGTGCTTGTATGTGTGAATGCTGCATGTATGTATACATGCATCTATATATCTACGCATATGTGTGTGCAGGTATGTATGTATACATGTGAGTATGTATGCATGCACATATGTATATTATACCATATATGTGCATGTATGTGTGCAGGTGTGTGTGCATGCATGCATACATATATGTTTATTCGCATGTATGCATGTTTGTATATATGCTCGCATGTGTGCATGTATGCTTATATGCATGTATATGTGCATGTATGTATTCAAGTAAGTGTGCATGTATGAATATATGCATATATGTTTGCAAGCTTGTGTGCATGTAATTCTGCATGTATCCATATATGTATATATGCATATATGTATGTTCTGTTTTGAAAATAAAAGAAAACATATTTTCAAATATTGCCCTTCTATGCCATTCTCATGAATTCAAGTTAGGACCACATCTTACATGCTTTGATTGTAATATTTACAACTTGTATTGGCAATCTAATAAAGTTAATTTCGTAAGCACGTAATGCATTTGTGCGTGTCCCTTCTATAATACTAATGGATGGCTATAAAATAATCGTGTGTGAATCAAATCAACTTCAGTGCCTACACATATCTATAGGTTTGAACAATCGTTGGAATTTCCATACCTTAGCTCACTCGGGCTAAATTATAATGGATTTTATTTCTGTATTTAATTTGAAAGAGCAAGCGATTCCTTGCGTTAATATCTCTTTAAACTCAGACAGATTGATGATGATGATTTTTATTGGCCATCATCCCTGGTGCATTCCTCGTTTAATGCGCCTGTCGCATATCGTTGTCCATGTGCGCGCATTTGATTGGAGAAAGTCCAAATTGTAATTGCCATTTGCCATATTTGATAATTTCTGAGTTGCTTGCAACGCAGCAAGCCAACCATAAATACACATACTTGTCGACAAATACACATCCATGTGCATACAAATATGTGCGAGATGTGTGTGTGTGTGTGTGTGTGTGTGTGTGTGTGTGCAAACATACAATGTCGCATATGACCGGGCATAGACTCCATCATCATCATCATCATTATCATCGTCATCATCACATTTGTGTCATTATGATCGTCAGGCATTCAGCATAAGTTTAATTCGTTTGGCTTCAAATAGAACCTAGCACAGGGCATGCCGACTTTTACGTTCATTTTGTAAGCCTTGGAAATGTAAGTATCTGATTATTTTTTTCATTTACAAAACAAATAAACGCAAATAAATTTAGGCATATATCATATATTAAATCTCCTCAGTAACATCAAATTATGTTTTGTTCTCACTGTTAAGCTTTTAAATCCTTTCATGCATTTTATGTTCAACATTTTCGGTGGAATATTTTTAAATCTTTGATGAATTTTTATGCATTTTAGGTGCAATATTTAATATTGTTCCTATAAGAAATATTTTTGATGAATATTAATGAATTTTTTTTTTAATATTTAATATTTTTCTTATAAGAAATATTAATATAATATTCATCAAAAGATTCTAAAATATGCCAAGTAAATGCACTATTCGAAGATTTACCTAATATTTTATTTGATTTTATTGTTTTATTTCTAGTTCTGTTTCAGTAGGGGTATTCAAAATTCTTTGCCATTCAGCAAGATGAAAATTTGTATACCCTCCACCCATTAAAAACGGGTAAAAGGGGTATAATGTTTTTGTGCAAATGTATGTAACAGGCAGAAGGATACGTCTACGAGCTCATAAAGTATATATATTCTTGATCAGCATCAATAGCCAAGTCGCCCTTCTGTCCGTCCGCCCCTCCGTCTGTCCCCTCGCCTGTCTCTCCCCCCGTCTGTCCGTCCGTATGTACGAACGCGTTGATCTCAGATCCTTTAAGAGCTAGAGACTTGAAATTTTGAACGTAGATCCTCCTAGTGCTTCCTCCCTAGTACAAGTTTGTTTGTCCGGCAACCGATAACTGTGTGTGCGGCAGAGCGTTCCAGGGTATCCACTAGTCGCGACTCTTGTTTTGTTATTCTTCTTTTTTTATTTTTACTTTTTTTTTGCGCTGTTAGCCACGATTATTTGTTTATTTGTTGACTCCACTCTTGCCGTCCCTTTCTCTCTCTCCCTCTCCCCCTCTCGCCCTCTCCCTCCCGCTCGCCTGTGGCAACTTTCGCTAGAAAATTTATTAATTTATCCTAGGGGAGCAATAGTTTGGCGTGTGTTGCGCTCCCTCGCGCTGCCTCCGCTCTATTTGCCTCCTAGCTTTTTTTTATTTTGCGCTGTCCAGACAGCAAACAGCTTCCCTCCGCTCGCGTGCTGCTGCCGCACATACGTCTATATATATATTTTTGTTGCTACTTCAACTTCGAATGGCGCCGCATGCCGTTAAGATACTTTTGTATCTTTTTGTTGCTGCTGCTGTTGGCCGGAAGTAGGCATGGGCATTATTTAATTACAGGCTACAGTTGTCCTGTGCTGTCCGAGTCGAACACCCCCAACCCCCTCTCCCCCCTATGCCCCCATCTACAACGCCAGCTACCTAGCAACAATACCCCGCCTCGGGCGTTTTGTTGTTTTTGTTTACGGGACGGCGGCGGGGCTTCATCGTAAAAATATATATTTTTTTAAGCTACAGCAGCCTTAAGGGTAGGTGGCCGGCCCTTAGAATGCCAATTTCTTGACCCCGTCAATGGCCTTTGGGAGCCTCAAAACAATTTTCAAAATGTTGCCGGAAAGTTTTTAATTATTTTCTCTCTCCCTCTCGCTTAATGTTATTCTTGTTGTTGTTGTTGTTGTTGTTGTTTAAGCACAAATTGCAATGCAACAAATTGAATTAATGTCATTTCTTTTGCCTTCTTTTCTTTCGCAGGTGAGTTTTGCATTCAAACTAATTTATGCCTGAGCCGTATTAGCGCGTAAGTACAAAGTTTGTATCTGTATCTGTATCCGTATCTGTAAATGTATCTGTATCCGTATCTGTATCTGATTGGCGATATAAAGTCGCGACATCTTTGCCCATCAAAACGCGTGTCCATGTCATTTTCCATAATGCGCTGCAAATCAACCCCCCCCGCCCCCCTCAAACACCTCAGCCCCACACCCATCTTCCTCTCCCCGAAACTGGTCTCCATATGCCTGCAGCCGCATTTGTCGAATTTTCCTGTTGTTTTTCTCTTATTTGCAGCCGATTTTTGTTTTAGTTTTCTGCTTTTTTTTCCCACGGCCTTTTTTCTTGATTTGACAGCTTGTTTACAGCATTGGGAAAATTGTTGTGCTGCAGCATTGTCGGCACAGATTGTCTGCCCGATATCGCATAAAATTCCACTCGTGGGTGGCTCCTTCCAGCCGAACTATCCAATTATGTCAGCTAAGAACTCAAATGCAGATGCGATGACAGCGCAATTGGTATCAATCCTTAAACCTGTCTCTTCGCGCAGGATTTGTTGGAGGCCACAGATCGGGAATAACAAATTCCCTAATTCCCAATTAGGCTTAAACCGATATGTTTATGTGTATGTTTATAACTGTGTATATATTCGGTTAAATACAGGCAAAACTCTATCGAAGAATAGTCGGTCAATTATATAGCTCCAATACTTTGCCATAATTGTATTTATTATAAATATTATATAATATATTTGATATGCTAAACGAAAATTTGACTCAAAGAGGAGTAAGAAACGATATCTGCGGCACGCCGAATACTTAATACCCTTGTAGCCATTTGCCTTACGCTATTGCAGACATGTAAGAAACTAAAGAAAGAAATAATATCTCGAAGAACAGATTATTTTGCCATGCAAAAACTCATTTTTCGATCGATTCTAACTATATACATATATATAGTGCTGTGAGATCTTGCTAAGATTTGGCTTACATATAAGCAACCTGTTTTTTGTATAGTAAATGCTGGGGTTAGTTAAGATATCTTGATAAACAATGATGCGTGACATATTCCGTGCCAAATTTATAATACCCTGTACAAGGGTGAAAAAATGTGAGCAACAAACTTGAAAACAATCGAGGATCTGTGATCTTTCCTATATTTGTATTATTTTTTGCCGTTTGCCGTTTAACTCGACCTAAAACCTCAGAAGTCCGCTCAGGAGAGCTTTCTATACACATGTGTGTATGCATATGTGTTATTTATAGCTTAAATGAATGTTTTTAAAAAGGAATATTAAATTGAAGAACATTGAAAACAAGTTCACTTAAGCGGCTCCAAATGCTTCCTATTCCAGCTTTAATTGAAAGCTCGATGCGCTAATGCAAAAGCTGCTTTCAAGCTTTTGAGTAACGTTTTTCATGGTGCGCTTCTAGGCTTTTTATACTGTTGCTGCAATTGTGCATACTTAAGAGATGCAAGCACATGCAGCCGAAAGCTTTAAGAGTGTGAAAACGCTTTTGACTAAAATTCCCAACAGGTTCTAGAGCATGCAAAAAAACAGCGTCTAGCAGAGGGAACTCAAAGCTTTCAACAAAAGTTGTGCTCCTAAGTGCATAAAATAAAAATAAAAAACTTCTATTCTTTAAATAGTTATGAATTAAATATTTTGTAAAGTAAACATTTTGGCTTTTGGAACAGAGGAATCTGGGTGGGGAGGGGTAGCTACAAGTGGCCAGAGTACGTGAATCCTTTGTCCGTCTATAAGTAAGCAATCTGTCAAGGATTCCAGGCGACTTTAAGCGGCGTCTCTAAATACTTTGCGGTCGCTGCCGGCGCTGCGCCCGTGGCTGTGCTTATTGTTTATTGCGAATTGTTGCCGTTTTAATAATTAATCATTTGGCCTTAAAAAGCAACGCAGCAGCAACCAGAAATATGCACATTATGTGGCCAACCGAGCAAGCAAACGGAGTCGGAGTCGGAGCAGGAGGCAGGGGGCGGGAGGCGGAAGGCGGGAGCCAGAGTCTGTTCACAGGATATGCGTTAGCCAATGGACCAGAAGGACTATGGGCCAAGGCCTCCAACCCGAAACCGAGACCGAGACCAAAACCGAAACCGATATAAATTGCATTATGGGCAAATTAATTGTTTTTACCGGAGCGATGGGGTCGACATTAATGGGCCAACCACCCCAACGCCCCGGCCAGCCCGACCAGACGGCATAAGGCCCAAGGACATTAATAAGGCCCAAAGGATGTGGTGACATTAATTGCGCGACGTTCGAGACAAAACGAAGCGACTGTAGTGCAACAGAGAAAGAGAGCGAGAGAGAGAGATAGAAGGGGGGGAGGTATAGTCATTACATTTCCATATAAATATTTATCGCATGTGATAATGCCGCAGGACCCGTCGTCAGCTGGGTAGATGGGCCGCGAGGGGGGGTGAGCTGGTCGCTGGGCTTGTCAATAGTTTTTCAATTTGTGTACAATATATGCTCAAAGAGCGAGAGAGGAAGCGAGAGAGAGAGTGAGTGGAACAGGGACAGCACATGCAATTGTGAGCACATGTTGTCGCGTTTATGCTGCCCCCCTCCCCTCCCCCTCCCCCACGGCCACCCTGCATATGTGCGTGTGTGTGTGTGTGCTGCTTATCGGCTGCGGGCTTTGCATATGTAATTAAAGGCGAAATCCCTCGCACTGGCTGCCATTGCCAAATGGCCAAGAATTGTGAATTATAATTGGCATCCCGCCAAACTGTGAATGGGGCCCAGCTCAAAGCTTTCTAAGCGCCAGTTCCCGAAGCTGGCACATTAATTATTTTAATTAATAATTGTGTGGCATTAATTTTGATTTATTTGTGAGCTACCTCGCATTCTCTTGCGGATAAATTGTTATATATGCCAGCTAAATAGCTGCCGACAAAACGGTAACTCCTGCGCGCTCTCCCCTCTCTCTCTCTCTCTCTCGCTCTCTGTATCTTTGAAACACTGCTGCTCTAGTCAAAACAAAGCAACAGCTGGTCGATCGCTTGCTCGCTTGATCGGTCGAGGCCAGCGCAACAACAACAATAACAACGGCATGAACAAAGGCCGCAACAAGAACAAAACTGTAAAGCAGCTTGGCGAAGGGCTCTCCCACGTTCAAGTTGCCAAGACAATGCTAAAGACGAGCACACACATACATATGTACATAGGCACGTCTGCTCGCTAGCACACACATGCTTCACTTCCTTGGCAGCCGCCTTCAGCGCCAAAAAACGATCTTCATTGGCTCCCACTCTCTTGCGCGCTGCCGCTCTCTCGCTGCTGCGTCTGTGAATGCTGCTTCTGCTGCTGCTGCTTCTGCTTCGCACGCTTCGCTAAGCTTTTTGGCCAACAGCAGCGACGTCAGCAGAATTGGGCGCGTTTTACACAGCTCAACACGTAACATAATCAAAGCGATTTCAATGCTAAATACCATTTTTTTTAATGATTTGTACACTTGGATGTATAAGTATTCATTTCTTCATTTATTTAAGGGTACTTTGGGGATAATCAAACATTTTCAATTAAAGAATTAACTTTTGTTCTTGGCTTGGCCTGTTGTTTAAACTGTATGTCTGATAGTTAACAATATGTTGCTTGACAGTGTAACACTTAAATAAGCACATACTTACACTTCTTTATGCATGCACAACTATGCACATACATATGTATGTATATGTGCGTGTAGATATGTTTATGTGTACTTGAGTGTAGGAGGCTTACGGGGGCAACGGGCCGCAACGACGTGGCCGTCTGTTTTAGGCTGTGGGGAGCTTCACTTGCGCACAGTGCAGTTGGTCTTTTAATAGTTGTTTTTTTTTTTTATAATTTTTCGCTCGCATGTGTTGTAAAACGCACGCGTTTTATGCGCGTCCGCAATGCGGTTGACCAAAAACAATGCGGACGCTTTGTTTGTTGTTTTGTGTTATTATTAGTTGCCTTTGTTTTTTGTTGATTTCGATCACACGACCTGCTGCAATGCGTGGCAAATTGTTTTTGCGGCTGCAGTTGCTTACGCGTTCCCTTACGCATATGGCACGCATACGCAATCAACGCGCAGCGATCTGCAGCTATTAAAAAACGCATGCGATTTGCGCAATTTGCTCACATGCAGCAGCAGCGGCAGCAACAACAGTAGTAGCAGCGACAGCGACAGCAGCAGCGGCAGCGGTAGCAGCAGCAACAACAAGCAAAGCACCAACTCTAACTCCAATGTGGGCAGCGCAGCCGCTGCCAACGCAGCGACAGCGATTGCGATGAACGCCAACGGCCAACTCGTTCCACACACGCACACTCGTTCGCTCACACAGCATCAAAAGAAGCACCAACAACAAGCGCGTCCCAATGCACACTGGTCTAGAAGTCGTTTGATCGTAACTGATTAAAGTCGCTAATAAGTTGTTGTGTTTTTTTGTTAGTCAACCCATATGCACTTTATTATCGCAAAATTTTCTTGCCATTTCTAACTATTTTGCAACGAAAAACAAGTATAAATAATCAAATGTATGAATTTTTATATGTTGCCTCCCTATAAAAATTGCTCAGGTGGATTATATTTTAAATAGATTACATTTGCAAGCAAATATGTAATGCCATTTGTTACTGAAGGCTTCAATATACGACAAATACATTGCTGGGAGCAGCCCAGTGTGCATTGGACACTTAAGAGCGCACGAATATGAGCGCACGAGCACAAGCTTCGCTGGCTCTGCCTCTGCCGCAGTCGCTGCCGCTGCCGCTGCCACTGTGGCTGCTATCGGCCGGCCACAGCCGGCTTCGGTTAGCTCAGTTGTGTTTTACGTTCCACAGGCGACGGACGAAATTTTGTGAGCGCAGCGTGCGGTTGGTCTATTTTTTTTCTGTTGTTTTTGTGTTGTTGTTTTTCTTGTTGTTGCAGTTGTTTGTGTGTGCGTGTGTTGGCGATTCCGATCAAAATTAACGTTTGTGTGCAAAGCAAACAAAAATTAAAAATAAAATAAAATACAAAAACATAAAGCTAACTAAAAAGAAAACCCAAATACGATTTGTTACGTTGAGCAAAACTGTTTTAATAGCTTGTGCTTTACACATATTACATTTATTTCTTGCTGCTCAGTTTGTTTTAATTTGTGTTTTTTTTTTTGGCAGCTTAATAATTAAATGACAATCAAATGTTATATAATATTATGAAACAATAATTAACTGAAATTATCAAAGAGACCAAAAAAAAAAAAAAAGAAAAACCAAAATAAGAAGGGAACGCGTTGTTGTTGTTGTTTTTGTTATTATTGCTGGTCGCAGCATTTGCGTTTTGCGCTTTGCTTATGCCGCTGGCAGCGCTGCCTCCGTCGCTGCCAGAAATTTGTTTTGTTTGTGTTTTGTGTGCTGAATTCAGTGTGTTCGTATGTGTGTGTGTGTGTGTGTATTTTTGTTTCTCTTGCGTTTTGTTTTTCTTGCAATAAATGCAAAATTGATTGCACCAAATAAAAGTTCATGTCTTTGAATTTTATTAAAATTCCCAACTTGAAAATTGTTGTTGCTCGCCTAGTTTTAATGTGTGGTGTGCAGCGCGCACTGAAGCGGATCAGCAGCAGGTTAGGCAAGGGACGAGGGGTGGTGAGGAGGGGGTACTCTACTGACAATGCCAACTCTCTGAGTCACGTTATTTAACCCGTTTGCGCCGCGTCGTGGTATCTCCCCTGCGACTCTCTGACTCAGTTAAGATTTGCTTTTAACAATCTCAGCACAGCCGATGCACAGATTGGCCACAGCAAATTCTGGGCTTAATTTCCAATAAAGCGCCTCTTTTTTGAATACATTTTATTTGTGTCCAAAATTGCGTATCTTCGGGGCAAATGTGGTCAGCTTTTCAAGCCACATGAATTCCATGGTATCGATATCTTAAGATCTTCAGAAATGGATTCCAGGTGGAAGTGTGGAAGCTATTAGCCCATATAAAGCCTATTTCAGGTGAAAACTTGGCAGATCTTAACAGACAGGGATTACTTGTAATGTGCCTTAGACATACGTTCAAAGATCGTATCAGTATTATTGGGGAAAAACTGAGATATTGGTGTACTTCGACTGATTGGATGCCGTGTTGGAAATGCTTTTAGAAATAAGTAATAACTTAATATAAGAAGTCTTTTAAAGATTGGCTCAAAGATTATTCAAAGCTTGACATTCTAAAGTTTTCTTAAGTACAACTTTTGAACTATATAATTAAAAGTAAATGAATTTATTTATATTTTAAAGAGTTGCCGTTTTCAGTTAAAAAACATAAATTTTGTAAAATGCCGATTAAAGTAGTTAAACAATTCCAATTTCGCACAATTTTGCCGAGTAACCAGTCCAATAGATAACTTATAGATAACTTATAGATAACATTTAGTTTAATAACTCAATCAGGTAGCAAGATAACGATTTGCAGCACCTGTCAAAGAATTGTGTTCACCTCTTTTTTTTTTTGACTTAAAAGACTTTTAAGCACAACTCAGAGACACGCCCCTAAAGAAAAAGCTGGGCCGGAAGTATGCGTGTGTGTGTGTGTGTGTGTGTGTGTGCGTTTTAGGACAGACAATTATCTACTAAATTAGTTAATGATTCTATTAAGTAAACTACCTGAAAGTTGTTTCTAAAGTGCGTGCCACGCACTCAAGATCTTACCGAATGCCCCGAAACTGTCCCATGGGACGGCGAAGTGTTCGGCATGTGATTAACTTTCTAAAAATAAATTAAATGCCCAATACACACACATGCATAGAGGGGCGTGTGTGTGTGTGTGTGTGTGTGTGTGTGAAAATATCTGTATTGGGCCTCAGCTACATGTGTTGAATTTGTTCTACATTTTCCAACACTTTCGGCGCATAATTAATGTCATCTAAAATCATTAGCAAATCAATTTTACAACACATGCGACAACCCAGCTGGAGCAGAGGGGTTGCGAAGGGGGATGGGGGGGAGGGGAGGGATCTCTCGACACTTGCAACAGAGTTGAAAGGCACCGTTAAAGGGGGCCAGCAGCGGGCCATTTGCGGTTAACGTTTATTAACTGTAAAATGAAGAGAACAAACCAAAGTCATAAGCAAATGCAGTTAGTGGCGCTGCTGACTGCGACGCCGACGGCAGCGGCGACGGCGACGGCGACTGCGCTTCGCTTGCTTTCGGTGCCAATGCAAAAAAAAGGCGCTGCAAAAGTCGCCAGCAAAACGCGCATAAAATACCGCAAGATAAGCAAGCATGCACTTGTATGTGCACGACTAGCCGATGCCCTGTAAACGGGACTTGAATGTGTTAATACAAGGATGTACTCGGTCGTGTGTATATATATATGCATGTACATATATATACATATATAAGTACATATGTATGTATGTATATATTCCGAGTTCTCAAATGTATTAAGAAATTAAAGTCCCGAATCGAATATAAAAGCCTTCCAATCAAATTTCCCTACCCTTACCCAACGAAATGCAGGGTATAAAGAAAATAAAAAGTCAGAAATTTCAAAAATGTTCTGCTATTATTAATATTATTTTGTACTTTTTTTTTGTAAAGTTTTTCAATTTGTTTTGCATTGTGCGCTCGGCTGAATTTCATGTTATTTACATGAATACGTTGTGGGTGAACAGAAAGGGGGGCGTGGAGTGTGCGAAGGGAGGGGAGGGGGGGGGGTGAGTGTGGGGCAGCTGTCATGACAACAGCTTGAGCGAGTTGTTAAATGAATGAATGACCGCCTGAACGAGTGCACGAATGATTGAGTGAGCGCCCGAGTGCATTATGCAAATGCCAGTGCCAAAAACAACAGCAACAACAACAACAGCGAATTGAAATGAAAAGAGTTTTAATTTTCATAATATTTGTTTTTAAAAACGAATCTGCATATTTAAAACGCCAGCGCGATGAAAATGCAACTGCAACATTGCAAATTTATGCAGCAAGCTGCAATTTAAATAATTCACACAAAACGTCAACGAACTGCCCCAAAAAATAAAAAAAAATAAGTAAAAAAAAAAATAAACAGAGACAGAGAGAGCGAGAGAGAGAGAGAGAGAGAGCGAGAGAGCGAGAGAGCGAGAAACCAAATTCGCCGAGCTGTGCAATAAAAAAAGAAAAGAAACGTTTTTTTTTCTACTCACGTAAGTATAAAAAATTAAAAAAAAAAAAGCTTACCAAGTGGAAAATTTGATGCTACCAAAAAAAAGAAGAAGAAAAAAATGAAGAAAATCCAACAAAAACAATTTCTTGCAAACTGCGCTGAAAACAAAAGAATTCGTCTATATCTATATTTTTTTGGTGGGCTGTAAATTCACAAAACAAAAGTGAAATCAAATGAGAGTCAAGAGCGTGTAATTATTGTTAAATGATGGCACTCTCGGGCTTTGCATTCGGGCAACTGAATTCTTCATTTAAATGCGTAATTACATAAGTTCGACTTGAAGCCGAAAGGCAATTACACGCAATGACGGGATTTGCAAACATTTCCACCCGCAAGCGTGGAAAACAGGGGGGAAAAAGCTTGCCAGATATATTCGCCTATTTACACTTGCCACGCGCCCAAAACTCATTTCAAAAAAACGAGTGTAAGCTGATGGGAGCCGTGGGACTTGCTTTACTCCACCGCACTGCGTGGAAAATGGGCGGTTTAAAGTTAAGGCTCGTTCGGCTCGAACTATAAGTATTTTCTAGGCTCTGCCTGAACTTACTTTAAAACTAAAATAATAAATAATCAAAATAATATTAAGAAGTATTGACAAATTTAAAATTTGGTTTTTAAATTTGAAGAAAATAAGTAAATTAATATTTAGAACTTAAAAAGAAAGAACTGTGGATAGCTTTTGCTGTAGCTCAGTTTAGATAGAGAATCTCGCCCACAACTCAACCGAACTGTGGACTAGACAGTCGCATCTGGGGTCGACTTGTGCCGCACACCCAAACACACACACACACACACACACACACACACACACACACACACACACACACACACACACACATATAGTCAGTGTCGTCTCCCTTATCAGCACCTTTGTCGATAACTCCAAACTCCGAACTCGCAATTACACTGAGCGAAAATAAGCCAAGAGTTTGATGTTCAAATAGGAAAAGAAAGGCAGAATATTGAAATGTGAATGAAAATCTAGTTTTAGGAAAACTTCTTTTTCAATCCAAAACTTGTTTTCTTTCAATTGTCCAAATATCTTCCATGTTGTAGAAATAAAATGCAACATGCAAGATTTTTTAATAAATTGATGAAAAACCGTCTCAAAGTAGATTCTTCAATGCAAAAAGCTTCACTAATTGAGGGATATTTACGAAAAAAGCGAAAAAACAATTTTGCCGAAGCCCTACTCTTTTCTCCCAGTGTAGCATTTGTGGCGTCCATTTGGCCAGTGACCCATGCCTGTCACCTGCAAACGAATGTCGTCCAAGTCCCTAGCGATAAGCGCGGCGGGAAGAAGAGAGAAGCGACTCGAAAGTTTACCCGCAGAGTTGTGAGTGAGGAGGGGGGGGAGGAGGGGGCGGGGGAGCCAATCGACAATGACAATTTGTTTGTAATTTGTTTGTCCATAGACCGCCCGCCCGCCCGTCCGTCCGCCCGACCCGCCCGGTCCGCTCAACGAGTGCCTGTTTATCTGTGCGATGTACCGAATTGTATCTACACAAATCGTTAAGCAAACAGCGGACACTCGAAGGGGGGAGGGGAGGCGGGGAAATGATGGGGGGGGGGGGGCGGGGGTTTGCGGCAAGCGACGCAGCAAAAGTCAAATGAAATCGGTCGCCGCGGGCGCAAAATGTAAACAACAAACAACAAACACGCAGCAGCAACTAGACAACAACTGGAGGCAACAACAAATTGCCAGCAAATGCAATCCAAATAGGTGCCCCCCCCCCCCCCCCTCCCTCTCTATCCCCTTCCCCTCACCACCTCTTAAAGTTTTATCAGCCGCAGGCAACGTTGACTTTCGTTTTCGTTATTTCCCAGCGCTTCGCAGCACCTGTCTTATCAATGTCGCCTCTCCCCCTCTCCCCCTTACCCTTCCCCTCTCGAAACCCACTCGAACCTATTTGGTAAACGATTTGGTGGCGCGTCGCCGATTACAAAACTTTTTTTTGGCCTGTGTTGTGGCTCAACACGATGTCAATTGCGTCGTTTATCATCGGAGGGGTAATTGCTTGATGGTGGGATAGATGGTTAGGGGGGGGGGGGTAAATGTTTTGTTCGATTCGAGCTTAAAATACGCGTAACATGTGATATTTATTGACCTATTGATTAGGTTGCAACATATCGGCAACGAAATTGTTGCAACAACAGTTTTTACAATCATTGAAAATAAATAAAAATAAACAGACAAAGAAAGTGAGGATATCTGCGGCACGCCGAATACTTAATGCCCTTTTGCAGATAGTATGTGAGAAAAGTGAAGCTCGTAAAAGCGGAGTTTGATGAAAATGTCGCGGAAAACCTTTTTGTCTCATGTTTTGACCGAGTGTTCCTTTAGTGCTATAAAATATAGTAGTTCGTATAGAGCTGTGTAATATTGTAGTAGTCCGATCTTGATAAGGTTTGGTTTATATAAAGGCAGCACAGTTTGACTGGGACTGCTCAAGATATATTGATATGATATGATATAGTGCCGATTCCGACATATGTACTGTCTGCAACAGAATGATGGACCTATGCAAGACTGAGAGACTGAGACTGAGAGACAGACAGACTGACGGACATGGCCATATCAACTCGTCTGCTGATGCTGATCTAGAATATTTATACTTATTGGGGTCGGAAATGTCTCCTTCCACGCGTTACACATTTCATGCCAAAATTGTAATAACCTCTACAAGAGTATCAAAACGTTTCCAAAGCATAATCTACTTTTCGACCGATCGTTCCAATGGTAGCTATATAAATAATCAAGTCAGGAAACACCAGATATATATTTTTGTTGGTTCGGCTCATGGTTCGCGCTATCTATCGATAAACATATCGATATGTATCGATCTGCCCCACTAGCGCAAAAGTAACTGAAATGTTAAAGCGCGCTTGAAAAGTGCAAAGATAATTTTTTTTTATGACATGGTGGCACAAACTTGTGGCAAATATATCACGAGTGGCAAATCCCGCAGACGTTGAGGCAATTTACGGCGAGGTGGCAACGCTCGCAGCTGCGGCTGAGCTGGGGATGGGGGGACAGAGCCGAAGCCGCGCGGCAGCTTCTCAATATTTGGCAGCACTTCCGGCCGCGAATTTCGCTTTTATTTTTTTGTGCGTTTTGTTTAAAAATCTTGAGACTTTGACAACGACGACGACGACGATGATGATGATGCGGCAGAGCAATTGTGGTTGCCACGGGGCAAGGGGCAAGGGGCAAGGGGCAAGGGGCATGGGGCAGGGCGACGCGACGTTCTTTCATATTTGAACTGGCAGACAGAAACTGATTGAGCTTCAAGTTCGTCGTCGTCGTCGTTGGCAACATTTAATCAAGCCAAGAAGCCAAGTGGAAGACGCCGCCTACAAGCGACAGCAAGCGGGGCAAATGCGCGAGAAGGGCGGGTAGGGGGGGAGAGGGGATTCACTTTGGGAAACAAAGCAAACTTCTTGTTGCGATGCTAATGATAGTTCACGGCAAGCAGCTATCGTAGACGTGCGTGCGTGCGTGCGTATCTATAAGATACGCAGATACGATACACTCGCATTCACAATCTCGAGCGCCATTTGGCGGGGGCGCCGCCGTCGCAGTCGTAGTTGCTGGCGTCGAACTCAAAAGATTTATCACAATGAAGCAGCATTGTTTTTTTATTTTGTATTATTTATTTATTGTATGCCCTTTACCTATTGATACTGGCTAGAAAGGGTATCATAGTTACGTGCATATGTATGTAACAGGCAGAGCAGATCACACAGGGTATATATCTATATATATGTATATATATATTCTTGATCGGCATCAGCCACTGAGTCGATTCGTCTAACTGTCTGTCCGTATGTATGAGCTCAAAGAACTTCAAGTTTGTCTCAAATGATCGTTAGCTCATTTCGATACCACGAAATCGATAATTATCGACTTGCAGTTTAGGTTTTTGTTGAATTCAGATGCCCGTAGTATATTCAAATCTTTGGATAAGCCCCCAGCTCATTTTGCGAGCTATAGACAAACTTTAATATGAGATTGATGAGGTTGATCATAATACAAATGTATAGGGAGTCTCACTAAGAAATGTGTGCGGGAAGTACTGCGACCGAGACGATCTATTGTGCCTGGGGATTCCTATGGAAGCCCTGCCCTGATCTGAACTGATCTAAGACAAACTCTTTATCCAGATGCTTTCTCCTTGTGCCCCAAACTGTGTTCGGGGAGGGGCCTGCCTTAGTTTATTAATAGCTCGAGCTTGGCCCTTGGTATATAAACACTTTAGCACGTCATTGTGGAGCACTGAAAATTTCAATTAGATCGGACTTCAAGCACCGAAGTTATGTTAGGATGCATTACCCAACGAGTGGGATCAGAGGGAAGAGGAAGGAGGAGAAGATGAAGAAGAAGATGGAGAAGAAGATGGAGGAGAAGAAGAAGGAGAAGAAGAAGGAGAAGAAGAAGTAGCAGAAGAAGTAGCAGAAGAAGTAACAGAAGATGTAGTAGAAGAAGTAGCATAAGAAAAAGGAGAAGATGAAGAAGAAGATGAAGAAGAAGAAGAAGATGAAGAAGAATGTGAAGAAGAAGAAGAAGAAGAAGAAGAAGAAGAAGAAGAAGAAGAAGAAAAAGAAGAAGAAAGAGAAGAAGGAGAAGAAGAAGAAGAAGATGGAGAAGAAGAACAAGAAGGAGATGAAGAAGTGTTGTATATGCTTAAACATACATGTACGGCAGCTCGGAGCTGGGTGCAGAGTATCTCTCAGTCGGGCACTTCCCACCAGAGCACTCTAGCTTGTTTTTGCGTTGGCGTTGTGCTCTCAAAGGAATAACAACAGCAACAACAACAACAACAACAGCAACAACAACAATGCACCTGCATCGATCGCAGATGCTGCTGCCCGACTCCAGTTTGTGGCCCTGACAGCGAATGGCCGCGCCCACGCGAACAGGTGTCTATATATAGGTATATATACAACTGACTGGTTTGCCATTACAAGCGATCTCTTGGGCCAGCTAATGGCTTTTACAGTGCCAATATTGCGGCCAGGTGTGCGGGACGGGCTGCCTGCCTTCAGGCCGCGGCGTGTCGATTGGGCCGCTGGGCTGCGGATGTCTGAGAATATATTTAAAGTTTTCATGCTTGGCGCCGATATTGCTGCGGTGCAGACAGATTTAAAGGAGTGCGGAATGTGGCTAAGACCTAACCTCACAAGTGGGCGCAGTGTTGAGCAATTGCTGAATAAGTGTTGAGCTATGCAAATAGTTGCACGACGCAAATCGAGCCAAGTCGCAGCTGAATGTTGATCTCGGCGCACCGCAACAACATGTTCCCTGCAAATGGGCGGGACAGCCAAGGGGCGTGGCAATTGCAAGGGACACTTCGCCTGGTAAAGAAGACTGCCGGAATTTCTCTAAGATTTCGTGTGGGTTTGTTGCTGAAGTTAAGTTTGCAGCGGATGTTGCTGCTGTTGGCAAATGCAACAGTTGAGCTTTTGGGAAAAACAAACAATAAAAGGCAAAGTTGTCGAAATGAAAAACAAACTGAAATTCGGGTCTCGCATTCCTGGCTTAGCCGCAGCATGTTGCAGCTGATTCTATCAAAAGTTATAAAAAGTATTGATATTTTTAATCATATCTTCGGTTGTCCAAATGAAAACTCAAACAAGCACAAGGAAAGTCGGGGCTGGTAAAGAGGTGAAGAGGTCATATATGAAATATGCAACGAGTTTATGCACTTTTTGGTTGTCTTAATCAAAATTTAAAAAGAAACAGGCAAATTCTGAGTTCGAATCCCTGCCCGAAGGCATCTCTTTGAATATTTTGAGTTTCACAATCTACCTCAGCTTCTCGCAGTCTCAGAGGATTGGAGGTTCCCATGATTCGGCTGATTTATAAATAAAAATTAAATTTAAAATACAAAATTCTTTATACAATTTGAACTGCAAAAAAAGTTCTCAAACTTTTCCAGCTAGAACTTTACTTGGCTATAACATTAGAAAATATGCTCAAACTCTTCTGTTTTTATTTCATTTTATTTTATTTTTATTTAATTTGTAATTTCGAAAAATCTCGCAAATCTGTCAATTTTCAAATGTTAAGTGCTGTGTAATTTTACAAATTGCACGGAAACAGCTTAACACTAATTTATTTTGTTTTTTTTTTTTGGGTTTTTTTCGGCTGACATTCAGGAGTGGGGCGTGTGGGCGTGGCAGCAGTCCATTAACAGCCGCAACGGCCACATAAAAATGGAGAATAAATATAAAAATTGATTATGTCAGCCCGCGACAGTCAAATTGAAAATAAAAACAGTGTGGGGAAACGTGAAGAAAACTCAAAAAGAGAACTGAAGGAAAACAAAACAGAAATGTCAACGAGCGTGAAAGTGATGCACGCGGCACGGGCATGGGATGGCGGTGGGCGTGGCAGCTGCGGGCTGTGCCGGCAATCAAAGTTGAAAATTAGGCAATAAAATTAAACGAACAGCAACGAAACGAGGCATGCGGCACAGTGGCAAGCAGGCGAGGCAAGCAGGCGTAAAAGGAAACGAAGGCGGGCGAATAGGGTGGGAAGGGAGGGGGGGTGCGTTGTGTTAACCTTTTGGCCATACAATAAACAACAAACAAAAGAGCAAAATAAAATTGCCACAAATGGTGGCAACATTGCGCATATGGGGCAGCAGCAATTGTGGCAGCTACACGCATTGTTGCCACACTTCAGCCGGCATCAAATCAAATCGACTCGCGCGCTGTCATGAATTATGCCGCGATGCGAAACAAACGAAAGTCCCATTTGGGTCATTACAGCGATTGATTTGCTGCAAGTTGGCGCTCTGGCCTGCCACACGGTGGGGCAAGTAACCTGGCAACAGTTGGTTTTGGCCACACAATTTCATGTGAAAGTCGCGTGCGCGACAACTCTATAGACACGGGCCAAGGAGTTGTTTTTTTTTGTTTGCATAAGTGGCATGAGAAAGTGTGTGTGTGTGTGTGTGAGTGTGTGTGAGTGTGTGTGTGCTCAATGCCTGAATATGCTCTATTTCAAGAAAAGTCAACATAAAGTTCGGCGCGTACTGTCCTCAAACCTTGGGCTAATCAAACATTTACCAGCACTCAATTTCAGTCAGCCATGAAGACAGTGTTGCATGGTGCGATGCAAAGATGTGGAAGCAAAGCTCTTATAAAGTGTTGTTGTTTGGCTCAACTCTTGACAGTTCTATATATGTTTGCATTGTTTTCAATTGCAGCTAGTCAGTGTTGTAAAGCGCCTTCTACTATTAAGCCCTGAAACTATTACTATTACTCTATTAATCCTGAAAACTAAATATGCAGTGTTGTAAGCCGCTGCTGAATGCCAAACGATTTAACTTGAGCTTAATAAACAATCTCTTAACGATAATCAGTTGAGACTTTAGTGTTGTAAAGCGCATTCTACTATTAAACTTTTCAGTTAAACGAGCAATGTTGCGAGTCTCTGCTTAAATTGTTAAATTTAGCTGTCTCTGAACAATTATTGGCTTTGAATTCAGTGCTGTAAAGCGCATTGTACTATTACTATTTTACTACACTGCCTCTGCTCTATGCCATGATGTAACTTGAGCCTTATTAACTAGCTTTCCACGATAATCAGTTATGATAATCAGTGTTGTAAAACGCCGTATACTATGCGCTGTTGTGAGTCTCTGCTTAATGCCACCTCCTTTAAATATTGACTTAGACTTTATGGACGATTATCAGTTATGAAGTCAGTGTTGTAAAGCTCATTTTACTATGAAGCCTAAAAACTAAATAAGTACAACGCTGCCTCTGCTCTAGATACTTGCTTAAATTGTTGCATTAACCTTTATGAACTATCTCTCAATGATAATCAAGTACGAGGTCAGTGTTGTTAAGTTCGTTATCATACGAATTTTAAGTAATAACAAATATTTCTTTTTAGTCTCCTTTTTTTGGTTTCTCTTTGATAATAAGTTAAAGAATGTGGCAACTTCTTAAATAATAGCAAAATAGTGTTGTAAAATAGTGTTCGACGGCCTATTTAAGTCATTGCAATCCTTAAGCTATCTAATCCCTCGAACTATGCGTAGACGTTGTTTTCTAAGCATTATAAATTATATTCATGAAGTTGCAGCTGCACATAAAATGCTTTTAATCCTTTTTGCCAGTGTTGTGAAACTGCGTAAAGCTCGTTAAAACTTTGTCAACCAACTCAAAGAATTTGCGCTGGGTTTTCAATTGGAATTGCGCTGAAGGCTCAGGAGCACGCTTTTAACATTAAACCACGCCCACAAATCCAACGCTGCGCTCTAAATGACCACAAAAGTTGCAAGTTGCGCTGCTCTAGTTTGGCATTTGCAAATTGCAGCCTCAGCCGCAGCCGCAGCCGCAACAACAACAACTCGAGGTTTGCGCCTCATAATCAGCTAAATGCATCATTAAGGCTCTGTTGAGTTGGGGCGCAACATGGGGCGAGGCGGGGCGTGGCGGGGCGAGGGAGGGGCGGCGTGTGCCTAAAGAGAAATTTTGATGGAACGCAGTTTTGTTGCAATTGCAATACATGGCACAGTTGCAGCCACGGCGGCGGGTACGAGGGTGTTGCTCATTAAATTTCCGCTCTCTTTGCAAAATGAAGTGGCCGCTGTCGGCGTCGACTGCATTGGTTATGCTCTGCAAACTCATAAAATAACTGTAATTGTCGTAGTTTTTGCTTTGCGGCGCTGTTGCCGCACTTCAGCCATCAGGAGCTGATGCCCAGTCGGGCCGGGCCTGGCTTGGCCTGGCCTCGGCTCGGCTTTTACTTGTTGCCAGTCACGTTTTCATCGGCTGCTCTTGTTGTTGTTGTTGTTCTCGTTGTTTTTGTTGGCTATCGCAAATCTTTGCCAGCTCTTGCACTTTTTTTTGTTGCTGCAGACAAAGCCAAGTGGACGACAAAGACAAAGACAGAGACAGAGGGCGCAAGGAAGGCGGGGGTCAGGGGATGAGCTACAGTCAAAACTCCAGTGGCTGAGCACCTGTTTCGTTCCGTTTCGTACCGTTCCGCTGTCCGTTGTCCGTTGTCCGTGCAAAGCATCCACCTGGTCTGGACTGCGGCCGCAGCACGAACGAAACGGGGCACAAGGCAAATTTTCTGGTTCATTGCAAGCATTCAAACTGTAATCAGATACGAGCATCGGCAGGCCCCCAACCCGCTAACCCCCTCCCCGCTAGCCAACTAACTAAAGCTTTAACTGTAACTGGCCCTGGGCTTGAGCTTGGGCGCCTGTGTAACTTGTGGATGCCATGTGGATTCCATTCTGCAAGCAATGCAGGTTGCCAGCTCAGCTCAGCTCAGCTAGGTGTGCGTGTGTATCTGTGTGTGTGTATGTGTGTGTGTGGGTGAGTTAATAAAGCTGCTCTTAGTGATGTTTAATGGTTCCGCTTCCAGGAAATTGCTCCAATTGCAGCATGTAATTTACTGGGAATTAAAAGAACATATTTTGTGGAAGCTAAAAGATATTCCCAGAATCAAATTCATGAGTAATCAAATTAATGTTGAAGAGCTCAGGTAAATTGTTATCGAAATCGGAAAATAACCCTTTGAAAAATATTTGGAATATTACCAAAAATAAACTGTTTAGTTTCTAAAGTTATATCATGCAACATGCAACATGCGTTGATTACAGCTGATTTTCTATGCTTAAATATGTCTCAGCTGCTGCTGCTTCTTCTTCTGCTGCTTCAACATTGATCTGCTGAACTGCACAATTAACGGTTAACCACTGATCAGCAGCTGATCGCTGCAACTGTTGCAGCTCCACGCAACCGCAGCTTGCCGCATGGGGGGGCAGCTGACCCAACGACACCCTTTTGTTTGAAATGCAAAATGTGGGCAGGGAGGCAAGCGCATGAACGTGCCAACAAGAGAGCGAGCGCGGGAGAGCAAGAGAGAAAGAGAGAGTGAATGAGTGCGCGGCGCTCTCGCACATTCCACACGCAGCATTGGCATTGCAAATGAATAACTTGTGGCGTCGGCGGCGACGTCGACGTCAACGTCATCCTCAGATATTTGAGTTGAACTTTTACAGTTTGCGTTGGCTAAGCAAAAGAAGAAGAGGAAGAGACAGAGAAGGAAACAGTGAGTGAGCGATGGGCTGACAGTGGGAGAGAAACGGGGGGCAGCTATAGCTGTGTCTTGATAATTATTGCAACATTGCCTGGCCGCAGCATTAAGAAGCAGCAGCAGCTGTTGTTGTTGTTGTTTGTGTGGATTCTATCTAAGTGTGGGTCTATGTGTAATGTGTGCGTGCGTGTGTATGCCAGTGTGTGTGTGTGTGTGTGTGTGTGCATCATATTTCTTTCAAATTGCTTTTTATGCTCTGTTGTCGATGATTCAACAAGTCCAAGGCGTAAAAATAACAACAAACATAAAAACACGAACAGCTACAAAAACCACTGAGTATTTTTTTTTTGTTTTTTGTTTTTGTTTTTTCTTGTTGTAAGCGATGTAAAAACACTTATAAATATTGTAATAAAAATATTTTCGGTAAACGTTGCCAACGATCGAAATGAAAAGTTTTCATGGCGCACGCGATCTCCAAAATGTCTACAACAAATTTTTATTGTTATTATCATATTCTCTTTTATTTAAGTTTTTGTTTATATTCTGATTTTGTTGTTGTTGTTGTTTCGGGCTTGTTTGGCTGGCGGGAAGGCAAATTGAAAGCATTTTAATACCATTCCACAAGGTAGAGTGCTTAATTAATGCGCTATAGATACCGAGCATGGGAGTGAGAGAACGGTGGGGGGGGGGGGGTATTCTTAACGGTACTGCAACCTGACCCAGTGAAAAATAACTTGGGCAGAGTTAGTCGACTTTCAGATGCTCTGCTCTTGGTATAGTTGCTGGATAGTTATAAAAAGCGTAGACTGGCAGGGATCTGAGAATAAAGTAAACTTTTGCAATGAGGAAAAAAAACAACAGAACTGGAATAGATATGGAAAGAGCGAAGTTACAAAAGTATTTTGAATACCTTAGCTTTTATTCTACATATAATAAGATATGTGTATGTATTATATATGTTATTAAATACAGTATCCAGTACAAATTAACCTTACCTTGACTTCAGTTATGTGCTAACTAATATGCCCGGCCATCGACTTGATTGCAGTGTACAACCAAACAAATCTCAATCGTAGCGACTTTTTATGTTAATCTCCCACTCCGATTAAATGTTATACGGCATTTCATTTGTAATGGAATTCATATGCAAATCAAATGGCGCGAAAGTGTCAAGTTGATTGTTTGTTGCTTTGGATCATAAATAATACTTGGCTTAGTTCTAGCTGACAAGATCGTACAGCATATTCAACAGATTACCATAGAAATGTTAATGTTAATCCCTGTAAAAGATCTGTCAGTGCCAATTTCTGTAGAAACTCTGGCAACTCTTCGCCGCGCTGCTGATTGATATCTTTGAAATGATTAACAGCACAAATTTAACCGTTGCCGCAGCTCCCACTTTTGCCTACTTCTATTTTTCATTAGTTTTTACTTTACTGTCCATTACGACTGCTTCCCCTTCTTCTTCTGCTCCCCCCGGCACCCAACTCCCCTTGTCTGTTAATGCGCCACGGCTTCGGCTCTAATTAGAACTAGTCGCCATATTGAGATCTTAGCTTGAAATTCACACAACATTCCCCCTTCCCCGCTCCCTCCGGAGCCGGCTATGCTTAATGACGTCAGCTTTGCTTTGCTGCTGCTGCTTCTTCTTCTTCTTACAAGTCTTATTGGTATATTAATTGACCGCTGCAAATGAGTGAGAAACTGCGTCGGGGGACAGCTGGCTCTTCGCTCTCTTTCCAACACACATGCCTGTCTGGCAGTCGCAGTCGCAGCTGACGTCGCAGCTTTTGCAATGGGCTGCTGCATTTTGTTGATGTTGCTGTTGTGCTTTGGGTGGGTACCGTTTGTCTGTCGCTGTCACAATGGCATCCACAATGCGTTCCACGTAAAAGTTGCTCAGCAGGTTTTTTTTTCGAGTTGTTGCGCTTTTGATTTGTTGTTGTTGTTGTTGCTGCTGCTGCTGCTGCACTTTCATATTTTGTTTTTGTTGCAGTTTTTTGTTGTTTATTGTATGCAACGCTTTGTTGCAACAACAACAAATGCGCCTGCATTTTGTAGCTGACTTTTATCATAAATATTTCAACGCCTCTGATTAGTTGTTGCTGCAGCAGCATTTTCCAGCAGCGCCTTTCACCAATCGGCGAAATGGCCAAAATGTATCTGTTAGATACATAGAATTGTGTAAGCAGCAGCGCGCCGCGCCATGAGGCAACACAATTAGTCACACACACACACACACACACACACACACACGCACACACACACACAGAAAGCCGCCCCGCCGCCCACTGGGCCACTTCTGCGCTACATACAAACGTTATACGGTTTAGAAAACCATAAAAAAAAATGTATCTTATAGCTACACGCCCAAAAGTATCTCGTTCAGCGCTTAGTTCACAAATCATACGAATTGCAGTCGCCGCCGGCAAACGCGGACAAATTAAAAATTCATAAAAAACTAAAATCAAAATTCTCCAAAAAGCATAACAATAAAAAAACAAAAAAAAAGAAATCCCTTAATAATAAAATACAAAAATCCGATTTACATTTACACAATTTATGAACGCATGTCGCAGGCCATATATTTATTTAGATAACTTTGCTTATCGCTGATGTCGCAGTTGTTGTTGTTGTTGTTG
This sequence comes from Drosophila montana, assembly GCF_035044405.1. Lineage (NCBI taxonomy): Eukaryota > Metazoa > Arthropoda > Insecta > Diptera > Drosophilidae > Drosophila > Drosophila montana. The sequence continues at coordinate 366,965 of NW_026997351.1, read as the reverse complement.
TTGTCGCAGTTGTTGAACGCCGCGCCGTCTGGCATTTTAATGTGGGCGCTGCGCGTTGGCGTGGGCGTGCCATAGAGCGCAGGCCTTGAGTTATATAGTGGAAGTCGTCGCATAGATGCGGGACGTTACGCTAGCGGCACGGCGATGCTGCCTCAATGCCAACAACTACAACAACAACAACCAGCACAGCCTCAATGGGCATTGAAAGTCTGTTGAAATCAATTTGCTAATGTTGTCACCAGGCGGCCAGCTCGGCCGGATGGATCTGCAAATATGCCGCAGCCACACCTTGCAACGCCCATCGCCCGCCCCCTTTGCGCCCCTTGGGCGGGCAACTACAAAAGCCAAAGAGCAAAAACTCGAAACGTTAAGCGTGGCACGCAGCAATCGCATTCATTGCACAGCAACAGCAACAATACGAAATCAATTACAGTAAAGCCCCGTGTGGGTGGCCGGGCGGTCGGGTGGCCGGGTGGCCCCGCCGGGGTGAGCGTCGTGCACGTGCCACGCGCAACGCCAATAATTTGTATTAACAAGCAGAAACCACCCACCAAAAAGGTCACACTGCCTGCTTGCCCCTCACATTGCCAGCTCGCCCCTCGCCCCTAAACGGACGCACACATTGAACGCACGAGAGAATTGAAAAATTACTAAACACATAACGGCACAGCATAAACCATACAGTGTGCTACCCCTAAAACGAAAAAAAAATGATTTTTAAAATGTAAAAAAAATGTTGTAAAAACAAATAATCGCTTAGCCTTGGGCTGTGCCCGACTGCGCGCTACTCTGTTATCAGAGAAAGAGCTCAAATTTGTTTGCAAAAATAACCTTCTTAATGTTTCGAGTGAGGTCCACAGTAATTCAATCTCTCGACGAATGTAAAACTGTGATTGTAGCCGCTCTAAAACTGTTCCCATTTAAACTCGAGACACAACAATTAAGTCTAAAGACAAATCATCAGGAATTAAAGAATCTTAATTTAGTGACTCGTCAACTGTGACTTAACAGACGTGAGTTTCAAACTGTCGCTTTAAGTTTGTGACTCTAAGACTGTTTTCATTTGGTGAAAATAGAAGCTCAACTACCTAAGGCCTATTCTGAAAAAGATTCGGTTAATGATCAAGCAATCTGCATTTAGTGACTCTCCAACGGTGACGTTTATTAATGTGAGTCTCAAACTGTGCATGAAACACTGTGACTCTAAAACTGTTTTCATTTAGACTCGAGCATCAACAACTTTGGACTGATATATAAATGAAATCAATTTACAGTCAATCAATCTTTATTTTGTGACTCTAAAACTGTGACTTTACATATACATACGTCTCAAACTTTGATGCTGTGGCTCTGAAACTGTTTTCCTTTGGAGTTGAGCCTCAAGTACTTCAGATTGAGTCGCAAAATGAATCAATTAATAATTAAACAATCTAATTTTGTGAATTTAAACCCGACTTTTTAACGAGAGTCTCAAACTGTGGCTGAAACGCTGTGTCTCTAAAACTGTGGGTCTCTAGCTTCAATAGTCTTCAAAAGAAAACCCAAAAATAATACACCCCATTTACCATTTAGATAGAGTAAAAAGTAAAAATAAGAAAAGAAAATGTGAAAATGGAAAATGTGAAAATATTTTGTATTGCAAGCTTCGAGCGCATAACTTTGGCTCTTTCGACTAAGCGAAACTCGAAAGTTTATTGCATTCCACTTATGCGGCGCTTAAGCTCCACGAAAGGGGGGAGGGTGCCTGACTGCCGGTGGGGCGAGGGGCCAACAGTCAATGGGGAATATCCCCCGTGTGTGTATCTGTGTGTGTGTGTGTGTGTGCCTTGTGAATATGTGCATACATTTGTGTAAATTTAAGCGATAATCATTCATTAATCATTCATACGCATATGAATCACATTCATAGATGTGTAAATGCGATTGCGAGTGCTTCGATTCATCACAGCTGCGCCGAATGCACTCACAGATCAGCCTTAAAGAGGTTAAAGTCTGGCACTCACAATGCTCATGATTCACTTCAAATGAATAAATGCATTCATGAACAGCAGCCATTTGAATATTTGTCTCTACGCATAGAACGAATCACTTATGTGCTGCCAACTTTATGCTCCAACTTTCGATGGAGATGCATTGTGACTGGCAGATACCCTGTAATTAAAGTGTTTGGCTTATCAATTTGTTAAGTATGTTAAATGCTGTATACAAAAGTTGATGCTGATCTCCTTCTATGCGTAACATGATTCGTGACAAAATTATTATACCCTCTACAAGGGCAAAAAAATAGTTCTATCTATCCACCAAGTTTTGTTATCTACGCCAATATTGGCATCTATTCAATCAAATTGCTGGTAATATTAGAACTAAGTCTCGAAAAGCTAAAATTTGAAAACAAATAAATGAAAGACACTTGCTTTGTGTATCCTATTCTAGAAGCTAAATGTGAAATTTGCTGACTCTAGCTTTTAAAACCTAAGAGATTTATCGTTTGCTTGGAAACGGGGCAGATGATCGATTATCTGTTATCGATTATACAAACTTACAAACTTCTCTCGCTAGGAGAACCTTTCAACTCCCTTGCTCTCATAGCACATGTCTATATCGAGTCGGCTATTGATGCTGATCAAGAGTATATATACATTATGGTGCCGCAGATGCCTTCTTCTGCCTGTTACATACGTTTGCACAAAAACAATATCGCCTTTTAAACCATTTTCAATAGAGTTAACTTTTAATGCAGATCAAGAATGTATATAGACTTATGCATATTCATGTTCATTCAGTTTCTAATTATTAGCCCACTTCTGCCAGTTTCCACTGGGCATAGTCAATAAAAAGTTAAATATAAAAAAATAAGTAAATAATTATTCACAACGGATCAGTTAATTGAGCCAATTTATGGCGCCCATTAGGCTCCCCAATTGGGGCGGACTCTGACTATTCTGCCATAAGTGTGTGCGCCAATTGTCGGCATTCTCATTTAACGGTCCAAATATGCAAACGCCGACTGTCGCCTGCTGCCCACCTGGCCTTGAAATCGAACACTATCCGTCAACAACGACAACAACAACAACAACAACAACAACAGCAACTTGGCGAAACTATAGCTGCCCCTCAAATGGGTATCATGAGTGAAATGCAAACTGGCCCCAAATGAAATGCGTATACGCGATTTGCACACACACACACACACACACACACCCCCCTCCCCCCCTCGTTGCCCCTTCAGAGTCAACTCTATTCTAGAAATTGTGCTCAACTAGCCCAAGTTTGGTTGACAATTTGTTGACAATTGCGTTTCACACTTTGCATAATAATCAGGCGTGCCGGCAAACAGAAATCGCTACTCTTCAGACTTTTATATACTATATTCCTACAATGCGTATGAGCGATATACAGTGAGTGCCGTATGTCTGCGCACGCCTCCCAGATTGGCAAAAAGAAAAACTCGACTGGCAGATACCCTTGAGGGAAGGGAATGCCCAGCTGAAAGTGCTCGACTGGGAAATGAAAATGCCAGACAGTGAGCATTGTATGTATACGCACACGATGATTAGTATCAGACCTAATGCTAATGGGAGACAGGATCTCACTTATTGATAACAGGCATAACCTACTGCCAGGCAATCATATACATATATTAAACAGTTTATTGGACACCCTGTAATCAGGTCTGAAGCACTTTTGAAGCCAACTGATTCCAGCCACGATATGTGTATTCGTGAATGTGAACAGTTTAGAGTTTATATTATTATTATTTTATTTCGCGATTTGGTTCATATTTTTACCTCACATATAAATCACATGTTGGCAATGCTTACAATATCCACCATGAACAAATCATTGTCATGTTTTATTTTTATTTAAAGAGAGTTACCGCGTGCCTTAACCACAAATCAAGCAGATCCGTAAATAAATTATAAGTTATATATAATCCAAATCTCGTTTAAATGATTGGGCACAAACTTGTCACAGAACGAGACTCAATTGAGTTTGGCCACAAATAAAGAAAGCAAATAAAGCACTCGTTAAATCTTTTTATAATATACAATACTCTTCTTTGAAGCCCTCTATAGCTCGGTTTGATCTAGAGATCTTGAGAAACCAAAGAGTTCTAGTAATCCCATGTTAATAATATATTGTTTATTTGTAAGGAATATGGTAAAACTCTTAAATGTCATGTCTGTTCGAGAAATCGTGAGAAACAAAACTGTTGTTCAAAGGTCTTTGAATGGATCAGTCCTACAAAAGCACCTACAAATATGGTATAGTTAGTTCTCAGAGTTGTCTATATCGTATATCGTTTCATATCGTATACCGTATCATATCGTATACCTACTACATGTTATGGGCTATGCCAAGTATCGATAGCTTATTGGTTTTCCGCCTGTCAAATGCCTTGTGACAACTTTATGCTACCCATTTGCCGCCTCACTTGCGTTTACAGGGTATTACAAGCTGTCACGGCGTGCAGTTATTGGAAGAAGAGCTAGGCGATGTTTGAAGCTGAACTGCCAACTTGGCTGAACAAAAAAAAAAAAAAAAAAAGGAAAAGAAGAGAACAGAAAATGAAAATAATATTTATGCGGAATTCTGTTCCACGAATCGAATCGAACAGAGCGAGCGGCGAAATGAATCATGTTGTGAATGCGAATGAATATTTCGAAATCGATTCGAATGAAATGTCTAAAACACACCTCCGCATAGATTCACACACACACACACACACACACACACACACACACGATAATATACATAAGTAGTGTGTGTAATATATACTGCATATATCGGGGCACGAACATTGCATTTGATTACAAATTGCAATTGTAATTGGATTTGGAATTGTTGTAATTGGCATTCGTTGTTGTTATTCCCGTTGTTGTTGTTGTTGTTGTGGTTACGATTCGAGTTACAACAAAAATGCGACATTAATTGCGAAATGCTCGCGATGTTTTCATGTCGCGTCTCAATTTACCACCCCCCCCACACACAACACACCCAACCCCACCCTGCCGCGACTCTGCGAACCCGTAACAGGCAACTGATAAATTGCCAGTGCACGACAAAGAACAACAACAACAAATACACTGAAAAGTCGTGAAAGTTACGAAACTGCAAAATGATAAGGAATGAAAACTGAACACGTGCGGGGAGAGGGAGAGGGAGTGGGAGAGAGAGTGGGAGTGGGAGAGGGAGGGTGGAAACAACCGAAACATCGCATGCATTTAGCCGATTGAATCACAAAAAATCGAGAACTGACCTTAAAATGAATAATGCCTGTGAAATGTCAAATAAGCAGCGCAAAGGAAACAACAAAGCTAAGCAAAAACAAGAAGAAAAAACATCGAATGAAACAAGCAAAAAAACATAGAACACAATTTATTTGAAGAGCAAAAAAGTATCATGAAACATTAAATCCGATAGCAAAGACTAATTTCAAATTTTTGATTAATAAACATGGAATGAATCTAAATATGTTTGCTACATAACGTAAGGCTCAGAACATAATAAGCATAAAACATAGAAAAACATAGAATGAAACAGCGCAAACATTGAAATAGAAACATATGCATTTGTTAAGAATATCTGTAGATATAACAACTAACTGTAGAAATAAACAAGAAAATATATAATAACAACATAGAATAAATAAATAGAAAACTACAAGCCAAAACATAGAACGACGGTAAATATGTGTGCTCTTCAACAATATATATGCTCAAAATGACATATGAAACATAGAACCAGGAAAAACATAGAATATGTTCAGCCAGAACATAGATAAACATAGAAATCTTGAAACATACAACCCATAGAATTCTGAAGAACATAGAATATTTGCATGTAGAACATAGAAAAACATAGAACAAAATTTAATTAGGTTCTTGGGCAGGCGAATATAAAATATGGAAACTTTTGGAACATATAAAACATAGAATCAGGAAAAACGTAGGATATGTTCAGCCAGAACATAGAAAAACTTAGAAAGATTATTTCTTGGGCATGCAGATATAATAGATGGGAAATCTTGAAGCATATAAAACAAAGGGAAAAAACATCAAAAAATTTCTTTTATCAAGACAAAGTATAAAGAAAAACATAGAATGTTACAATAACAATGTTATGTTTAGATATTATTTGCTTAAAAATAAACAATAATATAATTGTGAAGGGAGACTTGAAGCAAGCGAAAATCTGAATGCGAAAAGCAAAAGATGGAAATTGTTATTCCCTTTTATAGATAATTATTATTATATATGTACATATATATATCCATCTCTGATCCGTTTAACGATTCGATTAAAATTTCGCGCCAATTGCGAACGCTTCTAATCAACAAAATGTGACACAATTCGCACAGCGTATTGTAATAAAAACAATGTAGGAACGAAACGAACTCGGTTCGCCAGTGAATATTATTCGAATGCTATTCGAATTTATTCACAACTACGAATATGCATTTCGATTTATTGCTTATGAATGGGCCTTAACGATAAGCGGAAGCAAGGCCGCAAAAAAATCTACGAGCGGCATTTGGACAGCTCGTGACGAAACATATGTGTGTGTGTGTGTGTGTGTGTGTGTGGTATGTGGTGTGTGCGATAGTGTGTGTGTGTGTCGTATAAATAAATTAAAAATTCAGTGAAGCATAACGACGCAAAATGAAACCCACTTTGGTCTTGGCCTTAGAGATGACGCGACTCGACCCAGCGCTCCATCATATTTTATTTATTTTTTTCTCTTTGCTGGGGTTTCTTCTCAATTTCTTTTGATGTCAAAACATGGCAAGAAGCAGAGATGAGAGATGGAAAAAGAAAAAACAGTAGCAAATGTTTATAATTGCTTATCACTAGAAATTGTTGTTGTGCGCGAGTGTGCGAGTGTGTGTGCGTGTGTGTGTGTGTTTGTTTGTGGATTTATAAGTAGGGCATTCGCTGAGTGCTGACACATACCTAACTCGACCGAGTGGACTTCCTTTTGGGTGATTCAAATGATGTCCATGCCATATACAAAACGAAAAAGCAACAAAAACGTGAATAAATAAAAATGAAACATTTTCTCATATATTTTTGTATAAATTTTCAAGAAAATGAAATAGATACCACGCGCCGCACTCGCCTCACACACATAAGCAAAATTATTGTTAAAAGTTCAGAAAGCCGAACACAAAATATAAAAGACAATCATATTAAAATGCGACACAACGAATTTGAAATGCCCTAACAAATGTTACTAGTAAGTAACAGTCAGAAAATGCGTCTGAGTCTTCGAGCTCTTGTAGAATTATACTTATTATAAAATTAAGATAAAATGATTTATTTGTCACATTGCCTCCAGCTTGGAATAATTTGACAAGCAGTTAAATCGCGTAGCCTCTGCTTATCACACATAATATTTCAAATCCAATTGACAGCAAATTGTGCATTTAAGTGAACTGCCTGTTAAATTTTGACATGAACAAGCTAAAGTGCTTGTTAACATTCGGCAAGCTCCGAAGCTCACTTTAAAAGTTTGCAGTTTGTTTTTAATATTCTCAAAACATTTGCCTCGATTGCGTACATATCCAAGGAAATTCCACACGCAAGCGTGGAAAATTCGTGGAATTGTTTTTCTGTAACGAACTGAACATTTCTGTAAAAATGTGTTTTTAAATGGAAAATGCGCATCAATGCTTTTCATTGATACATTCTTTAAGTAAATAAATATATATATAAATAATTTTGGCGTTAAAGCTAAAACTGAGTTTCTAAGTTGCTGAGTTTCTAATGTGATATACACAAAAGTTGGGTTTATTAAAATGTAAGCTCTTTGCACTGAACTTAAGTGCCTGCCAAACTGCCTGACAAAGTTGTTAAGCCCCACCAAGCGAGAGAGAGAGAACGCAGAGAGCCAGTTGCAAACCCCCTTAAATCCAGCCACCCGATGGACGAGTGCTTGACAGGCATTCGACTTGGGGCGGGCAGTTGGCAGGTGTTGCCGCGCCGGGCTGTGAATCTATAAAAGCGTGTTGCATGGTGCGTCACATAATACGGTGCGACACAGCCCAGTCCCCAGTCCCCTGTCCCCCGTCCCCTGCCCCGCACCGCCCCGTCCCAACATTGTTTCGGCTTTGCCGCTTTTATTAGTAATAACATTTTGAAAGCCTCAACATGCTCGTTAAATTAAAATTCATGCTTTGAGTGCTGCGAGTGGTCGGATATGCGATATGCGATACCTAAACCCGGCGGCAGCCCACACACACTCGAATGGCAACGACCGACCGCAGCGGGGGGGCGGTGGGCCGGTGGGCCGGTTGACGAGCGGCGGGGGTGGGGATGGGGGTGGAGGCGTGTACTGCCCCGTGACAAATGATACGAACACGTTGGTGCGAGTATTAAATATCGAATTCAATAAAACTGATTGACACATGTCTCGAGTGTTGAGTGTTGCGCCTCAATTCCCTCAATTGAGTTGCAAGTGGCAAGTGGCAAGCAGCAAGTTGCAAGTTGTTGTTGTTGGTCTTCTTTTTGGTAGCATCATAAAAGTTTTTCCCGCACAGCAGCCAGCAGCCAGTTACCAATCCAGATAAATTTACAGCATGTCGCAGGAGCTAACGAGCACAGTGATGGCCAGCAATGCGGCAATGGAGGACACCTCCAAGGTGGAGGTGATTGTGTACACCAAGTCGGACAAGACGCTCAAGCAGAACATGAATGCCAAGGACGAGACGCTGCGTAAGCGCACCTCGTTAATTATAGTGCCACAGCAGGTGGACGACATGCTGGACACCGCCGTGGTGCAGCAGCAGCAGCAGCAGGAGCAGCAGCAACAGCAGCAGCCGCCGGAGAATGGCAATCGCAATTCCATAGCCAGCATGGATAGCTGCGTCTCGACCAACACCAGCCAGAGCAATCAGTCGAGCGTCAGCTCCAGCGCCAGCTCCAGCAGCAGCAGCAGCAGCAGCTCTGATGATGCGCATGCCGCCTATCAGGATCTACAGAATGGCAATGCTGGCGAGGATCTGGCTGTCATGCACTCGCACTCGCCCAGCTGCTCCAGCACATCGGAGTCGACCTCCTGCTGCAGCTCGGTCGACTATTCGCTGCGCGAGCAACTGCAGAATTTTGCCAATCGCTCGGATGAGGAGCAAGTGAAGTGTCTCAACGATTTGCCAACTGCCGCACAGCTGCTCAAGGGCATCGGCCTGCCCATGGACCAGAGGGCCAACAGTGTATCCGCACACTGTGATGCTCTGCTCAGTCCGCAGGAGGCGCCGCTGGGCCGGCGTTATGCCGAGGTGGCGCAGTTCAAGGCGCACGGCAAGCCCAGGTGAGTCCCGTGGCCCGCAGGTGTTCAAAGGAATCTGTCAAATTGTCAAACTTATTTTATTTTATTTAGCTTTAAAGGGTATCTGCTAGTCGGTTAGTCATCTGCAGGCTCGCCTGTCATATGTTTATTTACTGAAAACAAAATGCATTTAAAAAGTTTCTCCTTTTGGGAAAGTCCTTCGTCAAATTCCTGTGGGAACACTTTCAGTGAATTATGTTTTTAATAAATCAAATTTTACCTCACCTGAGCTCTACCTTTTTTTAATTGTTGCCTCGTTCTAATTTCTGTTAAATCACATTAGAACAACCCTCATGAAGTCTCAGCATCTCGTCTTGTGCTGCTCTCCCTTTTTTAGTAAATATTTATATATTTTACTTTGACTATTATTTTATCTATGTATATATTGTTGGTTTCTGAAACCAAGTTTTTACCATGTAATATATAAATATATATATATATATACTTCAACTTCTTATTGGCCGTACTTTAAATGCGACTCAACCAGCTAAAGTCTTAGCCTAAAAGCCTCCTCCTTCTTTTTTTTTTATATAATTTTTGACCTTCTGAACCTAGCCAAGCGACAGATTACTGGAAACATGATATACACCTGTAGCTGCTGCTTTCTTTTTTTCTAAAGATTTTATTTGTTTTATTATGCGATTTAAACAATCAGTCAGCTTTTTATCTCTATCAAGCCAAAGACTGTGAACTAAGGTATAGTTACAATGTTTTGTAGCTTATATGGTATTTATATTGAGGCTTATTTACAAGGAAGGGCATTGAGCACATAACACATTGAGGACACCCAATACTGTAGGGTATACAAATGGTTCGCCTCGCCTATTTTGATCTTCAGCCTCTCTGTGGAGCCCATATTCCCTTTTTCCTTACTACATACTCTAGCCTAGAATCTTCCGGTGTCTGGCAGCCTAGACTCTTAAAAATGAATTAAGTTCCTTGGTTTTTTTTTTATCGTGACATACCATGGAAGTGCATAGTTAGATCCTAGGTCGTTTAGTTGAGCCCATAATCCTTTTTTTAACTAATACACTCTCTAGCCTAGAATCTTCCGGCATCTTTGACAGCCTAGACTCTTGGACATTAATTTCATTCCTTCGTTTTTTTTTACAGCCCAATTAACTTATGACTGTGTACTTCATGCCCAATTGAACTACTTCGATATGCCTCACTATTTTTAGTTCCTTTCCTAGATTATTCCATTGGGAAACCTGTAATATTCCATATATATATAAACCGAAGGTTAAGCTGGTTCCCATTTTCTGGCGACCAATCTTCGACGACCTCATTGCCCTCAATAGCGAGCTAGCTAGTCTGTTGATCTAGACATCATTGTCCTTAGCAAGTTCTACTTATTTCCTGTCTTCTTTCTATTTTACTTTGTTAATTTAATGCCATGTCGCTTACCTGTGGCTCATTAGTGAGTCCTTTCGATTCGTCGCCCTTAGACAACTTGCTAGCACTTAATTGCACAGTTCCTTAGCTCCACTTTATAGCTTGCTATCTTTTAAATCAGTCTGCGCTGTGGTATATTTCCCAGCCAGGTCCTCTACCCTTTGACCTGTCTCCCTCTCCCTCCCTCGCCCTCGCCCTCGCCCTCTCTCGCTCAGGCTTCGAGCACTTTGCTGCCAACGCAGCGCATTGTTTCCGATACACTCGACGCGCTTGAACTAAACGATGTCAAATGCTCACTCAACTTGAGCGCTGCCAGCCACAAGCAGCGGCCCTTTTAAATAACTACACACACACACACACGCACGCCCTGCCTCTCCAGCATGTGTGTGTGTGTGTTGTCTTTCAACTCTTTCCTGCAGCCTGCTGGCTCCTTCGTCTTGCTGCACATGCATAATACACAACTTAATTAGTATTTCTACTTTATAGCACTCTCGACGAAGCAGCTGTTGGGCGACACAACCCTTCTTCTTCTTCTTCTTCTTCTTCTTTTTCTTCTTCTAGTCAGAGCTAAGCCCGAAATCTAATAATGGCACATTCCATACACGCATTGCCATTGCCACATTACCATATCAAAAACGACTACGGCTTGTGCATGCCCCACGGGCACAGACGGGCGCCCAGACTCCCCGTATCCCCCGCCTCTCAACAGTCCGCCGGGGCATAGCTCAAAAATGCAACGAGCTTATATACATATACATATGTATATACATGCGTGGAGTGTGTTGTTTATGAACTTTGAACATTTGTGTGCTCGAATTCTGTCAAAGCTCGCTCGACACCAGGCGCTGCAGCAGCTGCAGGAGGAGTCCTGTCAGGAGCAGTCCTGTCAATGCAAAGGGTACTCTATGGATTAGTGCGGCACTCGAGCTGCCTGCCACACCTTTCTCCAGCGACCCAGCCTGGCCATTGACAACTATGTTGAACTTTTTGAAAGCTGTCACAACTAATTTGCATAGAACCCGCACACACACTCGCACACACACACGCTTGCCCAGTCGAGGCTTTGGCAAACCCGCATAACTTCTCTGTAAAAACTCTCTGATCTGCCCTGCGCCCGCACATATTGTTCCATATTTGTTTTTGCTGCTGTGCTTTTGGGCTTTGATTTGCGCCCAACTCCCATTTTTTTCTCTTGTTTTTTCTCTTCGTTTTTTTTTTGACCAACAAATATTCATGGCATCAAAAAAGTTGTTTGCCACAAAGATTTTCTTTTTTGCATCAAAGTGTGAGAGTTTCGAGTTGCTGTTCGGCAAATCCCGCAGATGCCATTTAAGCCATAACACGCTTCAACTTGTGCATGTACCATGTACTATGTATTGACCAATAAGAGTGACGAAAATGCTCGACTTGCAGCTACCCTGTGCCCAGTTGCAGGCGGAAGTGCTCGCCTAGCTGCGCACACAAAAGAAATTTGACTCCTTCATAACATCTGCAACCTTTTGAAAGTCTACACATACCAGAAATCAGGACTCTGAAACGCCTACGATCAAGAATATATATATAGTATGTACCTTAGACATGTTGCAGCTGTCTCTTGTTATATAATTTATTTAATGGCATACAGAACCTGCTCAGCACTTAACATTGAATCTCGTGTTTATATTTATTCCCATCTGGCTTCATCTGGGTTTCTCATTTATCATTGCTCAGTGCCCAAATGTCTAGACTCTCGAGGCACTTGTTCTCTGGCCCATTCGTCTTATCCTGAAAAGCATATAACCATATAATCTGCTTGCTTTCAATTCGCTTGTCGCTTGTCCAACTTGACCCAGGCCCTAGTCCACAATTTGCCCTAGTCCCAGCTCTACGGAAGATGCCTAGATTCGCGCACACCTTCAACCACTCGCACACCCCTCACACACACACCCCGCAAACTGCAGCACATTTGCCACATTTTATCTTAATTGCCATGCGTTGGCAATTTACATGCGGCGCCACAAAGTATTCGCCGCTCTTGGCAAACAGTTGCCACGCAATATCCTTCAACTTTGTATACCCTGTAATCACATGATTGTTTATTGGTTGGCTTCTCCGATGCAGTCTGTCTGTCTATATAGTGCCGCTGCTAAACAAAATATATAAAAAGTACATAGTATTTATATGTGTATATAGCATACTTTGCATTTTCGCCCATATATCTACAACTCAACTACATAAATCCCCATTTTCATTGTAATTGTTCACTTGAATTCAATTTTATTTGAGCAAAAACTTGTCAAATTACATCTTCTGGCTTAGTATAGGGTATTTCCAAGTCGTGCAGTCTAATTCGCAACGTTTTTCTTTATTGTTTACTCGCATATTTTATTTGCCCTTCAAAAGTGCCTCGCAATTTATGCGTGCTTCAGTCTCTGATGTTGTATCTTATGGGTTTTTTTGTATACCCTTCTTAAGGGAACATTAGAAACATTTAAAATCAAATATATTCAGTTGAGGCCTTAAAAGCATTCAGAAGTGCTAGTCGTTGGCATGTCCCTGAAATATTTCCTCAGATTTCCTAAATCCTAAATAAAATAAATATTACTTCGAAGAGGTTGTTCTTTTTAATGGGCAAAAACCCTTTTATATATCGGTCTAGATTTAGCTGAACTAACCTAAGCAAATATATGTATATGCATAGTACATCTGAGTCTGGGCTTTATTACGATTGGCTAAAATGCTGTGCTGCTCTATAAAATATAGTTAGTATTTTTTAAGTTAACTCTGACAGACTCTAGTTTACATTCTTCGCTTCTATTCGGAATCAGCTTACTATATTTATATATCTATATATATTTATATATAATTGACAGACTGTTTGATTTGTGACTTTTTGCTGCAGCTCACGCCATTAAGAGGTTTTGAAAGGGGTTTCCACTTGCAAGTGTGAAAAATTGGTGGAAAAGGCTTGTCTAACATATTTCGGCTTGCAATCGGATGCGGCTCAAGCTCATTTCGAGTGATATAAAATTTCATTGGAGACAACTTCCCTTTGATGCCAATGTATATAATTTATGTAATTTTTGATCCATATATATATATATACTTATAAACAGGGAATCTTTCGCAAAGCCTGGCTCCATGCGTTATCTAGTCGTAAATAATATAAGTTTATATATATTAGAGTATTTAAATTTCGTGCATACTCTGCTAGTATGTTTTATTATTATTATTATTTCTGTTGTGTCCTTGGGCCTGCATACATTCTCGGCGACCCGACTAATTTCTCTAAGTGTTTTATTATCCGTTGCGTGTTCTTCTCGTTGTTGTTGTTGTTGCTCGTGTTGCTGCTTGTTTGTGTTAATTTGACATGATTATGTCAGAATGTTTGACAACTTGTCATATGGCGCAAAAATGCCTTGGCCCAAGTATGGCTCGGCAACTTTCTTGCCCCAGCTGTGCCGCCCACCCGGCGAAGACGTCCTGCGTCTCGTCGTCCCTTTGCCACGTCCTTGAAGCGGGGCGTCTCACGAGCGGAAGCGGAAGCACATGCCAGGCCAAAGTTTCACTTCCCATTCGCATTTTTTTTTCTCTCGCTTTTTCCATTTTATTTTCTTTCTTTTGCGGCATTCTTGTGGCAAATTCATTAATAACATTTTGCCGCCCCTTGCCGGCCCTTGACAGCGTCTAGAAATATTGTTAAAATGGCGTAAAATTGCCGCTTCTTGGGCGTCAGTTTGTGGCACGCATTCTGCCAGACACTTTGGCGGCACACAGAGCCTGTTTATGTGTAAAAAAAAATACAAAAAAATAGAAGGAGGACAGAAAAAAATGTGTCGCAAATTAACCTTTTGACAGCTGAGCCTCGAGACGGCAAGCGCTGACAAATGGCACGGGACGCTCGTCTCGTTTGCAAGGACCAAATGAAGTGTGCGCCGAAAAAAAAAAAATATATATTTAAAGCAGTTACCAATTTCCTTACTCACTTTTCTTTTCATCTTTTTGCAGAACAAGTGAACAGCTGACGCCTGCAGCTGCTGCTGCTGCTGCTGCTGCTGCTGGTGCTGCAGTTGGCGTTGCCACGCCCCAAACAGAGAAAACGGAGGCTGTTGTGAGTGCAGTCAAGAGCAGCAACAACAACAACAACAATAACAACAACAATAATGGCAGCGGCAACAATGCGCAACAGTCACAAAAATCTCAGCAACAACCGAACAACAACAACAACAACAAATTGAATGGCCAATCAAATGTCAGCCCGAACAACAACAACAACAACAACAACAACAACATGACGCCCACCAGCCAGGTGGACGGTAAGCACGGCGACTGTCGACGCAGCAGCAGCCTGGAACCGGATGCCGAAGACGTTGTCGACCTGGCACATGGCGGCGCCTTCGAGGACGACACACAGGCTCTGCTGCCCAAATGCGCGCGCCGCTCAAGAGATGAGCTCAGTCAGGTGAGTCGAAAGCCAAATTATCATGTTCAACCAGAGACAATGCAATACCCTGCTAGACATACATATAGGCCAAAGGTGCTATGAAAAGTACCTTGCAGATAAGTTGGGATTATGGTCAAGTTTAGGAATGCAAAGTTTGCAGCAGATATCTTGAAAACCAAAAAAGTTTTCCCTACAAATTCATGTTTGAACGATTCTTCCTAGAGAGAGCTATATGATATAGTAATCCGATCTTGATAAGATATTGCTGCTATCAAGTTTCATTTAGATAAACAACTTCGTTTTTGAATGACTCTCCCTAGAGAGCTATGTCCGATATTGATAGGATTTTGCTTATATATGGGAAGCATTTGGAGTATTTGTTTAGAGTATCTAGAATCCCATATTAGAGTTCCATGCGCAAAATCATTATTTTCCAAGAGATCTATATACGTATTATAGTCGTCCGATGTGGACAAGATTTATCTGGTTGGAATATATATATCAACTTGACTCTTGATACTGATCAGGAATTCATACATATATGTATCTCTGGGGTCGAAAATGTCAACAAGAGCATTCAAATGTATCTAAACACTTAGTTGGATAAAATAGAAAGCTGGATATGCTACAAATAATAATGCTCGAATCGGAAGTGCCCGTCTAAGAGATGCCCTAGGCTCAGCGCCAAGCTTTTGTTATGATTACAGGGTATACAAATGGACTTTACTTTATAGATTACATATATGCATAGCTGAAACCTAAGAATTGTTTTACTTGCATGCTAATGCTTATGCTGATGCTTATGCAAGTGCCCAGCTTTGGTTTTATGTGATTGGAAATCACTTGGCAACTGTGCCACAGAGAGGGAGAGAGAGAGGGGGGGGGGAGAAAGGGAGTGAGGCAATTGTGTGTGGGCAACTGTTTGAGCATATTGATGAGCTGAGTTTTGTATTTGTCGCACTATTCATATGGGTTTTGCCCGGCACTGTGCCCAGCCCGGCCCGCGCTCGAACCGTAGGCAGCCTTTGTGGTGGCCGCTGCTTGCCGCACGCAGTCAGTCAGTGCCACAGTAAGTGGCAATTACGCAAGCTGCCAATGGGCCATCAGCAGCGGCAGCCAGCGCCAGTTACCACTCCTTTTGTCCCTTTGTCCTTTTGTCCTGTTGTCCTGTTGTATGTGGCACTCATTCATTCATAATTTGCTACGTGTTGCCATGCCAGCCATAATAATCATAATGCTGCTGCTGCTGCTGTCGTTGGTGCTGCCATAAAGTGTGCATCAAATGATGCCCATTTCGAGAGAAATAAAAATTACAATACACGTTCGCTGGTCTCACGTGATTCCCTTTGACATGTTTGAGACCCAACACTCGAATAGCCTTACCCCATTATGGCTTCATTATTTACATGCATTCGTGCGTGCTGTGTGCTGTTTTTCATTAATAATCCTGTGAATCCTTTTACCATCAACAACGGCATCATCGTCGTCATCATTAAAAGCGACGCCTCTTTTCTAATGTCTGACAGGAAATTACAGCCAAGGCGCCGCCTAATATGAATAATGAAGCACTCTACGCTCCACCCACAAAACTCTTTTTGACAAGTCAATTTACTAGTTAATTTGATATGCCAGCACCGCCCAGCCCCGCCCCGCCCAGACCAGACCCGAGCACACCCGAGCAGACCAGACCAGACCGAAGCGATCCACCTTCCACAATCCAGAGTTTGCTCATGCGTTAAGCATGCAGCTGCATGCTGTCTATAATTGCTTAATAATGCGTTAGATTGCAAGCATATTGAAGCTGAGGGCATTGTTGCCAAACTTCTTCAACTATTCGCACGTTGCAAGGTTGCCAGACTGCTGAAAGCAACTACTTAAACAGCTGGCAACTCTGCCATCGTTGCCAAACTTCTGACACTACTTATACGATCGCATTTCAATTGCTCTCAATTTGTGCTCTAGTTTTTTGGGCGTTGTTGCCAAACTTTCCAATGATAACAAACATGCGTAATTGCAAGCATATTGAAGTCAAAGAGTTATTGCCAAACTTCTTTAAGTACTTTGACAGAGGCGAGCTTTGTGGTTAGACTTCGTGTCTGTGATATTCCTTTATAAGGGCAGCACAATGTCAATGTCAATGTTAAATATCATGTACCAAATAGATAAATTAAGTGTTTGCTTTTAATAATTCGGTGATGTGTTGTTGCCAATCTTCTTAAAGTACCGAAATCGCAACGTTGCCATACTTCATGCACTGCAAAGTAAGCAATACATATTTAAAATATCTGCTTAACAAACAGATAAAACCAGTTGCGGTTTCTAAGACTGCAATTACTGCGTTGCCGAACTTCAGGTGCTGCAAAGTAGGCAATACAAGGTCGTCGCTCAGGCAAATGTGCAAGTAAATTAAACTTGTCATCCACTAAAAAGAGATCGACACATACAAAACTTTAACTTTGCAGCTAATGCGCTGTTGTCCAACTTCATAGAGTACCTATAGACCCGGAACGTTGCCATATGTCATGCGCTGCACAGTAAACATAATGCAACATATATTAAAAATATCTACTTTAAACAATACTTAAATCAAGTTGCGGCCTTTTTATCAAACAATTCTCAGACTGCAATTGCTGCGTTGCCAAACTTCAGGCGCTGCAAAGTAGGCAATATATTTGCCCTCTCGACCGCGTTGCAAGTAATTTAGGTCTGTCAATTTTGTCTTTGTGCTCGTTCGAGTGCCGTTGGCCAAGTTCAAAGTCAAAAACCAAATGAGAACTTACAAGCTATTAAGTTTCTATATACTGAATATATATATGCATGTATTCGAGCTGGGCAACCACAAACGTGTGGACTGTCTGGACCGCTTTGAATACAAACCGAAGGCAGACACATGTTCACATTTTAATTTGTGTTGCATTTCCTGTTGCATTTGGCAAACGGCAACACACACACACACAGAGAGAGAGAGAGAGAGGAGCAAGGACAAACATCTTCGTTGTCTCGACTGCCGCATAAAATATTGATTTCAATGGGCTTCAGTTGACCAGTCGAGACACAGGAAAAGCAACAGCAGCGGCAGCAGCAGCTGTGGCAGCTGTGGCCATGCCACAAGCGGCAGCCAGCCAACAATTTTGCTCTGCGTTTTTCGGCCATTTATGAATATTCAATAAAAACAACAGCAACAACAACAACGGCAACAAGCGTTGCCGATAAAAGTGTCTGCTGCGCGTTGCCATAACCACAGACAGCTTCAGTGCAACAACAACAACAACTCGAACAACAACAACTTGCAACACATGAGCCGCTTGCCGCCGCCGCTGCTGCACGTTGTGTCTGCCTGTGGAAAGTTTTTATCGCTAGCCTGTGGCACTTGGAGGCTGTAGGGGAGGGCTGCTCAACTTTATTACTTTCATTATGCTTCAACCCTGCTGCTGGCATGTTGCCCATGCCCCAACCTGCCCGCCCAGCCGCTGGCCCACCTTTCATGGAGCTAACCAACCCCTCCAGGCAGAGTCCATAAACAAGTTTCGAGTCTAATCTGCAGCTGCGGGCCATGTCCAGGTGCACGTGTACTAATTGCAGCGGTATTAGTGGCGCTTTGTCAGGCGGCTTACAGCCACGCCCCCGGCCACAAAAGGCGCCCCTTTTGGTCAGCTTCATGTTGAGCTTGTCATGTCAGTCGTTGTCCTGGCTTTGACTGTGACTCTTGGCATTCCTTTCTTTTTGTTTTTTTTCCTGTTGTCCAGGCAACATGTTTACTGATGCCAGCCGCAGGATATGAAAGCCAGCAGCAGACAGGCAGAGACAGGACTGCAGCCAGCTCGGACGCAGCTTTAAAGCAGCCTCTAATGAAGTGCGGCCCACCCAAAAAAAAACAAAAAACAGAAGCAGAGCAAAACAGTTCATATTTGGTTTTTCGGTACAACTCCGGCTCCATTTCCATTGCTGGCCGAACTCAACTCGCAATTCGAAAGACGCGTCTGGCCAGCTTGAAGTTTGTCACTCCATTTGATGCGATGTGTTGTGGCCTTGTGGTGGGTCGCACAGCCCCGGTGTCATGTGGCAGACTACTCGACTCCACGACTCCACGACTCCACGATTCCTCGACTCCTTGACTCCTTGACTCCTTGATGATGCCTTCAGCGCCTTGGTGCGCCTAATGGCACTGACTTTTTGACAGCCACTCTCGGGTAAGTTTCCTGTGTCGAGAGTCGCCCATGTCCGGTTTCTTGTGTCCTTTTCGCACCTACCCTTACACTTGACGGTCGCTGCAAAAACATTTGTCTGCGTCTCGCCGGTGGCCAATTTTATGGCCATAGATTTTATGTGCAGCTTATTACTTGGCTTCAATGTTGATTGTATTTGATTTTGGCTAAGGGATAAATCCTCTTATTGCCGAATTACGATTAGTTTTTGTGCTTTTACATGCCTATTTAAATTGTAGAAGCTCTTGTTAAAGTTTTCCAGCTTCCGCTTTTGCCAAATTTCAATATTTTACGACTCAATCTGCAATTTATTTAGCGGTTGCCAAACTTCATGCAGCGACGTCGTCAAATTTCATTTGCCAACTCCGTTTATTATGTTTTCAAATGGTATTGCTCATTTTTATGTATATAAAAAACTACAGTTGCATTCAAGCTCTACACTGTTGCCAAACTTCATGCGGCATTGCTGCCAAACTTCACCAAAACGCTATTTGCTATGCTTAAAATTCGGAACCAACTACCTACGCTTGAGTATTTTGTATTTACACAAAATCAAATGAAAAAATCATTGCATTTTTGTAAAATTTCAAGCAGCAGCGTTGCCAAACTTCACGCCATTTATTTCGTATAGGATACAAGAGCTAAGATTTCTTAATTTAATTAACTAAACTTAAAATCATTTGATTGTGGCATTTTCGACTGTTAACATTTTTGTCAAATTTCATGAAGCAGCATTGCCAAAGTTCCAAACTCATGTTGAACAGTTGCCCAACTACAGACCGCAGCGTTGCCAGACTTCACAGAAACGCCGTTAATTATGCATTCATAGTGCGGCTGTCCAACAAATCGACAACATGTCAACATCGCGCTTCAATTAGCCAGCGCCAGCATCGCATTTAGGCTGCTCTCTAACACACTCACACGCACACACACAGGCACTCTGACAGACATGGAACAGGACATTGGCAGTCCTTCTGCCTGCTTTGATCCGTCGACGAAACTAAACACGCAGACAGGACGCACTGGCAAAGGCAAAGGCACAATCACATACATATGTCACCCAGCTGGCAAATGTTGCACTGTCTGTTCCCAAGGCTCAAATGCTGCTGATGTTGCTGCTGATGTTGCTGCTGTTGTTGCTGTTGTTGTTGCTGTTGCTGTTGTTGTTGCTTTTGGCGCAGTTGTTGGCATTGCGGTTTTTGGCCGCCGCTGTTGCTGCCATTAAATGTAATTCTCTGTGGTTTTTATGGTTTTTTAAAACATTCAACAACATTTTACGTGGCTGCCATTTATCTTTTATTTCGGCACTCACTTCAGCTGCTCCCCAACCCCCCCCTTGGCTGCCGGCAGCTTCAGCTTCTGCTGCTGCTGCTGCTGCTACTGTCATGTCCCTTGCCGTGTCGCCCAGCACGTTCTATTTGCTGCTGTTGTTGTTGTTGTTGTTGCTAGTTGTGTGTTGCCGCTGCGCTGCGTCAGGCAATAATTCAGTCTCGAGTGCAATATGGCGGCTGCACACACACACACGACTACACTCACACACACACACACACGCACACGCACACTCACTCGCACACACACTCACGTGCGCTGCTTTTGTGCTTATCTCGCTCACCTTTTGTCAAACTATTAGCAAAGCACACCGTGCACAGTGGGCTGCAAATGTGAACTGAACTCATATGATATGCTATTTAAAGAGCTTTTTAAAAGAAAATATGTAGCATTAATAATAAAACATATCAAATGTATTTATACGCCTCTTGATAGATATCAAGATATCTACTTTTTACTCCGATTCCGAAACGTGTCTATATTTGGCTTTATTTATAACTCAGCCACTAATTCCGACTCAGACTTAGGCTAATAATAATACAATCGTCAGTCGAAAGCCTATATTTTTACTGCTGGAAATTTGGTTTTAATTGTGGAAACTTAAACTATATATATTTTATTTTCTATTGAAGCTATTCAAACCAACTTGAAATCAAAATATTAACCAGCCCCAGATAAGAGTAAATAAATACATGGATTCCCAGGTATTTTGAAAGCTCGAGAAAAATGCATAAGTTTAATCGTAACAAATTTCAGCATCTTAATTCAATCAACTTCAGTTCGGATATTGAAGGGATACGTAAATCTTGAACTTTAAATTTTTAACATAATTTTTTCTATTGCTATTTTTAAACTATTCCCAATCGAAAGGCAGGCAGAAAGAATATATAATTCCTTAATAAAAAGATTAAATATTTACGCCTTGTCAGAGAACAGAACAAAAGAGACAACTGAAAGCTTAAACGACGAAAATAAATTTTAAAAAATATATTTCATATGTATTTTACCGTATAATAAGAAACGTCCTCCAGAATCAGCTGTGAGAAATTGATTGGAAAACATATGGAATTCCTGCTGAAAATACCAAAATTTAAATGAGAGTAATTTTTTTTCTAATTCAAGACCTGCTGCAAATCGAGACCAAGCTTTAATTATATGAACTCATATACTTTAATGATTTGCCGTCAAAAATGCAATTCGGAATAGCTTTTACTCGAAGACCTGCTGCAAATCGATACCAAAGTTTAATTAGCTTGAGTTATATAAGTTAATTATTTGCTGTCGAAAATGGATTTCGGAACATCATTTCTTTTACTTGAAGACTTGCTGCAAATCGAAACCAAATCTTCACTTATATAATTTTGTGATTTGCTATCGAAAATGAAATTCGGAATATCATATATTTTACCCCAAGACCTGCTGAAACATTAAACCACAATTCAATCACATTGATTTATATAATTTTATGATCTGCTCATCTGAATTGAATTCAGATAATCATTTCTCGTACTCCGAGAGATGCCGAAAATCGAAACCAATGTTTAATTAGATAAACTTGTATCATTTTATGCTCCCAGACATGATGAAAGTGGAGACCAAAGTTTAATTACGTTGACTTATATAAATTAATTATTTGCCAGATTGAGTTTAATCAGACGCAGCAGCTGCTCTTCCATCGTCATCGTCCTCCATCTCTGCACTCTACCCTATCAATTTCCATTGTCTTTTTCGTTTGCGCTCGCTTTTTCGACATTTGTCGCATTGCAAATATTTCATTGCATACTTTTGTGCGGTCGCCATATTGGTTGCGTGCGCGTGTGTGTGTGTGTGTGTGCAGCAAATTTGTTGCGCAATTTATTAGAGCATGTCCACACACCCCACCCTCCCCTCGCTGCACAGGTAAATGCATTGCAGCTAGTCTGGCTAGAGTGTTGAGATATTATTATTTGTCGTATGGCTGGGAATTTGTACATTGGCATTGAATTTCGGTTTTGTCGAAATTGTTGCCAATATTGGAAAACTAAATATTAGCTGGCAGCGCCAACAGACAGCCAAATATTTAACAAAAGGTGCGCCAGCCAGGAGAGAGTCTTGGGATGGAGTGGGGGGTTGCCAGCTGCAACATGGCATCAATGGCGATTTTCATTTTCAGCCGCCGGCAACGGAAGTCAACTTACTTTCGTTGTCTGCCGGCAACAACAACAGCAACAACAACAACAAGAACAAGAACGACGACGTCTGCGTCTCTGTCTGCTGCTGCTTTCTGACCCTGAAATGTCTGCTAAGGAGATACACTGCTCCAAAGCTTGAGTCGCTTCAGCTGCTCCACAGCTGCTGCGTCTGCTCCAGCTCCAGCTCCAGCTCCGGCTCCGGCTCCGGCTCTGGCTGTTTGTCTGGCCGCGCCGCTTGGCTGGCCATTGTGTTGCAGTCGCTGTTGCAGACGAGGTTGAAGCGCCAAAATTTTTTAAAGTCGCGACTGTTTGCTTAACATTACGCGTAGACAGCCTGAGCCGTGCCCCCAGCCCAACCGCCGCCCCCCCCCCCCCCCTTCCTTTTCGCCCAAAATCAAACACATTTTGCTGGCACACATGCGACCAGGCAGCAACCCCCAGTGGCACTTGCAAATGCAGTCGGGCTACTTAGAGAGTTATTTTTTTTTTTGGTTTCCAGGGGTTGCTAGCAGCAGCAGGCGCTCTTTAAATACATATATGCGAGTGTGTGCGTGTGTGTGTGTGTGCGGCAAATCTGTAAACAAATGAGAGCCTGGGCTAACTTAATAACTAACGCATTATTTGCTGACTGCTTGCAAGAGGAGTCCTGCTACCAAATAGTTTTTTTGGCCAGCCAGGAGGCGTGCCTGCATATACATACATATAGACACAGATACATGCACAAAAAACAGGACTCGTCTCCTTAATAAGCAATACTTAAGACTTAATGCAGAGCATAAAATATGCGCAGCATTTACCTCACAGAGCAGCTCCAGCTTGTTTGGGCTGGGGGGGGCAGCCCCATAAGGGTTGTCCCGTCGCAACCGCAGCTCGGGCTCCCTTTTTTTTACTTTGCCGGTTTTCGTCGTGATTTTTGATTTAAGCATAATTTTGCAACATTCTCGTCGCTTGGCGGGACGTCCTGCTGTGTCCTGCTGTGTGCGCTCTTTGAAATATTTCCAAACGTTTCTTCAAGGGATTTGCGCAATTTTCCCTTTTTTTTTTTTTGTCATTCCCTCCGGCCCCCCTTTGTCATAATGTTGTCTGTCTCGCATTTAAATGCTCGGCAAATAAACAGGCAACATTTTGCAGCATTTCCATTGCCATTGCCGTTGCCATTTTCCATTTCCATTTTCCATTTCCATTTCAATGCGTTTCGTTGTCTTGAGATTCTTGTTACGCTTCGTTTCGCTCTCATCTCATTTCCGACTCTTGGCAACGCCGCGTATGATTAATGCCGCGAAAAGGTCAACAGAGGGAAGAAAAAAAAACCCGTTTAATAAATGACATCAAAAATTAAAACTCGCTGCTGGAGCGTAAATCAAATTTCTATTTGCACACAGATACCAATGATACACATCTATATAGATACAGATACACACATATATATATACTCACACACACACACAAGTAGATGCTCAAGGTGTGTGTGGGCGGCAGGCCAACCTAATTTGACAGTCGGCCAGAAATAACTCAATTAGTGTCGCGACCTTTTTGCGACCCTGCTGCAAGTTTTTACAAGGCCCAAAAAAAATATATATACATATAGATAGGTATGTATATATGTATATGTATATATATATATATATATATATATAGGTATTTATAAAAAAGGGCAACCCTATCCGTGACGTTGTTAGCGGTAACGATTGCGTGGGCTGAGGCCTCTAGACCTTGGCTTGAGCAAGCCGCCAAGGCCACTTGACTTTTTTTTAATACGACATCTGGAGTAGCAGTACGTGTAGATACCCTACCCCTATAGCTTATAGAGTTGCTTGCTATCGCATCATTTCATTGACATTCAGCTTGAATTCTGTAGAGATTCGACTATTTGATCGATACTCCAGAAGTTCTTTATAATTTGAATTCTATTTCGATCTTAAGTTTGTCGTATTGAAGCGAAGTTTCGTAGAGATTTCAAGTATTCTTTGTGAAGTATACATTCTTTTTTCTCAAAATTCGCTGAATAGAGTTATAGATATTACATAGACATTTTAAATATCATTCTGAAGAATATCTTTTTTGTTTAAATAAATATATAAATATTATATGTTAACTAAAAATCGAACTGCCTTAATCCTTGAAAATTAGTGAAACTTCATATAAATTAAATTTTTTATTGATTCCTAGCCAAAATGTGATCTAGCCAAGATGGCAATAATTGAGGTCCTAGGTATTTGTATTTTAGTGCTGGATCGAACTCCAAAGTTCTTGATTTTGAGCAAAAATCTTAGAGAAATATAGTTTATTTTGGGTTGCGCTACGATTTTGCTTTGTAACAATTGATTTAAATGAAGGCTCGAGTTATGGTTAGAAATAAATTGTAATTGTAATAATAAAACAGTTTTGCCTTTATTTAACTACCATGTTTATAATAACTATATTATTTAGACAGCTACCGAAATAAAAATGATATTCTTCGCGCTCACAAATCGTGAGGGTATAAAGCGGGTTGATTGAGTTAGCTGCTGCTTTGCGCCCAAACCATGTAAGAGATATACATGGACTCTTCGCTTTGTGGGCATGAACTTGTTTCTGTGTACTCAAAATTTGCATTTGCATAAGCTGCTGCCCTGTTGCCTTGGCATCAATTTGGCATCGCTTACACTTGGCAAACATAATGCTCGACACACACACACACACACACTGAGAGAGAAATGGGGGTGCACACTCGAAGCCCCTTAGCCCATCTCCCCTACTCCGGCTCGGGCTGCATTTTCCGACCGGGGCGCACAAAAGTGTGCTATGGCAATGTAAGAGGCCTCGACATGAGCGCTGCCCGGAATAAAAACTCAACTTCAAAAGACCGCCCACGGCAATTTTCAATTAAAAACGCCTACGCGAATGCTATAGAAATTTTTCGGTTTCATTTTGGGAGAATTGTGTAAAAATGCCGCAGGATGCTGCGTTGGTTGTTTGGCGGAATGCTTTTGCTTGGCCAGACGCCCGCGGGCTCTTTTATCCAAGTTGTGCCCCAACAAATTTTGATGGCACGACATGAGATTGCACTCAAGATTTGACAGTGCCGGTGTGCGTATGTGCGTGTCAGTGTGTGTGCTTGTGTACTCTTACAAGAGTGGAGCTCTGAATATGGCCATCAGCTATATGTCAAGCAGACTGCGTATGTAAAGCGTTCACAAAACAAGCGAATGTCCTGGCCCTGGATTTGGCGTGCCAGCCAGCTTGAGTAGTGCTCGAAAACGCAGCTAAATGGGGTCGAGTATGCTGTTGTCTAGCCCCTTGTTAGCTCTATGTGGAAGGTTTTAACAAAAAGACAGCTCGTGCAGCCCTGGCTTTGCACTCTATGCTGTTGTCTAACCTCTTGTTAACTCTGCTTTAGCTAAAAAGTGGCTGCTGTAGCCCTGGCGTTGCCCTATAGATAGCTGCAATAGTGCATTTTGACTTTATCATACGATTTTTTAACAGTTAAAGCAATATTAGCCCTGGTTTTGTTTGACAGCCTAGACTATAGGCACATATCTTGTAATTTGATTTAAAAGCAGCTAAGGATGGCTCTGTTAAGTTTTCTTAAGTGTAAATATACAGAGCTGTAGGTTACAGCTCATTGCAGCCCTGGCGTTGTATGACAGCCCAGGGCTGAAGTTAAGGTACTTAGCTACACTAGCTTGTATTTATATACATATTTCATTGCTTAAAGCAGCCCTGGGCTTGCATAACAGCTCTGTACTACTTGTGGCTGCCTTTTCAAGCTGATTGCAGCCCTGGTTTTATATGACAGCTATGCTTAAAGCTAAAGCTATGCTTGTTTTTTCTTTTTTTTCCCAAATATGCCTTGATCTGCTCCACATTAACAAACATATATCATTGAGTGTGCCCAGCTGTCAAATACGCATGTTAAGTTAAATGGTTTTCCCTATTAGTTAAGGTTAAACCCCCTTTTGATAAAACTTGCACTTACTGTCATTTCCATTCTTTACAGTCACGCACATCTCTAGTCTCCAGCTCGGAGGGCGGCATTTTGGCCGAGGGCGAAACATCTAGCGAGGAGAGCTCCCGTGATTCCAGCGACAATTCGCCGCCCTGTGATTTGGGATTGATGGAAAGATTGCTGCTAACGCATCCCATGTGGTTTCTGCCCGGCATACAGCGTTCCGGTGCCGTACATTTGCTCCAGGGCAAGGAGGAGGGGGTGAGTGCCATCGAACGATAATTATGCATTTTATTGATTTCGTTTAATGAGACAATTGCCGGCGTGTGCAAAATATGTAAATAAACAAATTGTGGACGGCGGGCAGCGGGCAGCGGGTAGCGGGTGAATAAATCAGCAAACACATGTGACCACAAAATTTGCACACAATTTGCAAACCAAAGACAAAAAGCAGTTAACAAAAAAAAAAAAAAAAAACACATTGCATACAAACAGGCGCATTTACATATACAAATTGCAATCAATTAACGGATAACTGACGGGAGTGGGCGTGGCAAAAGTGTGTGTGGGATTGGGAAATCGGGATTCGTGGTGGTGCGTATCCTGTACAAATACACACAGATTCATTAATATTACGGCAGCGACAACAATGCGAAGCCCTTTTAATTGTAAATGTATAAAGATAAACAAAGAAATGTTGCCAGGACTCGGCCAGGACTCGCGCCGCTGCTGCGCTTGCAAATTCATTGAAATTTATCCTGGCCACCAGCAAAAGGCAGACAACGCTGGTGCGGGCCCCCAAATGGTGGGGGCCACATGACAAAGGCGACGAGAGACAATAGCCAGCCAATGGGATTTGCAGAGCGTCGTCTAGGTGGGAGTCCTTCCTTCCCGAGGGACTGGGCGCTGGGTGCTGGTCATTTTGTGATTCAAGGCGCTTTGCATAGACAATTGAAATGACGACAACGACGACGACGACGAGGACGACGAGGACGAGGACGAGGAGGGGAATAGGGAAAACGGCCAACAAATTGTACAGATTCAATAAGTTGCCAGGACCAAGTCGCTGTGTCCTGCCCAGCAATTATCACGTGTACAGCAGACAGCCTGGCTGGCAGGATAACAGGCACATGGCTTCAATGAATGCTTCATCGAATCGCCCGAATGCCAGCTAAATTGCTGGCCATTTGTTACCCCAAGCCGGCGCACTACACTCAAGTGACACGGCCCCGTAAAGGGGCGTGGCAAATGCATCACAAATTGAAAATTATATGCCAACATTTATATAAACGAGCGCACATCTCCTTTGGCACGGGCACTCCTCTAGCATGTGGGGGACGAGGGCTCACACTAAAGGAAAAACCAAATCGTAATAATATATAATATAATAATATTAAAGAATTATATTATAATTCTTGAGCATATAGCGAATATATGCAGCATTGAGAATTTTTTTTAAAATTATAATTCGTATTCCCCCAACTTTGTTTTTACCTGTAAACGTTTCTTGCTTTTTTTCTTGTCATACCTTAAAAACTTAGTATTTGGTTTTGTTCGCAAAACTTTTTCGCAGGAAAATCAATACCCAAATCGTATCGATATACGAAGGCCTTCTTCTATACAAATGTTATATATATATATATATCAGACGTGTAAAAATATCTATCGAATCTATTAAGAAGCAGTTTTTAGAGTTCATATTCAATTTTTACAAATATAACGAGTAGTGTTCAATAATTCAAGAAGGATTTCTAGAACATTTTGGCAAATAATATTTATAAGGCAGGGCTGCACACCTTAAGCCATTACATATTTTGTTCTCACTTAAATTTCTTTAAAGGCCATTTATTAACAATATCATAGTTTAATTATTCACTTTAACTAATTGAATTGATATTGTTTTCATTATTTTATTATTTACTTAACATAAATGAAAAGCAATTAACGCCAATCAAACGCAGATTTTTGTAATGAAAAACGCAGCGTAAAAATTCGTATTTATTTTTTATGAAAATTAAACAACTCTTTTTCAATTTAAAACACATGGCCTTGCACTTATGAAGCCCATATTAAATTTAAACAAGGAAGAGGGGATAGGAAATGAAAAATACTTGATATATATATACTATTCTAGAAGTTACATGTCAAGTTTGGTGACTCTAGCTCAGATTATTTGCCGAAATTGCTCAAAAAATAGGATTTCGATATCGATTTTTATTGATTACTTGGAAACGGGGCAATTTATCGAATATCGGAAACAAACTCTAGCTGTTATAGGTTCTGAGATCCTTGCGTACATACATACGGACGGACGGACGGACAGACAGACGGACAGAGAGACGGACATGGCTAGATCGACTCGGCTGTTGATGCTGATCATGAATGTATATACTTTAAGGGGTCGGAGATGCTTCCTTCTGCCTGTTACATACATTTGCACAAATACATTATACCCTTTTTACCCATTTTCAATGGGTTCTGGGTATAAAATTATTATTATTAATCAGTAAATAATTTTTTATTCAAGTTAAATCGCATTTAATGTCATAGTTTGAAGCATATCATTTTCTATAATTTAATGCCAAATCAAATTTGCTTCTGGACCAAAGCACAGCACAGTCGTAAATATTGGATAAAAGAGCATAACGCATCGTAAATACCCTGTAATGTAGGGGCCAACTTGAGGCTTAAATTTAGTGCGCCGCCTAAAAGCATGCAACGGAAATTTCAATTACGAACTTTGCCAGCGCCAAGTTTGGTTTTTGCGTTTCGCCGAGTTTTGCACGCATTGTGAATGTAAAACTTGAAATTGCCGAGCACTGAATATTGAGCACGGCACGCGACGACCAGCTCCTGCAGTCCTTACGGATACAAAAAAAAAACAAAAAAAAGAACGAGAAAGAAGAAAAGTGAAAAGCGTTTTTCAGCTTGGCAATTTTCAATTGTCGAACGCGTCGCAACAATGCCGCATTGATTGCAGCATATTGGTCTGGCGGGCGGGGGCGGGGGCGGGGGCGTAGCTTGGATGGGGCAAAAACTTTTCACTTTTTGCCAACTGCTGCACCTTCAGTCGGCCCGTCTCTCTCTCTCTCTCTCTCTCACACTCTCCTCGCTAGCTCTCTTTCTGGCTCTTCTCTATTTGCCTATTGAAACGCTAATTGCATGCGTCGGCGTCGGCTTCGGCGTCGCCGCCGGCAATTACACGCCCCGTCACTCCACTGCCCCAGGCACAGCCACCCTCCCCCTCCCGCCTCCCGCCTCTAAGCCCTCGAAAGCTCTGCAGCAGGCGCCCATTAGGCGACTCCTGTTGGGCAACTCGTTCTCCATTGCAGCCGTTGCCATGCATTTGTTTATGCGTTTAATAAAAAAGTATTTGCATAATTGAAATTGAAATTGAAGCAGCCGCTGCAAGTGGCCAATCTCCCCCCATCCACCACTCTCCGCTTCTCCTCCCACAGAGTCGATTGGATTTGACCCTCTGTGTAAACTGCATTGGTAAATGTTTGTAATTAAAAATCAATCAATATGTTTGAGCTGCGAATGCGGCTGCGGCTGCGGCAATGAGCATGGCCATGGCTGCCCATTTGTGGCAACACATGTGGCTGCAACAACAACAACAACAGCAACATCAACAACAACAGCAACAACAACAACAACAACCGTCGTCGTTTGCTTTGGTCCATTTGCCTGCCTGGTATTTTAATTACTTGTTTTGCCTGTTGTCCGGCGCTTCCATCTGTGCGCGTTTTCTACTTTTTCCTTTTACGCTTTTCTCTCTTAACTCTCTGCCTCCCCCCCCCCCCCCTCTCTCTCTCCCTCTCTGCTGCCAACTTCATCAATCATAAACAGTTCGAAGCTGAATCTGAAACCTGAAGTTGACTGCCTGGTCACATGTGCGTGCAGCCCTCTTGTTGTTATTTCCTGTTTTGTTTCATACCCTGTAAAGTGGACACCAAATGGGGCATGCTAAGGGCATTTTGTCTCCTTGAGCTATTAATATATTAAATATATCAGGGCTGCAAGCCCAAAAGAAAGTGTCGCCAGTTCGGTTCAAGTTTCGAACCAACTGCCTGCCTTTAGATTCCGTTAACCCAGTTTTGTTTTTGTTTTGTATATATCAAAGATATCAAAATAAATGCATTGGCTAGGTCTTGAATTATTTGTACTTTTTAGCTGAATCTCCCTCAAAAGTTTCTTTCATCGAAGCAAATCAATTTTGACAAAAATAAATGGTTCCAGTCGAACCCGAAGTTCAGCTCGACTCGATTCAGTTCCTCTTCCCGAGCTAGGCGACTGTAGAATCTAGTGTTGGAAAATTTGTTTAGTAAGTTCCTCTATCTTATCATTGCCCTAGTTAAGTTGAAAGGTCTCGAAAGTCTTCTACAAATAGTTTGCAACAGCTTTTATTGACTTCAGCCCATCTAAATACATTTTGTAGCATTCGCTCAGTATTTTTAAATTTCTATAAAATGATGTCATATCAAGCAAATGTTTTTTCTTTATATTATACAAGGTAACTTCAAGTCCTGCTTGCCAGCTGGGACTTTTTTTTCCTCTGTTTATTTAGCTCAGCATTTGGGTTCAGGGATTTGTTATGCCGACCACAAAATGTAATTAGCAGCAAATGGCGACGGATGAAGGCTTCATGTGTGCAGCGGATCGGAATGTTATTCTTGGTGTTGCCACGGGCAGCGGCAACATCATTAGCCAAGTTGCAAAGTGGCGCTGCGCCCAAAGGTATGCAGCACATTTCCAACTATCAGTCAAAAGTTGGCATTATTTGAATATGTGCTTGCATTTTATATTCAATTTTTCTGTACATTTTTTAAAATTTGGAAGCCCCTTTTTTTTTTTGTATTTTTGGGCTTGTTTAAATTGTTCGACTCGCATTCCCTTTGAGTGCATTTGATTTATGCGTCGGATTCATTGCATAGCCACAGGCGCCAGCCCAAAATGAACTTGTTAAGCTGCAGCTAACGCCAAATGCATGACCCCCCCCCCCCCCCTTCCCCACCCCCGTTCCCCATCCGATTCTACAGCGCATTGGCTGCTTAAATGGCCAATAGACAAGCGAACAAAGCAATCAAATTGAATTTTTTCGACCATGGCTATGGAATTTTTCGGCTTTGTCGCTTGGCATGTGCTCCAATATCAAGGGGGAGGGGGCGGGGCAGGTAGGTAGAGGGTAACTGGCTGCAGCGGGGGTCGTCAGCTTACATGGCAAAAAGTCAGTATTTCCCCCCCAAAAAAAAACAAAAAATAAAATAAAATAAAACACAGCAGCCCAAAAGAAAGCAACAGTAGCAGCCACATAGGCGCAGACAGTTTTTATTTATCACCCGCAGTGCAGGGCTAAGCGAGAGGATAGAGCTTCTAAGGGTGGAGTGGGGGGGGGGGGGTGCAAAGGGGTTTGGGCATGCCATCAACAACAGGCGTTGGAACAGTAGCCGTCGCAGCCGCAGCCGCAGCTGATGAGCGATAAGGCCGCAGACAGCTGCAGTGTGGGGGCTCACATGTGCGTATGTGTGTGCGTGTGTGTGTGCGTGTGTGTGTGCGTGTGTGTGTGTAAGCAGAGACATTCACACATTTGGGGGTAAGTCCAGATGACAACCAAAGCGAAAGCCAAAGCCAAAGGGTTGCTAGCGACACCATATGAAACAGCCAGAGCCGCACAACTTAGTAGGGAGTTCCATTGAGCAGCACTCATAAGTTGGATAGTTAACATGCCATAAAAACACAGCTGGAGAGTTGCCAATTTATGCGAATATCCTGCAACAGAACAGAACTGGCTGGTCTTTCATATCAAATCCTGTCGCTGTCTTCGCATTTATTGCCCAACACATTTAACTGCTTATTTAAGAGGGTTTCCCATGGATTGAACTCAGCTTTGAGCTTGAAGTTTGTTTGGAAAAGTTGCATATACGAACGAGGAATACGTGGTGCTAATCTATATGCTTTATTGCTCTGAGAATGAGAAAGAACTGAGACCCCATCTGGAATTGCAAATATCAGCTGGACTCTAGCATAACTTGGTAGCTAACAAAAACTCGTATGACTTCCCTTAGAATCTTCCAATCTACTTACACATTTATATGGATACACGGTATGAATAAGCCAAGTCATCCAATCAACTCCCACATTCATATGGATATATGGCATGAATCAGCCAAGTCATCTAGAGCTATCTATCTATCTACAATTAGACCATAATTGGACTGATGATCCATACCCAGATACAAAACGAACAAGAAAGAGAGCATTTGGTTCGTGCCGTGGAACGGATGAAGTCTTCGAGTCTTTGCTTGGATAAAGACCTCTTAGATCCTTAAGGAATCAGGTTGCTGGACAGTTTCTGAAGAGATGTCGCACTGTCTCTTCCTCTTCTACAGGGAAAGCTAAGAGATGTCTTACCAATCATCTATTAGTTTCGTTTGCTTCTATGAGTTTTAAACCCAGCTGAGGCACAATTTGGTCAAGTAGTTTCTCGTGTACCTCAAAATCAAACAATTTCATGGCTCTAATTCTTGGTTTCCTAACTGGGTTCGTTCTAACTTAAAGCTCTTTAAATACAATTTGAATTTTCCATTTGTCGCATTTAAAATTCAAATTGACGATAGATTTAAGCCTTGTCACACGTGGCGTATGCGCAACGTGACGCCAGCTGGCGACAGGGTAAAGAGGTAAAGAGGAAGCTGTCTGAATGCATTTTGGCCATACTCGTTACACAAGAGCAGCAACAATAACAACAACAACAACAACAACAGCAACAACAACAACAACAAGGACACAACGGCGACACATTGTGCTAATGAATTATTAACAAAAATTATAATTGAAAGCCGTTTGGCAAATGAGTTTAATGCACTTGCACAGCACCCACAACAAAGCAGCAGCAGCAGTGTGTGTGTGTGCGTGTGTGTGCGTATGTGTGTGCGTGTGTGTGCGTATGTGTGTGCGTGTGTGTGTGCGTGTGTGTGTGCGTGTGTGTGTGTGCAACTGACGTAGTCAATGATGAAAAGGCGAAATTGAAAAGCAAAGCCCCAAACGGAACCAACGGAAATCAAGGGAAATCAGCTTAAGGCAGAGCCAGGGCGGGAACAAAACAAAGAGGGGGTGGCAGGGAGTGGGCGGCGCTGACTCTTGAACTGCACAACGAAAGCCGCTTAGTAGCCAATGCAACGAGAAAGGGAAGGGGATGGGGTGCGAGTGTTGTGACAGAGGGGTCAGCCAAGTGGACAGCCAAAAGCAAATGAAAAGGCGGCGGTTCAGCTCCAGAGAGAGCGAGAGAGCGAGAGAGAGTGGAGAGGGGCGGCGATTAGATGAGAGGGTCAAAAGTAGCGCAAGGGAGGAAGGGAAGCGCCGCGGTTGTCTATTGTTGGACTTTGGCTTCAAATTCAATTTGCTATGCAAAGAAAGCGAATCGCAAGTAAAACAAAAGAAAGTGAAAAAAAAGAAAAGAGGAAATAGCCAAATGAATGTCAATGAATGCAAATGGTAAAAAGCGGGCAGAGACGGGCAGGGGGAGAGGGGGTACATGCAATGAGGGTTGATAACCCACAGCCACAGCCAGAGTCCACAGCCAGAGTCCAGAGTCCAAGCAGCTGGGACATTTGCATTGGCCGCTCACATTACCAATTTGAATAAAATATGAGATTTTTATGATATACACGTTAGCGAGAAGTCCGAGGGTTCGAATCCTCTCGAATGCTCTGCATTTTGGCTCGTGCTCGTGGTCGCCTTTTCTTTCTTCCTCCTCTCCTTTTTAATAGCTGGCCAATGACTAGATAATGGAGCTCCAGCTCTTCTTCTCAGCGGCACAGCTGGAGACGCTGCTTGGCATAATTTCATTATTTTATGCAGTTTACTTTTTTTTGAGTCCTTTTTCTAATATTTCAATCCCGCTGCTTCCAATTGTCGGCAGTTGTCGCCCGTGCTTCCTCTTGCCAGTTGCCTAACCACACAAACCGCCGACACTCATTAGGCGGCGGCGCATCTCCCCTGGGCCGGACTGTCCTGTCTGGTGTTAAATTGCTGCGTATGGCAACCCCCACCCCACCCCCCTCTAATGGCAGGGGCGTGGGTTTCAATTTCAAGTTGTGAAAGGATATGCAAATTTGTTGGCCTGGACACAACACTTTCACAAAGTGTTAACGTTGGCAGGCAACACGATCGTTGAGAGTCCTTTTTTTCATTTCCATAGCTCCCTTCAAACTAAGACCAGTTAAACTTGGCAAAATGTATAGTAACAAATAACTATTCAATCTATATTTGGCTATAAATAGCTTTGGAATTGTAGGCCTTGGCTAAGATGTTTTAGCATTATTTACTTTGATAAATATCTGAATATAGTTTGAGCTGGTTAATTTTCACTTTACTGGCATTAATTCGGCTAACAAATTGAAACCGTTTCCTTTTCAAACGTTTCGATTCGTATTTTAGCTTGAATCTAGCTTCTTTTTTTTTATCTATTAACGTTTATTGTATTGAATCAAAAATAAATTTACTTTTTATTACAACAGAGATAGCTCGGGAATCTCCCCTCAGTCGTAGTTGGATGAAGTCCTTAAGGGATCTTCTCTTCAGCCAGTTGCTAAGTTTCTAATTAAAGCTAAAAGATTGGCTAGCTCAGAGTCTTCTTCTTTTGTTTAGTTCTCTGGCAGTGCGTGCGTGAATTCGGGTTAGCCTCGTGACAAGTTGCATGTTGCAAGTGCCACACTAATCTTTGCAATGGGCAGCTCTCTCTTTGCTTCGCTTGAAACATTCTATTTGGCCGCTTCATTGCAACCGGAGGCCATTAAGTTGTCAAGATTTGATGTCAGGCATTTTGATGTGCCGCAGCAGCAACACGATTGATACGACAGACAGGGAGCGAGGAGCAGGAGGAGAAGGAGGAGGAGGAGGTGGGATTGAGAGTGGGGAATGAATGGGGATGGGTGAGTGCAAGGGACACATTTATATAAAATACAAGTTGAAGCATGATTTGATGATTATAGACTAGACTTGGCGCTCGAGCGAGCGCAAAGAGTCTATTTGCGGGCCAAAACCTGATTACGACATCCCAATAGTAGAGGCAGGCCAAAGGCGTGGTATGGGCGGGGGGGGGAGGGAGGCGACACAGGACATTTTGATTGGGAAGCCGGCACTTTCGATTCCTGGCCAGGGACCACAAAACGCGCAGACAGAGAGACAGCGAGACGAGCAGCAGCAAAAACATTTGGGCTCAGAGCCAACGACCAGAAGATGGAAAGGGTTGACGTTATGCGGACATTTTTCAGCGTATGCGGCCCAAGGGCAAACGCGGCAAATAGTCGAGAAATGGAAACCGGAAATGTTGTTACACGCCCATCCCCCCCCCCAAACATGGCCGTAGAAAAGTGCAGTTGCCTCACAAGCTTTGCCGGAAATGGGCGCAAATGCGACAACGAGAAGGACAAGGACGTGCAAGTGGACGGGGCGGGGATGTGGTGTGTGTATGTGTGTGTGTGTGTGTGTGTGTGTGTGTGTGTGTGTGTGTGTGTGTTGAGTGCTGTGTGATTTGTGCGCTATGCAATAATTTACATGCAATTAAATGCCCAACCAAATGCAATGAACAAGCCACACAAACGGCCGCAAATCACTTTCGCCCGCATTTCGCCATTTGAGGCAAGTGTGAAAATTGTCTTTAAGCCTCATTTTTATACCCTGAACCCAGTAAAACGGGTATAATGTATTTGGGCAAATGTATATGACAGGCAGAAGGAAGCATCTCCGACAACATAAAGTATATATACATATATATTCTTGATCAGCATTAACAGCCGAGTCGATCTAGCTGTCTGGCCGTCTGTCTGTCTGTCTGTCCGTCCGTTCGTCCATCCGTGTGTATGAACGCTAGGATCTCCTATAAGAGCTAGAGACTTGAAACGGACTACGGACCGTAGGTCCTCCGATAATCGATAACTTGCTCCGTTTCCAAGTAATCGATAAAAACCGAAATCCAAATCCTGTTTTTTGAACAAATCTCTTTAGTTATGTTGGAGCAAGCGTCATGTAGCTTTTAGCTGTCATTTCGATTTTGTTATGAATCTATAAGTTATATATAAGTATATATTTGATCGATCCCACCGACTGTCTGTCTGTCTGTCTTCATGCGAACTAATCTCTCAGTTTTAAAGCTATTGTCATGAAACTCTGCACAGATCCGTCTTTCTGTCGCGGACAGCACATATATCGGAATCAGCAGGATCGAAGCACTATATAGGAATAATTTTTATTACCTTAACTTCTTGTTGTTCAAGATATCTTCCACAACGAAATCAATTAATTTGTTAGCTTTTGCAAGTAGAAACTTTTTTTGGGAACACAAAGCCCCGCAAATGTTTACTAGCAAATATACTATACTTATGTACTTAAGCTGTTCGAGCGTCTGTTTGTTTGTCGCTGTCACAAGCACAACATTTAAATTTACGAGACACGACCACGCCCACTGGCCAGTGCGACCAATAAACGCCCTCAACTAGAGGGGTCGCATTTGCCGTGCAAAAGTGCAAGTGATGTTTTGTGGAATGTATGATTTTTTGGCCCGATGTGCAGCTCGTTGTGAGGCGTTGACCGCAGCTGCTGCCTGCCTGCGCACTGCACACGGTGCAGAGTGGGAGGGGAGCAGGAGGGGGTGGGGGCGACAACAGACGACAGTCAACGAACTGTTAAGTGAAAATGCATTTGGAATTGCAATGCGAGTCAAATGCATTTCTAGGGTTTCCTTTTTCGTCTGAGCGCTTAAAAGCTGCCTATGCGCACAATGTGCCACCTGTGCACCTGGGTGTGTGTGTGTGTGTGTGTGCGTGAGTGCTATGCATGGTGATGCAATGAACTGGGCGTGTCCGAACGCCCACATGTCGAAGCAGCCGAAGGGGCAACTGATTGCAACTATTGTTTGAGCCGCAAACAATGCGATAGGTTTACATGCATGTATATTACGTATATACTATACACACACACACTTGCACACACACACACAGATTGTTACTTATATAAATGTATTGATCTGCGTCTGCTGCCGGTTGCCTTTAAATTGCGTTACGCCTTTTTATTGTTAGCCACATTCGCTTAAATTTGTCAAGGCATCTATAAAATGCAGACACGCTTGCTCACCCACACTCTCTCTCTCTCTCTTCCTCTCTCTCTGCCTCTCTCTCTCCCTCTCTCTTTGGCTTACTAGCCTGAGCACGCCTGGGCTATCCTTTGTGCATTATCCTTGCCCTGTCGCTTGTTAAGACATTTTTACGCTCGTTTTTGTCCATCGCAAATTGCATTTCCGTGACGGGTCAGCACAAACAGCCCCCCCTTCCCTCCCCCCTCAGTCACCGCCCCTCTTCAGGCAGCTGACCACATTATTGAATCAGTGTATAATGCCCTTTTGTACTCTGCAGCTTGCAGCATGCTTGAAACGTTGCCACTAACCCCGCCCCGCCCCTCCTCTCCCCTGCGCTGACTATCTGCGTCTGCGTGTAATAAAATCAACAGCCAAAAAGTATGCTTTAAAAAATGTTGCAATGCAGCCAAATCAAATAAACATATCAAGCCCCTTGGCCACGGTTACTGCTGGCCCTGCCCCTGCCCCTGCTGCTGCTGCTGCTGTTACCACCCCGCCTTCTGCTCTACACCCCCCCTCTTCTGCAGCTCATCTAAGAGTTTTTTCTTCTGCTTATTTTTTGCTGTTATCTTCTTGATAGCTCTGCTGCTGCGTTTCGCTTTCAGCTGCTTATTGAAAACTCGCACAGAAATCATAAACAACGCCGCGGGGCGTTCATATTCGTTTTCAAAAAACCCCGAGCTAACCCCCCCCCAGCCCACCAGCCCCTTGCTCCAGAGTCGCCATTCTAAATCTAGCTGCGGCCCCCGCTACAGTTGGCATTTATTGAAATCTGAAAAAATATAATTGCATGCTTTTAGGGTTGCTCAGCAAAATTGAAAAGCACACGCACACAAACACAGCTACACAGCTACACACACACAATTGCTTAGCAAATCAGAATATAAACTCGCACAATAGCATAAAGAAAAACGCTCGAGTTCCTTAAATCTCTTTCGTCCGCCGTTTGAATTGAAGATAAACATTTTTTTTTATAGGT
Organism: Drosophila montana; assembly: GCF_035044405.1. Classification (NCBI taxonomy): domain Eukaryota; kingdom Metazoa; phylum Arthropoda; class Insecta; order Diptera; family Drosophilidae; genus Drosophila; species Drosophila montana. Next base: position 328,074 of record NW_026997351.1, on the reverse strand, counting down.
TTATTTTAATTTGCCTGTTATTATGAAAACAATTTAAATTATATTTATATGAAATTTACAATACTACTTGGACTACTTTTAAGTATTTATATTAATAAAATTAACACAGTAAGGGTGAGAATATAAATCGATCTGGGAGATCGATTGGATGAGACCTCCGCAATCTCATCCGCGTTCGGACTGCTCCAATTCCAATTCCTCTTTAGAAGGCGCCTAGCCAGACGATTTGGATGGTTTCCCAATCGCGTTATGCAGTTTGCAGCCTGTAGGTTTATGACGTCCCCGACTTTGGGCACTCCTTAGTATTTTTCCAAAAAATAAATAAATAAAATATACAACAAAAATGCAGAACAAACCGAACGGCTGATTCCAAGTGGAAGATCCTGAAAGCAGCTCTTAACTCAAAACCATAACTAAAATATCAACATTTTTTTCTGAAACTTTTGCTAATTGCTTTAAAAACATTGTCTCGAGGTTGTCCAGAAGTCATTGCAATACCCTAAGCAAAGCTTCTTAACAAGAATATCTAGTGTATCTGGTATATATTCAATGTTTTTTGCATCTAATGCTTACAGTTAATTGGCCAGATCTAGTATATATAGTATATATTATAAATATACCAAATACACAGTTAATTAGAAGCAGTTAGTTAGCAGAAGTTTTGAACTTTTGGTACATCTGGCATACCTAGTATATGTAGCTGGTACATCTGGGAAATTAATTACATTCTATTCTCTTCAGTCTTCAGCTAGATACTCAACAATCAGATAACCTACATACTTACATATATATGACGCCAGGTATATTCAAGTATCTTCAATAGATATACTTAGTGTATATAGCTGGGCGAGAATAAATTGTCACTGTTTAGGTTCACGGTTTGAACCAGCCACCACGTGCCTTTTTTACATGCACATACCTCGGTTTTAAAATCAATTTAATTTTTAATATAATAAATGCCTGCTCTGCCAAAAATATTGCAAACCTTAAATATTTGCAAAAAAATTTGCGGGCCAAATTTGATCTCTGTCCTAAAATTTTAGCAAATATGATTAGGCAAAAATTTTAAATACTGCAATTGAATTCGGAATTGGACAAGTTCTGAAGAACAATAGGAATCGGTTGAGGTTTGCTTTGAGTTTCGTCTTATATTTAAAAAGTAAAATAGAATTCCTGTCGCTAGCCGTGGCATGGAGTAAATATCGGCTGATCTTTGCAATTTTTGTTGTGCCTGCAATATCTGAAATATACTATCTAAAAATGATGTCTTTGAAAATCTTAAATGAATTAAATGGAGAATTCTGCAGCTCTGTTGGAACACTCTGAACGTATTCCAAGCATATTTTTTTGCAAGACTTTGCATATTGGCGATTTGCTGGCGAAAACGTTTTGCGTTCGGGAACTGCGTCTCGGACAAGTAATTTGTTGTGCGTGACTTTAAGCAAAAGGCTCATTATGAAAACTTTTTGCAGGCGATTAACAAAAGCGACAAGGTCCTCGTTCGGCTGCCGCGACTTGACCAGGTCGGAGTCGGACTCGGACTCGGAGTCGGAGTCGGGGTGGTAGATGCCAGCTTCAAGCAGTTGCCACACGACTTGGCTGCTTTGTCGCAGCGTCTGCAAAGTTTTCTTTGGCCGCCAGGACAAAAGCACCCGAAGTAGACTAACGGGGGGCAGAGGGGGAAGCTAGCAAGGCGTTGCATACTTGCAGGCGTCGCGGCGTATGGAATACCAATTTATCATTTATCATTGTTTTTTGCCCCCTCCCCCCATCTGCAAAATGGAGTAGGGAAATTTATGTGCGCACATTTTTAACGCAACATTTAACGCGCGAAAAGCAGACGAACGGCAGGGGTGGAGAGGGGTGGGGTGCTGTTAACAAGTCGGAAGTCGCAGTGAACGGGAACGGGAATCCGACGCTGATTTACGTGGCGGAATTATGACAACAGCTCACTTAGCCGCAGCTGCTTACTCATCCTTCTCTCTTGCTCTGTCTCTTTCGCTTGCAGACATTCATTGTGCGTGGCTCCAGCCAGCCGAACACGATGGCCGTGTCGGTGCGTCTGCCCCAGGATACGGGCCCATATATCGAGCACTATCTGATCCAGTCGCAGGAGAACATACTCAGCCTGGAAAGCTCACGGTTCAAGTTCGGCTCGATTCCGGCCCTGATCGCACACTATGCCCAGTGCTGCGATGAGCTGCCCGTGCAGCTGATGCTGCCACGCGTTCTGCGCGAGGCGAACAACCGCAAGAAGCTCTCATCGCTGGCCCTGCTCGGCCAGGAGTTCTGGCGTTATGCCAGCAGTCCGGCTGTGCTGGGTCCGCCCATTGCCGCCAAGACATTTACAGCTGCGATCACAACTGCCACCTGCACCGAGCAGCAACAGCAGCAGCAGCTGCTTTTAGATGCCAAGTCGCCGCTCTCACTGACCGAGACCAGCGGCCTGGGCACAGCCACATTCTTCAGCGATGCTCTGGCCGCCGGCAAGCCGCCGGCTGTGGCGCCGCCGCAGTCGATGTTCAGCCCCACGGGCAGCGGCCAGCTGTTGGGCTTCTTCAGCCAGGCGGGTACACCGTCGGACACGAATTCGAGCATGAGCTCGTTCTCGACCAGCGGCGGCCAGCATATGCAGCTGCTCAGTCCCAATTCCGTGGATTCGGTCATACTAACCATGTCGCCGGTGGACGCGCAGGGCTATCTGCCGGGCGGTGCTGCCTTGGAGCCGCCAATGCAGACAATGCAGCCGCATGGCAGCAATAATTTGAGCACCTTTAAGACAACATCGGCGGCTGTGGCAAGCATTACAGAGCTGGAGCAGGTGCGTCCACAGCGGCCCAAGCCGCCGAACACATTGAATCTCAAGCCGCCGGCACCGCCGATGCGCTGGTCCAAGCCGCATTCACCGGATCAGCTGGGCAACAATTTTACGGTTACCACCACGGTTACATTTTCCATGGAGAACAATAATGGCGGCAACAATGGTGGCAACAATGGTGGCAACAATGTTGGGGCCAAGTCAAATCCCGCACAGTTTGTGGAGGTAACAACGCCCGCCTCGAGCAATCCCTTCAATGCGCTCCTCAACTCTCAGCCCAGCACCAGCACGTTCCAGACCTTCGCCAAGCGTCTGTCGCCCGAGGGCGAGTGCAAAGATACGCTCTCCTCGCAGGGCTCCTCCTCCAACGACAGTCGCTGGCAGTCACAATCCCAGTCGCAGTCGCAGTCCCACTCCCAATCCAGTCGCGACTCCAGCCACAGCCAGCGCAAGATTCTCTCTCCGATGACACCAAACGGCGCTGGCCTCCTCCCCGGCGGCGGCGGCGGAGGCAGCAGCAGCAAGTCACGCAAATCGCGCAACCGCAAGGAATCGAAACACTATCAGGAATCGGACATACTGGAGAGTCCGCCAGCGCAGTATTGCGCCAGCGCGCTGAGCGACAAGATCAGCGACTACGAGGACGTCTGGACGCACGATCCCAGCGATCGGGCCAGTCTGCTGACCAGCTTCAAGCCCGGTCTGGATAATCCTGGCGTTCTCAACCGACGACCCGATCTGCTAGCCGAGACACGTAAGTAGACAACCTAACTAAGCGCTATCTAGATGTTCCTTATATGAATACTTATTATACCCTTGCAGAGGGTATTATAATTTTATCGTGAAATGTGTAACGCATAGAAGGGGAGACCCCATAAAGTATATATATTCATAATGAAGTCCAAGTCCGTCTGTTTGTCTGTCCGTCTGTCTGTTTCTATGCGAAATAGTCTCTCAGTTTTAAAGCTCTTTATGAAACTTTGCAGAAGTGCCAAAATCAGCTGAATCGGACCACTATATCATATAGCTGTCATTGGAACGATCGGTCGATAAGTAGGTTCTTGTATGAAAAACATTTTTGCTTATCAAGATATCTAGACCAAACTCGGCATTTATTAGTTTTACTATGCTCCTCATATATATGCAAAATCCTATCAACATCGGACCACTATATCATATAGCTGCTATAGGAACGATCGGTCGAAAATTAAGCTGTTGTATGGAACACTTTTTTGTTTTTCAAGATATCTTAATCATACTCGGCATTAACTACTTTTCCAGTGCTGAGCATTATGAAAAGGTTGGGTCTGTCTGCAAGGGTATTAAATCTTCGGCGTGCCTAAGATAGCCCTTCTTTCTCGTTTTGGGTTCGATTTCGATTCGATTTCCCATCCCGAGATTCATGCACCGAAAACTTGTCGGAACTCAAACGACTTTTGTGGAGAAAACCCAATCGTTTGTGTTAAAAGTCGATCGAACACAGCAACTTAGAACTTGGAAAACATCTGCATACGAGATGGGATTAACCTCTCAAAACAATTTTGTTAAAGGTCTTTGCAAATAAGCTTGAGGCCGATCGAGCTGGAGTCGATCGTAATTTGTCCACACTTGCGTTTGGAATTGCCTCCACCAATCAGTCCGTTTGTCAGTCGGGATTAATATTTTTAATTATACAGATTTTTTGTAATTAGATGGAGGCTAACATACTTATCTCCAAGTCGATAAGGGAACGTTTCAGATTTCGTAGGAATCGATTCGTCAGTTGAGCCCAACTTAACTCTTTCCGCTTTTTCCTTCCTGCAGCCAGCACACCCACACAGCAGCTGCTGTCGCCCTGTGAGGAGAGCGGCGCCAATCAGGACACCAGCCAGCAGCTGATGCAGTTCTCCGGCGATGCACAGCCACGCTCCCGGGCCGGTCTGCTGTTGCCGAATCTGGCCAACGCTGGCGCGGCGCCAGTCATGACGCAGTCGCTCACCGAGCAGAGCGGCGGCGATGGCGATGATGGCGGCGATACCACGCCCACTGCCGCACAGACGCCTGGTTCGCGCAGCAAGCAGGGCAGTCCATTCTATGCCGAGCCGGCAGATGCACTGCGTCAGGCTGGCTTCACCAGCGCTGCGGCGGCAATATTGCGGCGACAACAGCGCAGCCAGCTGCTGCCCGCCAATCAACGGCACTCGGAGCCGCTCAAGGGCGGCCTGGCAACGACGGCGGCGCCGCTGCTGCTGCCCGCCGAGCTGGAGAAGCTCGCCGGCAGCCTGGACGAGCTGAAGCAGAAGCCAAAGCCAATGGCAATGGCTCAACAGCCCGCCAAGCGTGGACGCAATCGCATCGAGCACTGGCAGCTGGACAGCAGCTGGGAGTTTATGGCCAAGCAGGAGACCAACGGCGGCGACTACGAGACTGCCGCCGATTGGCAGGAGAAGGAGAATTCGTTGGGGCGCGACAAGGATGCGGCGGGCTCAAAGAAGCGTCCGCTCACCGTACACCAGATAATTGCCAAGCGTCTGCCCGACCTCAATCTGCCGGAGCTGGTGCGCTGCTCGACCCCGCCCCAGACACAGGCGACGACGACGACGGCGGCGCCGCTGCAGGAGAAGGGGAACGTCGATGGCAGCCAAAAGTCATTCCAGAGCCAGAACGGATGTCGGCTCTCCGCGTACGACAACGTGGAACGCAACTGTGCCGCCTTCTGTCAGACCTACTATGGCGGCATCGATTCGGCGCAGTCGGACGACGGCACCGTCTTCTCGGAGCCGTGGGACTCGTCCCAATGGGACTCCTTCATGCCCATGCAGGATGGTAAATGCACGACTCCCATTCAAACAAATGTTTACAGCTTGACCAATTGATTCTGTTCCTCTTCCAGATGCCACCATCAACTCAGACTCCATTCATTTGTCCAAGTGCCGACCGGCGCTCTCGGAGGACGACACCATCATCGAGGAGTTCAGCAGCACCAAAGACGGCAGCAACAGCAGCTGCAACCAGGATACGCTCAAGGCCAATAAAAATGCCACCAGCGCCGGCGCTGGCAACAACAACAACAACAACAAGGCAATACGACCCAAAGTGGCCACAATTTTAAGAAATCCAAGCATGCGGGATCGGGAAATACTATGTAAGTATTCCAGAAGTAGACTAAATACAATCCTTGGTGAAACATGTTTCGAGAGCTGCGCTCCCAGTTAAATATATATATAAATACAAATATTCCTGCGATCGCAGAGATCAATGTGATCACATAGATAGATCATACGGAAATAGGATTTGCTTCGCTCATAACATTTGATGATTGTTAGATTTCAATGAAGAAGATTTACTCTATGCAGTTATGATCCATTACATTGGAAATAAGATTCGTACAGATGCAGGCATACAAGTTAGGGGTTGGCATCTCGCACATCGATCGCATGGAATCCAGAATCTTTGATTGCGGACAAATGTTATGCAGTCCAGCATTTTCTTCAATATGAACAAAGGAAACATAGATCAAATTTAACTGGATGTTAAGTGACCGCAGTTTGATGATCGGCAACGAACACGAACCCGAAGGAGTTGCTTGAGATCTTTTCCAGCTACAGATGTCCGTTAGACTCCCAAAGAAAACAGATATTAATGAAGCTCTACTGGCTGAAAGACTGACAAATGATCGCAGGATAATGATCGTAAGATCAGTCCAGCTACTTATTATCGGAAGACATCAAATAGGAATCGGGTCACACAAAGAAAACAGACATAAATAGAGCTAAACTGGATCGCAGGATTGGATTAGTAGTTATTACGCACCAAAAGGAATAAATTCTTTACGCTGAGCTCAACTATATAGTATAAAGGGAAGACTCCAAATGGATATGGAGATAAGCTAAAAGCCGGATATCAATAACTTTTACGGTTCAAAAGGAATAATTTATAAGCATGGAACAAGGAAATCTTCCATTTCCGCTACAGTTCTATACAGATCGGCTCTTTGATGATCTATATCAGCTGAAACTTTGGATCTGGACGGTCACACTGCACAGTCGGTCATCATCATCATCATCATCATCGTCATCATCGTCATCGTATGCTCAATTGCAATCGCTTGTTATTGTTGCATCATACTACGCACCATGGCCTCCATGGAGCGGCAGACAAAAGCAAATACAGCGAGATCGTCGAGCGATAATCGTCGTCATCGTGCGCCTATTGACTGACTGATTCATTGATTGATCAACTGATCAATTGATTGATTGATTGATTTAGCGCACGGGTGAATTGCCCGTCTTCCAAACCAAATCAGCCGCAAATGCAGTCAACAACTGGCGCAAACTGGAAAACCTAGCCCAAGCGGATTATCAGCTGGCTGCGTCAGCTGCTGCTGCTTTGTAGGCCTATGCGGTCTGTGCAGTCTGCAGTCTGCAGTCTGGAGTCTGGAGTCTGCGGTCTGGAGTGTGGAGTCTGTGATCTGCAGACTACAAAGCCTTTGCCGAAACTTATCTGCCGCGCAATGCATTCGTTTGCCATATGCACCGACCCACCGATCCCCGCACTGCAGCATTAAATGGCGACGCAGTTGGCCAGCTAAGCAAATTTGATAAGTTTCAAGCGATCAACATAGAAAGATTCTCTCTCTCTCTTTCCCGCTCCCGCTCCCGCTCTCTCGTTCGCTCTTAATATATAAATATAGGAGCTGTCGACTCTGGCGGCGGCGCGTCGTGCACTTTGGAATGTAAACTGAACGGAGCTGGCTGCGTTTTTATCAGCGCGCGTTTTAAAACGCGCCGTGTGTCCCGCCGCTCAATGGGATGCGTAATTTGCCAAGCTCAAGTACGATTAGAATTTCCAACTCAGACGATTCGAATCTCTTTGGCTATTTTGGGTCAGCGCGTTGGGCAAACATCATAGCCAACGGCTGTTGCTGATGAAATGCACACACAATGGGCGCGATTTTATTTTTAGACTTGGGTCCACCCTAAACTACACGTGTTTTGACTGCTCTGCAGCCAACTCAACTGTTTGCTCGCCCGCCCACCATCGCATACAAACAAATCTAATTAGCAACATTTTCAGTTGTCAAGCTTTAGCTTTTCGACGATAAGCAAAACTCTGGATAAGCAACCGGCTGTAGAAGACGGTTCGCTGAACTTGTCTAAAAAAACTGAAATACAAATAAAACAATGTAAATACAAATAGGCCCAAGGGCACCTTGAATACCCTTAAGTTGAAAAATTGCCCCTAATTAAGATAAAAAGGCCACCAATCAAACTAACTGCTAAACGAGGCCAGAATAACTAGCCAGACTTTTTTCCCTAGCTATGTAAGGCTTGTACGGGCAGAAAACTGGCCAAGGCTCACGTTCAAGGCCCAAGTCTTGGGCAGTTTTTGCAGAAAATATAAGTAGCCCCTACAAAATGTATAGAATAGTCAGTAGTTCAATCGGCTACTGCCCTAAGATATGTCCGTTGCTTTACAACACTGCTCCTGGCTTTTAAAATCGGGTCAAGGCTCGCCCAAGTCTTGTGTAGTTCTAACAGAAAGCCAAAACAGGCCGTACGAATCAAGAGTATTCAGCTAATTGAGATATGTCCGGTATTTTACAACACTAATAATGGCTTCTAAAGGAAGAAATAGGCCAAGGTTCGCATTACAGTCTCTACTCTGGTGTTGTTCTAACATAAATCAAAGCTGTCCCTACGATATATATTATATAGAGTATTCGCCCTTATAGCTATAAAATATGTCCGGTTCTTTACAGCACTACCGATGGCTTGTATGGAAAAAATATCAAGACAAGTTTCGTATCTCAGGCACAAGTCGTGTGTTGTCGTTAGCAGAAAGTCAAGCCAGCCCGTATGATAAAGCATATTCAGTAGTTGTTCCAGCTATAAGATATGCCCGGTGCTTTACAACACTACTCATTGTCGGGATTTTCTTTCTATATAATCAATATTGTCACTTTGGCTACTTTTCAAACATTGCCAGCTTGTATTTGTATCGAAATGAGTAACACGCTACGCTAGATTATATTCCCCCTCTTTACTTAATCATATTTTGCCTTCTATCAGTTTTGCTATTTACTTAGCAATTACTGGTGCTCCGATATCATATGATTATATTTATAACAGGAAACGGGCCTTGAAAAATATAAAATCAAGAAAGAATGTTCGATTCGCAGCCAGTCTTGTATATAGGGGTTTATTATTTGTACCCTCATCAGCAGACATTGCAAAGGCCTTGTCTCCCCTTCGAAGCTTCAACTTGTTGGGAATTACAAGCGTTCAGCAACGAAAACAGTTACAGAACAGAGCAAGCCATAGTTGATATGTTGTGTATTTTACCCTGGTCATTGCCAATCATAAATCTAATAGATTATGAAATAGTTCTATGTAGACTCTCAGGGCGCACTTCCTGCACACAGACGCACTCGGGAACCTTCACAATAAGCCTCTGCTCCAAAGGTTCTTCCGAATTGCGCAGCAGTAAAAAATAGAAAGAAAGAAAAAATACATTTCAAACCAATTCCTAGAGTTGTGTTTAGGCTTTGAAAAGCTGATGCAATCGTAAGGTGCAATTGCATTAGCATTAGTCGGGAATCTCGCGCTTCGCTCATTCGGAGGAATCTTTCATTGTTGTCTTCGCGTCGCAGTCGGACGTAAACCTTAGACAGACTGTCTTAAAGCTCTCCCTCTCCCTCTCCCTCTCTCTCTCTCTCCCTTTATCTCCCTCGAATTTGTGCAATTGAATGCGATTTTCCAGCTGTGATTCTCAGCTATGATTCAACTCTTTATCTCAACAGCCTTGCGCACCGCGCCGCTCTCAAGCCCAAATCGAAACCGAGCTCTCGGCTCTCGGTCGGAATCCCTGCTGAAATACTAGCTACCTGTTCAGGCCTTTTTGCACACGTGCTATTTGTTGTCTTGAATGATTAGTGTTTTCCTAACTTAGTTAACAGATTCGACGCCTTATGGGCCTGAGTCTTGGCTTTGCGCTGTTTCATTTGAGGTTTCCATCCCCCCCCTCATCATCATCGACGTCGCCGTCCCTCTGCCTGTCAGTGCACAGCCCACTTTTGCCACTTGCCGCTGACTCAGTGGCAATTTCCTCTTGACACAGTTTTCGCTTGCGTCCGAGCTCAGCCTGATAAAGTTATGACTGGCTCAGCTTGCGCAAAGATAGGATGCAGGTAACGCCGACGCCGGAAATTCCCGAACGCGCTTCGAGCCCGGATCAACAGCGGCCCACTAGAAACTACCTGTCCCAGGCAGACGGCCGGACGGGTCGGAGGGGGGGCTTAGGCAAATTTAGGTCGCAGCGCCTCGCAAATTAGGCCGCAGCTGCGCAGTTGACGTCGCGCTAGTTGCTATCTTTTTGTCACTGTCGACGGTGACGTTGACGTTGACGTCGGCGTCGGCGCAGCGCAGTCGTCGTTATCGTTGCTGCAGTCTTATAAACTAATGCGTATGAAGTTCAGCATTAGTTTTGCATTGGCCGCGTTTAGAGCAACAACACGCAACGGCAGCGGCAGCGTCCATTTTGCAACCGTCAATCAATCAGCGATAAAAATATAGTAATAAAAATATCGATCGACGATAACGTTTTATCGATCGATAACAGCCGCAGCAGCAAGAACAGCCCATTTGCAGCGTGTGCCGATGAGAAACTTGCGTTTTCGCCAATTCGTTTTAGCTGGCAAAAATCGCTACAGAATTTATCATGAGCTGGTTCAGAAGATCGTCGCGCGCACACCCCGCGAACCGCCCGCAGCGAGGCGTGGCCGTTCACAATAATGCGAACAGTTGCCCGACAGAAACGGATATGTCGAAATCGCTGAGCAGCCTGGACGAGCAGCGCATCGAGCGACTCGAGCCGGAGGAGTTCTTTCACGATCCGGTCCATGTGCAGCACTACAAGGAGGAGGCCATGTTCCTCAGCTTCATGGCAGAGTGGGAGATTGTCGAGCATCCGCAGCACGAGAATTACTTTTCGGCCGACTTCGAGGAGGAGCTGCTGCTCAACCGCACTCACACCATCAGCAACAGCAGCAGCAGCCGCACGGATAAGCTGGCCAATTGCTCGGGAAGATCTGCGCCTGGAGTGCGTCGCAAACGCAAGTTTCTGGAGCTGCTCTTCGTGGACAACATACAGACGGGCATTGTGCCGCCCAGCGACGATGGCAACAGCCAGCTGCTGCAAAGCTCGTCGGTGCTATGCAAGAAGTCCAAATACGCCAGCAGCAGCCTCTCGAGCATTGGCTCCGTTTCGACAACGACAACTGCGACTGCAACTGCAACTGCAACAATACGGATAACAACGACGGCCACCTGTCCGCAACAGGTGCTCAAAGACTGCCGCATCAATCGCAAGCAACTGAAGACTGAAGCACTCGCCGGCTCGATAATGGGCGCCATCGGCAAATGCCCCAATCCTGAGCTGAGCACCATTGGCTCGAGCACTCTGGACGCTTGCCATCCCGGCGAGCGCAATACCTGTGATCACTATGATATCAAGCAGTTCTTTCACCTCGACGATCAGGGCAACATTTTGCTCAATATGACGCACATTGTCGAGTGCCAGGCCCTGGGCTTGGCGCTCCAGGCGCAAAGCCGTCGTCTCTATCGACGCTATCGCCGTGGCTGCGAGTGTGCCGATGAGAAGCGCACCCAAGCGCATCCCGGCTGCTGCACGCCATTCATCTGCTTGCTACGACTCCTCTGTAGGCTATTAATCGGTAAGATGCTGGAGAGGATTAGCTGGGGGGGCGGGCAGCTGTTCGAGCAGGAGCACCATCTATAACTAATTCCCCATCCCAATCATAATTAATCGACTGCAATTGCTTTCCTCTTTGCAGGCCATCCCCGCAACAAGATCAACGTACAGAGCGTGGGACCTGGCGACTCGCTGCGTGCGTATACACTGCAGCTGGCCCAAGATCCGAGCTCCACATTTGCCCGCAACATCGAGAACTTCATCAGCTGCACCAAGGAGTCCAGGGAGGCGGCGCCCCAGGTGGTGATGCGCAACATGCGCCAGTTTATGAGCGGCATGAAAAACTATCTGGTCAAGCATGGCGAGGGCAAGTTCCATGCCGAGCTGGAGTCGGCTCGAGCGCGCCTCAAGTCCGATGAGTTTCTCAATCTGGATGCCATGCTCGAGACGGTGATGCACCAGCTGGTGGTGCTGCCGCTGCGCGAGCATCTCTACGGCATCTTTGTGGACTACTACAAGCGCAGCGAGGACATCCAGCTGCTGGCCCAGAATGTGCGCTATGCCTGCGAACGGGATGCCACCGACTTTGGCATACGTGCCACAGTTACGCCGCCATCGCAGACGGCACTCCGTCTCATTGCCAATCTATTGTGGAAGCTGCAGGAGGCGGAGCTGCCACTAGACAAGCTGGAGCTCTTTCTGTGCGTCATCTCGACCGTGTTCGATGCGACGGGCTGCCCGCGCGGCCAGCAGCTGGGCGCCGATGATTTTCTACCCGTGCTGGTCTATGTGGTGGCCAAGTGCGGATTTGTCGGCGCCGAAATTGAGGCCGAGTTCATGTGGGGACTGCTCCAGCCGACTCTGCTCAATGGCGAGCCCGGCTACTATCTAACCGCACTCTGCAGCGCCGTGCAGGTGCTCAAGACGTTCATGGCCTCTGAGGGTGAAAGCGGCAGCGGCTCCCTCGACGTAAGTGCCCCAACCTAACAGCAACAACTGCAACACACTCACTCATATCTCTCTCTCTCTCTCTTTCTCTCTGATTCGTGTAGTGGCGATCAAGCTGCTTGCCGGCGTGCTCCAGCGTGCTGCGTGTCATCATACCGGACGAGTGCAATGGATCGCTGCAGACGCGAACTCTGCCGGTGCGGCCGCACACGACGACGCGCGAGGTGTGCCGGATAATAGCGCACAAGGCGCGCATTACCAATCCGCAGGACTATGCGCTCTTCAAGCTGGTCGATGGCGAGGAGACGCTGCTCACCGATGCCGAGTGCCCGCAGGATGCACGACTCGCTGCCAAGGGCAAGCACTGCATGTTGGCCTATAAGCGGATCGATGCCAAGATTGCCTGGCCGACAGCCACCCAGCCGGGCACCCATTGATGCCGTTTGTTTTTGCCGCCGACATGCCAGCGTCCGCGATCCCGCAACCGCAGTCGACCCCGCCCCCGCCCCCGACCCAGCCCATGTCCGTGTCCGTGCCCAACGGCCCCATCTTGCTCACTAACAAGCATATTTGATTAATAATTTATTATTATTACATTAAAATATACTTAGTAGCCTGTAAGTAAAGCTAATTAACGCTAATACATCTAATGTGTACTAAACAAAAACAGTATTCAGTTAAGAGCGGTTTTTTTTCTTCTCATCCATCGCCAACGACACCAACACCAACACCAACTCCAACTCCAACTCATCATCATCATGAATATCTGTATGAGCACACACACTCACGCAATCAAAAATTTTTTTTATCGCTAATAAATATACGAATATAAACATATATAAACTATGTATACAACTATATATACCATATAGATATACATATAACATATGTAGTGCGTAGTAGGCCAAAGTTATAGCACAAGGCCAATTATTCTAGAGGAAACATCTACACAGACACACATACACACACACATTCACTCTCACACACCTATACGTGTATTGCACTCTTGAAAAGCGGTTTGCAATCCAGCTACAAATACATCTACGATCTATAAGCCATATATCAATTCTTCGACCAATTACTGCAACTAAAAAACAATCACAATTTTAATAGAGCACACACACATACCCACACACATACACACACACTCACACGCCAAGGCATTTATAGCTGTTTTTTTTACTTGGGAGGGTTAAAAAATACAACACAACATCTAACACATTTATTTACATATATATAACGTATTAATATTAACGTTTAACTTTAATATTTATGTACAACTAAAACCAACAACTGCTATTGGAAATCGTAATTTTTTTTTGTTTTTTTTTTTAATGTATACTTTGTAAAATATAGCAAACCACAAGGCAATTATTTAATGAATAATAAAACAATAATAATGGAAGTTGTACAATCTGTTCCCTTTTAATTAATTTTAACTTGATCATAAAAATTGTAGCATACTTTGCGGCATGACTTGCATACTTTGCGGCCATTCACAATAGTTTATATTAGTAGTAGCACACTCTTGGGCTGGTATCTTTCTCGTATTTATCTCGCAGCCTTAAATAATTTAAAAGGCAACCATTTTAAAGTTGGCTATAACTGGCGAAACTCGCTAAATTTTGATAATCATGTTTCATGCCAATCAACGGTCGGGATCCTGACGAATCCAATGAGGTATACCACTTGAATATCTGACTTTATTTTTCCGAGATATTCAAATTTTAAAAATGTTTTAAAAATTTCAAATGTCCATAACTCGATTAATTGAAGTCCGATCTTGAAAAGATATGGCATTCTGGACTCGGGAAACTTTATAGAACAGATTGGTATCAACAATTTTTGACTTCAGAACAAACCCGATTTATGCGAAAATTGTGATGTTACCCCTTGCCATTTTTCTTAAATTCGATAAAACTCAAGAATTGAATTTTTTAATACCAATCGATAGTCGTGGTTCGTACGAGCTCGAAGAGGTATATCATTCCGAAATCGGACTGTACATACTCGAGTTATTCAAGTTTTGAACAATTTTCAAAAATTTCAAATGTCCATAACTCGATTAATTGAAGTCCGATCTTGAAAATAAATGGCATTCTGGACTCGGGAAACTTTATAGAACAGATTGCTATTAACAATTTTTGACTTCAGAACAAACCCGATTTATGCGAAAATTGTGATGTTACCCCTTGCCATTTTTCTTAAATTCGATAAAACTCAAGAATTACATTTTTTGAATGCCATTCGATAGTCATGGTTCGTACGAGTTCGAAGAGGTATATCGTTCCGATATATTTCCAATATTTCAAATGTCCATAACTCGACTAATTGAAGTGCGATCTTGGCACTCTGGACTCGTGAAACTCTATAGAACAAACTGGAATCATTTTGATTTCAGAACAGACCCATTTCTCGACAAATTTTTAATGTTACTCCCTGCAAATTTTGCGAATTTTATAATAGGATCTTTGAATGTTTATAATAGGGATCCGTACGAGTCCAAATTGTTTATTTTCAATATATTTAAAGATCAAGATCCTGAGCCGGGTAAAGCCGGACAGAAGCCGCTTACATAAATCGCCAAATTGAATCACATATTATATTATTATTTAAATAAGGAATGGGGAACAGTGCCATAGAATAAATACTTCTAACCTCAAAGTTAATATGAATATTGATTTTATAAGACAGATCTTGGTTCAACTGCTGTTCAGCACATAAATATTGAATGTGAACTTGATTTTCTTTAGGTAAATAGACTATAGACTAGTTCGAGGGCTATCTCGAATGTGGCGCCTGTCTAAAGACGTGTCCCGACTTTCAGCTGAATGGGCTCAGCGGCAAATGGAAGACGACGCGACAGATAGATGATAATAGATTTGCCAAATTGATTATTTAACCAGGTTCAAAAGCAACGCTGCTCGGATGCACACATAAGCACATTTAGTATATAAAATATTGGAAAATTAATTATCAACATGTGCCTCGACCCTTTGTGCTTTTGTGTGTGTGTGACTGTGTGTGTGATTTTGTTTTTTTCCCGTATGCAGCAATTTCACAAGACAACGACTAAATTGTCCCGTCGCTGTTTTAATCGTTAGCACAGCTATTGTT